>NC_136694.1:26962500-27126048 GCF_947650265.1 Symphodus melops
GGATGGAGATAATGTCAATGTGTAAAATAGACCTACTTATTTTGTATGTATTTGTAGTGTCTGTCTCCAACGTGTACAAATCCGCTGTTTATGAATTATATTTCTATATGAGGACATTTATCCACACATGTACATGAAGTATATTTAACATTTGGTTTAGTAGAATAAAAAAAGGAAATGCTGTAACAATCGCCGCTGACTCGGCTGAAGAGACACAGTCAGACCCATTTCAGAGTTTATAAATGTCGTCATATAATCATTCACACATTTTACAGTGAATACATTTTTCCTTTCTTTTCATTCATCACTCCAAAGCAGCATACGCTTAAAGAATCCAGTGAAACACTGCCATCTGTAGGCTGAACTACGCAACTGCATACCAAGTCAGAATCATCTCTATTGGCTGTGTGCGCATGGGTCCTTGGTTAACTTTATTCTTTAAGTAGAATAATTAAACATTAAATATCAACTTTTAAACTACAAGTCTACAAAACAACAATGTAGAATGTATTTTAACATGAAGTGTTGACAGAGGTGGGTGTAATGACGCACAGATACATCATTTAGGTTTTCAGGTAGCTGTGATTTACGGAGTATTGATTTATCTGGCAAATTTTTCACATTTAGTCCTGACATTTTAATAGTAGTATTGATCCCTTCTACTCCTAATGTTTTGAAAATTGGCTTATTACTTCGGCTTTAAGGCTTTTGAGTGAAATAATCAATATTTTTATTGATTTTAACCTTAATGGATGCTTTAATACCACAGACAAAAGATGGTTTCTTTGAGGATCCATCAGTGAAATATCACTCTGATTTTATATGACGACAATGTCATAAAAGACATGATATAAACATAGTCTGTTACTGCAGGGGGATTTGGAGTACAGGCGATGGTGGTCGCCAGGCTGGAAATGCTGTCTCGACCTTTGATAAGTGCTGGAGGTGAGGGGATGATTAAGCCACATGACTATCAGCTACATCTCACCCTCGTCAATCAGATCAGCTGAGAAAGCCAGACCTATTTAGTTTTGTTGGAACCAGGCAGTAAAAATGTTCAATTCTGCTGAATACCAGGCTTTTTTTTTTTTTTTTTTAAATGGGGTGTGTTTGTGACTTCCTGTACTTCTGCAGCCAGACAGATGGCAGGATTTTGCACTGCTGCATCAGCTTCATTTTTCAACTGTTAAAAATAAAAAACACAATACTGTATGTACAGGGCTACACTCTGCATCTTGTTCGGTCAGTCTCTCTTTTTCTCTTCTTCATCTGTCATCATCGTCTTCTGTCTCTAAGCCACAGCCATTATATCAAACAGTTTAGGGATGGGCTAACTGGCTAGTACTGTGAACATTTCTTAGCCTTTATGTTTTTAATTGGACTTTAGTAACAAGTTGAATCAGTACTTGTTTTATCAGTGTTTACCTATAAGAATTCTACTTCTTCTACTTGTGTAATTATTGAGCTGTTGCATGTAAAAGCACATGTGACTTCTGGATAAATACATGATACATGCGTACACCTGCCTTTGAAGGCCAACTATGCACACAAACACAGGCAGCCAGCAGTGTGTCCAGATGAAACTCTCCACTCACACAGAACTGCGAATGCTGCTGAAAATCTGACATTTCCCCTGGTGTTGGTGAAGAGATGGGGAGGCACACAGGTTCCAGCAGCCAGCTGTCCACCCCTCATTATTAGCTATTTGCTGGGTTGGAGATGAGTTAGAGATGTCAGACGGGCTACCTGTTAGGGCCCAACAGCTCTGGGTGGCCGGCGGACTCCCTCAGGGTTGACCAGATGGCAGCTATAGTTCTCACTGGCCCTGTGTCAGGTGGTGGGGTCTATGATTCGCATTACACACACACACACACACACACACACACACACACACACACACACACACACACACACACTGTAAAGCAAAAACACACAAGCCTGAAAGAGTACAAACACACACTGGAGGCAGGCCTATGCACATTCAGACGGCTGGAAATAGGAATACAGGTGCACAAAGGGCCGGAGGGAAAACACAGTTCAATCGTGGTTAGAGAGAAAAAAATGGAAATAATGAGAATAAAAATGTTCTCATACATGAACATTGTGAAAGCTTCCAGAGATGTGCAGCGATGCAATTGCTAGAATAACTCCATGAGTGGAAATCGAGCAAAAACCTCTGGTGCGAAGAAATTAAGCCAATGCCTCAGTGTCAGAAACTGCAGTTCTCCGAGTGTTCACCTGAGGCAGCCTCCAAAAATGAGTCAATCCACATCAGGCCCCATATTCAGGGGAAAAAAGCCCAACTTTACAGCAGAAATTAACTCGTTTTTGGGCTGCTAGAAAAACTATTTTTTAATTGAATGAGCTGAATTTGATACAGTATGCACTTTAAGGCTTAAAGCTATGAATATGCAGATGAAAGCTGCCTGCTGTATATGCTCTTTGTCGCCTCAGATAATCAAGGTATGGTACTGCCTTGGCCTTGTTTGCATTGTGTGTGCCTTAATGGGATTGTGTTCTCTAAGATCATATGAATTATATTATATTCTTATTCTTGTTTGTTCATCTTTGCTTATTTACCATCACCAGAATGTAATGTACATTCTGCAAACATTTCAGTCTTTAAAATATTCACTTTAAACACACAAATGAAAATATCATTGTGATAACAGGTTGCTTCAAACCATGGTTATGTTTCACAGGTCATTACTTCAGACACATTTCCCTGATCTCACTCTACCCATTCTACTCTTGTGGGGGGTTTTTTTTTCTCACACCATATAAAGAACATTTTGGCAGCTGTGGCTGTGACAGGATGTTCCTAGAGCTGCATGTCTGATGTTTTCCTTCGTCATGGCACTTAACCCTGAGTTGCTCCCGCTATTTTGTCTGCAATGTGTGAATGGGATTATCTTATACGGATGGTCCCTACAGGTTTAAAGGCACTTTGAGTAGTCAGAAGACTGGACATGTGCTTTACAATTTACGTATACAGTGCTTCTTAGATAGGACTTAATATTTTTATTCGACCAAATCCATGTGTCTTTTTGCAATTTGCAGGAATAAAATACAAAGCAGAAGTGTGGGTCTTAATTATTTAAAAGAATGGATTTTCTGTTTTGTTTGATGGTTCAGAAAGAACTAAATCTTTTTGCTTTGTAAAGTTCTCATGAAGGAAAACAATGCAGCAGATTTCACAGCATTGCATTGCAGTGTACACAGCAGTCTCTTCCCTCAGAGGTTGTTGTTTACAGCAATTGCACGTTTGCCTAATTATGTAGCTAATGTACAATAATCACAACATGTGCTCAATTACTTTGAAAACAACAAGTGGTCAGGTTTGTGTTTGCTCTGTGATTTCCTCTTAATGCAGAAAAGTTTAGGACAAACAAAGTCAATTTTAAATGACGTACAGGATAAATGTCCGAGCCAAACCATCCAAACACATCGTTTCACTTATAGTGCAGGACAAGTCCACAATCCGAGCACTGAAGTGAAGAGAATAGCGTATTGTTTTTTATAGCTGACAGTATTGACTTTCCTATGTCTGCGACTCCTGCACAGCTACTGTGCTAGCTTTAGCTCCTGGAAGACCACAAACAAGTAAAGAGAACATGCAGCAGTCCTGCAAAGTCTACAGATACAAGTTGCTGTTTTATGTTTTCTGTCTGCAAACGTACATTATAAAATATTACCAATAATATAGTAAAACTTTCCAATAAATGAATCGTCCAACACAGCTTAAAGTACTTGGTGCTGCGTTCAGTGACCTGTATTTTGTCGTATAAAGCTGAAGAACAGACTGACATTATTTGTGCTCCCAGAGGCAGTTTTATTTTAAAGCTAGGAATTGCTAATTTGATCTAAATGGCTTTACAATTCAATTCAATACACAACAGCTTTTAAAAAAAATATCCAGACTTACTGAAATTTTAAAGAACATCTAGCTAGATAATTCAGGAGAAGGTGTGTGAAATATTGTGTATGTACAGATTTTTACAATCCTAGGGAATGATTAGTAAAATAAAATAATATAGAAAAACAAGACAATTAACTTTTGATCTTACACCAGGAGGCACTTACGCTTGAGATCCGAGCAGACGATTGGATGTAGTTCTTTGATTTTTAGCTGGATTTCTACAGGCTCTATCCGAACATGAAAACCTTACACACAATTGAGATGTGTTCATTATGATTATTATGCTGTCTCTTCGCACTTCTCCCACAAACGGGACCAGCCTGCAGCCGGCCAGATGCAATCTACTTCATGAAAATTACCATAACAACACAAATCTGTGGATGGGGACACGCATGCAAATGAAACGGCAATGAAAGTAGACCGCAGGCCCAATCAAGCTGTCATAACATGGAGAATAATAACAACTGCAAGCCATTAAAACCTTTCAATCCGAACGGTTACACCTCAGTGTGCAAAGAATAGGACTGGGAGGCCCTCATATCCCTCATTTCACCTAAGCAGCTGCATATTCAAACCAGGTTTTCATCCAGCGTGCATCCATCATCTGTAGATTATAATAAGACATTCATCAAAAAGGAGTCTAATGCTGAGAAACAAGTATCAGTCTCCACATCATTTGTTCCTCTTGACATTTGTCATACACATTTTTCGGTTGTCCATACCAACATTTTCAGATGCGTTTCTCATTTCGAAGAAAAGTGAAACCAGGTGCTTCTTTCAGGATAGATTGATGCTTTCTATTTGGGCTAACACAGACTGTGAGTGAAGCTAAGACATCCAAAGACTCTGAAGCCATCTTTTTTACTCCTTTAATCTTCAAGAATATTTCAGACACCCTGCCACTGAAATCTTCCCCAGTTGGTGTCTTAAAGGCAAGACGGGACTTTGAAAAAAAAACCCTGTGGAAGTCACTGTGTAATTTTAGCAATGTTTTACAGCATCTGATGCTAATAAAGGTTTGTTTTCTTAAACTAAATGTATCATTAGATGTATGTTAAAGTGTTGAAAGCATAGAGAAGAAGAGGAAAACAAAGATAATGAGGGAGCTTCATAACATGCACAAAGACGGTTACAAAATACCATTTACCTGAATCTCACCTGTTGCATTCTCACAGTTTACCTGTACTTCACATGAATATTTTACTAGACGGCTGGGAAAAGGAAGCCCAGATAAAGTCATGTTGAGGGATGCAGGTGTTTGTGTTCACACAGGAAACTTAATCTGAAAGTTATTAGAAAATGTCCAGGAGTGAAAAACACAATAATGTTGATTCATCAAGCTATCACATTTATTATCTGGTGCAAATTAAGTTTTAACTCCCCCTCAGCACACCTGCTAACAATAATACTCAATCAAGTTGAATAACTTTATTTTAATCAGCCAGAATAATTTGTCATGACCCCCCCCCCCCCAACAAAAATCACAATACATCGGTTCTGTGATAATCATTGCAAGATAATCAAATACAGTTACAAAACTACACCTGAATACTATAGAACACCAAATGATCCTAAATTCCAGCTCCATGGGAGGTGTTTAATGTCATTTTTCTTTTAGATTCGTTTCTTCAAATAATTCATGACTCATCGCTTATCTTGGTATCAATATTAATTTATTAATACTTTAATTCAGCTCTGAAACCACTCTTACTTTTTCCCGACCATCAGGCACAAGAATTTTCTTTGGGAAAAATCCAATTCTACCATATTTCATCTTGTAATTAACACAATTAACGTTTTTTTTATAGCTTTGTGAAGACTGACAGCTGAAATAGAAATCTTGAAATATGTGACACAAACTTAAGTGCAGAAACAATTTGTTGAAACTACCTGACAGATATTGCTCATAAAGAAAACCTCTGTGTTGTAGGACTTCCTGTGTTATCATTTTCTTAATGAGACTCTTTGACTTTGATTCATCAGCCAACCTTTAAGTGTTTCCTCTGGGAAATTAATCTCGAGAATACGAGCAGTGACGCTTCCTCTCGATCTCACTGCATCAATCAATCTCATTGTGAGACAACACTCGATACATTCAAATTCTTATTTTACTAATTATAAATAAGAAGCATTGACTTATTTCAACATCAACACAAGCATTTACACACATACATCAGATAAGATGAACGCTGTTGTCCCAGTGAGATATTTTCCTGAGACTTCACAGTGCTCTGATGGACTGATATCAGAGTATCAGAATGTTTTTGATTAATTTGCTTTCTTATTTTTGTCACAACTTACCTTTGTGCTCATCTATGTGGTTGTTTTATTAATTTTATTATTTTATTAAGTTTTATTAAAAGTTTAGAAAGACAACAGTGGAAACCTTGAGTCTGGTGCTATTTCACCTTCTTCTTTCAGCTGTTTTCATGAAATTTAAAATGCCTCCAGACAACACACCTCTCTGTGTTTGCTTCAGAGCTGTGGCTCTTTCGCGTTCAGATATCAAGATTAAATACATTTTTGATGCCAGAATTTAAACCCAGAGACCGTAGAACACTATAATCCACACATTTCTAGCTAATTTCTTCGCGACCATTAACTACATTCCTCCCAGCATCTTTCAGTTCCTCAACAACACAAATATTGCACGCATGATTTATAAGTGTGTAACTTTCTTTTTTTCAGATGTGAAAACAGAAACTTTAAAAACAAACCAAACAAGGGACTATAGATGTAAACTAGATCTAAGCTAACTCTGGTGCAAGACATAAAGTGGTAACATTTATGTTTAATATTGTACATGGTCCCTTTACAAATGAAAGTTAAAATGAAATTTGAAAGACAAAAAACACATTACTTTGTCTCTGTCATGGTAAAATCACACTTTATGCATCCTGTGCAGTCGCCCCTTACTGCGCATCAGAGAGATCTACACGTCTATGTCACTTCCACATTTGCTCTGCTATCCTGATGAGCTACTGAAGGACAACAATGTTGTGTTGAGTTTGTAAGGTATTGGAAGTAAAGACATTTCAAGTTAGGTCCAAACATATTGCCGGTCTCAAATAAAGTTAAAAGTTTGTGCTTTGTTCACATTTAGACCTGATTCTCAAGTTCCTGACAGGCGGGAAATCTCTCTGTACCATGTGAATAACCAACCACCTCTGCTGATTGAATTCAGTTTGAAATGACTCGTTCCTCTTCTGCAGCAGTGTGTAAATGAAGCTCTCTGGCGACGTGTTTATGTGAGCTCACTGTTTATCATCACTTCATTACCCTCATTGACTCGGCGGGTATTTCGCAGGCTTCAGCGTCTCATAACAGGAGGAGGGGAGGCAGACGGAGAGAGGCAACTGTGTGTGAATGTGATATGAAAACACACAGTTCACCCATCAGTCATGCATTTTCATCAGCTGACATTTTCTGACATTTTGTGACTTCCTATTTATGCAAGCGCTTATAATGCAACAAGTCAATACTGTAAATACCGAGCAAACTAAGCAGGGAAATGACAAGTTTTATAATTAGTTCATATTTTATCGTATTTTCACTTTTAGAGAATTTATGTGGAGTGGTTTAAGCAATCACGCACGTTTTCCAGCCCCTTAATCTTACAACATGTTCATCTATATCTTCTTCCCATTGAATTTGATAGTGGCATTGGCCATGTTCTTTTTCCATCCATCGATAAACAAGAATTCAACTTGAGTCATGTCAAATTAACCATCTGCAACGGTTGTCCATTATGAAGGCTATTTTCTTTCTCACTGGAATAACATTAATGTTTTGATTGAACGTTTCTAAGTCACTACGGATTTGTACTCCCATATTTCTTCAAAGACAGCTTATTATTGATGTCCAAGTGTGAACACACATACTATATTGTTCCATCCAGCTGACCAGACATTGCAAACATTGCTACCATCAAGTCCATGTTACGCATCGGTTACTACCACTGATGGTGGATCAGGGGCGTAACGACTTTACAATGCAGATGAGTCATAACAGGAACATACATATGTCACCTTGAACCAGTGTTATGTAAAGAGCTACACAGGGAACAAGCACGTTTTCTAAGGAGTGATACTGTGGGCTTACTATTCGACTTTTATGATAGCAGATTTTATGATCAAAACAATGCTCTATTCAAACACAGCTCCCTTCCTGTCTCCACACTTTCTTTTCCCCTCCTGTCCTGTTTCACTGTCGGGATTCTGTGAGACGGAAGCAGCAGCAGATGAGTTACCTTTGGAAGCAAGATGATGTGATTATTTTCAAGTAATGACAAGCATTTCAAATTTGACTCAGTTGTATTTTTATGTCTTTCGGCCACAGACAATCTTTCTTCTGTTTGGAAAGTCTGTTGGTTCTCCACTAAGTTGTGTGGCACTTCTTTAATATGACTCGAGTCACAGCTTCCCTGAGCGGATGGGTTGGCTTTCATCCCTCACGTGGTGGCAGGTATCTCCACTCATGAACTCCTCCTTCAGCTTAGTAAAGTGCAGGTCTGCCATTTTATATTCTCGCTAGCAAATGAGTGATGTCTATCAGGTAAACTCAGGGGGTCTCATTTAAAGAGACACACACACCAAAACGGAGCGTTCTGAGAGAGCTGTGTTTTACAGGGTCACAAACCTTCTCTGGTATTTGATCCATGGTATATTTGGTCTACAGCACAGACGTTTCATTTAGAGTATAGGGAACTGTTGAAAAGTTGGAAAAGGGGGATAATATGTCCCCTTTAAGCTACTTGTCCTGGGTATATGTAATGCTAAAGATGTAAGACGAAAAAATACCCTGATGGCCGCTCGCGCTTCCAATGTTTTCGGGTGTTTTCCATCAATTTCACTTCCTAACACTTTGCTTTCCCTTCCTGTTTAAGTTTTGGATTTAGCTTCACCTTACTCTGCTTCTCCCCAGTATGTTTCTGGCTTCATGATTTTAATCACTGTGCATTACCTGCAAGCTTGGCGTGAGCACAATCTCCCCCTCGCTGGGACATCTACCTGTTCCTGGAGGTCATTCCCTCTACGAACAGGTGGGCAGAACTCAATCAGCACACTCAGCATTTCCCCCCCCGTCATGTGGAGCAGGATGCACTCTTTATGCCAAATCACTCTGGTAACCTGCCCAATGCACACATGTCAGCAATGTGTATGCACGAGTCCTTCAGGGAAATGTCAAACTTTTTTTTAATATATTTTGAAGTGAATAGGTTACATTTTTGTTTTTGAATCATCTTAAAATATTCTGCTTCTTTTTTTTTTTCTTTGAACAAGTAGGGAAGTCAAAGACTATCCAGCAATTAGGGCAGTGTGCGTCTATTTTTAACAACATCAGACCCTTTTGAGAAGAAAGTCGTAGAAAATCTTGAATATGTTTGACCTTCTTTACTGGGATTCATTTGCATCAGGCTTATTGGATGAAAGCAATTTTGTGTGCTACTTAAATTGGCATTTCCTTGTCGGAAGAAGATACTGCATGTGTAAATATTCAGCAGGAATAGACTGAAATATTCCCTTTGGGCTGCAAATTAAACGTAGTGTAAACTAAAATTGGGTTTTTTCAGACTATGATGGAGTCAGATGGTGTGGTCAAAAAGGGGCAGAGGTGCACAGCTGTGGAGTTAAAAGGAGAAAAAAAGGAAATGATCTTTGAGCAGCATTTATTTGCAGCTCAATCTCCCCTTTGCAGATGTATTGCTGGAATAAATTCAGTGCAAAATTCAAGATTTCAATTTTATTTGTGCAATGTGAAATGTACCACAGGCATCAAATAATGATAATTTTTTTTAAATTGGCTGGAAATGGCTTCTGATGAGTCTGGCTACGGCATACGTTGGACACTGGCTCGGTACAATGTGCGGCGCTGATTAGATCTCTGCAGGGCTTCTCTCACTTCCAGCTTTATTATTGGATTCTTTCACAATACACAGCAAGGATGAAGCCTGAGCTCACAACAGAGCTTAATGTGTGAAGCCTCCACCTCGGCTCAGGAAATCAGTGCACAGTGGTTGAGCAAATAAAAGGAAGTAAGGCAGAGAAAGAGAGGAAGATGAGGAGTGAGCCACAGATTCCACCCATGGTTTCTGGAAAGAATTATCTGAAACGTGTTGGTACAATCGTTTAAGTTAAAGCAGATTATTATATGTGTTTCATTATCAATCTGTTTGATTATCAATCTATTCAACATCGAAATGTAACTCTTATTGCCTCGTATTAATACGAAGAATCATGAATCGATTAAACAAGGGGTGTGACTGAGAATATGATAATCGCCATCGATTAACTTCAAAACACCTCTTCCGAAAACCAACAGGTGATGTCACTGAGACTTGGTTCATATGTCATACAGTCTTTAGACAAAAGCTCTTCAGTGACAGTTTTTGGCTTTATATCAACGCTTCATGTAGTTTGACATGTTGATGTACAAATACAGGCGAACAATCGTCTTGTAGGATAAGTTCTGAGTGTAACGTTTGGTTGTTTACGGATTTTTTATGGACGCATACATGATCATAAATCAATGATTAAATCATTAAAATCATACATAGTCTCCACATTAATGGAACGGTTCGTCTGCCTTAAGAGCGCTCTTGCTTTTCCACAAACTTTAGATACTTTGACACACTTGTGTGTTAAGTTGTGACTTGTGTTGTCACAGGGAGATATTGCTACTTTTACTGAAGCTAAGATCACTGACAACAGCAGCTGCACATATTCAGTCTTCATTTAAAGCCAGTTCTGACTCACAATCTTGAGATAAAATGAGGCCTAATGAACAATTTATCCCCTCGCTCACTTAATCATCATAACAATAAAAGGCTCTGATGTGAGGAAGGCGCCGACGTAGACAAATGGTTTTTTAATTAGCGTAGAAAACGCATCACAAGAAATGCACAAATGCACCCAAATAACCTGTCGACAAATCATCAGTGTCATCCTCTCTGCCGCCGGATTAATATGGGAAAAACAAAACTAAAAGAGGGAATAATGAGGGAAATATATGTTAATCCTGTGTAGCATTTTGTTCACGTGTACATCTCGGTGATTATATATCAAAAACAAAAATGGTGAAAGAAGTAAGAAACACTTCAAAAGCAATATTTTCGGTGTTTTATCTTTAACGCAGCTCAATTGTCTGCTTATTAGTCAACTTGCCTTGAATGCATTTTGAAAAAAAGGATTGTGCTGATTGACACTTTGTTTTTTAAGGCTACTCAAAACAATCATTTATTTAATATCATGAAACGTCTTTCAGCGGAGCTGCAGAGCTTGCAGCCAAAGGAAAGCAAACGCGTGTCGTTGTATGTCAATTTCAGCACCACGGAGAGCTGCACTCACTCATCTTCCTCACACTGCGTTTGGAAATTGCCCGTCCAAAGCAATCACAGAAGTTTTGATGAGTATATATCTGCACCCGCAAACTTCTGATTCAAGCAGAGAATGCCCTCAGACCCGAGACAACACACACCTGAGGCAGAATCCACTTTTCCTCCTGCAGTAAAATAATTACAGCTCTGACAGGCTGGTCCAGCCCTCGTATCACACCATCATCCCTGCTGCACTTCCTTATCTACGTTGTCATTTGAATTATGTGCTGCACATTTCCAGAGGTGAGGCCAGGCTTGTGCTGGCTGTCACTACGGGAGAGACGATGACCCGCACAACATGCTCGACTGAAAGCCTTAATAAGCGGAGCCCGTCTCCGGCACCGAGGAAGACCGGCAATATCAACCATCTGATCAGCAGGTCAGCTGGGATTTGTCTCCTGGATCTCGTCTGATGAATGAATCATTTCCTCTCATCTCTCTTGCTCAAAACACACTGTGTCAAAAGGCTGGGTTGTGAAGGATATCAAATACAGACAGTGATGTGAAGGGAGGAGACAGCGCTGTCATGAATTTATGAAGAGCCTCTTCAGGGGGAAACATGTGGAGGGCAAAGAAAAAAGTTTTTTTGTGTTGAAAAGATTTTTTTTTTTCCCCAGGCATTGATGCATTATTTCATGAAAAATGACAATTTAACTTTGTGACACTACTCTCTCTTTGTGTCTCCCTCTGTGTCTTTGTTTCGGTCTCACTTTTCGCTTAATTTATTTTAATTAGGGCCTTGAAGTAATTGCACCTCGTTCCTTGCAAGCTGAGTGAGTTTTATTTTATTGGGAGACAGCGGCCTCCCGTGAACACGTTGGCTGCAGCTCATGCTGATTTACTCTTGGATCGCCTCATGGGAACTTGTTATTAAATTTAAGTTCCAAAAACATTATTTGTCCCCAGGAGGGAAATTTTAAAAAAAGGCAAACAAGAACTAATGTGCCATAAAATTATCTGTACTGTTAAAGTCATACAAGAGGAACACCTTAATTATTACCTGCATTTCCTTGTTTTCTAAGTTACCCATTGAGATCCAACAACTATCAACAACTTACTTTTACTCCTGCTCCTGCTGAGTTTGCATTTCTGGATTTACTGCAGTAACTGTCAGGAATGCGGCTGAACCTAAATGCAGCCCAACAGGGCGGTAAGGTGTCAAAAAGAAGTTTATTCAGTGAGGCACTGAGCTGGAGGAGGCTGGCTGTCAGGCTTTGTTGGCAGTAAGGCAGATGGGCAGGCGAAGGTCTGTAAATGGTTCAAGCGTCCGGCAGAGAGTGAGTGTTGGTGAAGGGTTCTTGTAAGTAAAGTTGATTGTGGGCAGGTGTGTTGATTGCAGATCCAATGCAGGTGAGTGAAAAGGACAGAGTGGAAGGAACGAAGGGGAAAACAAAACACACCAAGCACTCAGAGGAAAAATCACGAAGCAGGAACTGTGACAATAACAAAAAAACAAAAAAAAGTTTTATTCAAATCTGGCCAGCAGCTTCACTCTGGCTCGCTTCACAATGTTCTTGTGATTTACTGGCAATCAACAGGAATTAATTTTACCAAGATAACAACATCATGACGCAGAAAAAGAAGTAACAAGGACGGACGTTGTGAGGTTTGTCCTCAAGAGGAGAAGAAAATAGCTTTTAAAATGTCTGTTAGCTGAGTGGAGGATGGATCAGTCACTTCTGCTGATGCGTTTCCTGTAGTCAAGGACACTAACCTATGAATAACTTTCATTACACAGAGTCAAGCAGCCTTTATAAAAAGAGAGGAAACATGTTTACTCCACTCCTTAGCGATGTTTCCTGATGAATCATGTGATTACCAAATTAAGAAGATGACGGAGCCTTTATTAGACAACATGTCTGAACTGTTTCTCGGTGTTTACTCAGGAGGAACCAACAGGCTTTTGAGCTAAATGCCTCGATCATGAGGAATTTGGCCGGCACATTTATGTTTTCGGATTTGTTGACTTATCTAGAAATAAGAAAAAATGTCACCAGACAGATCCTCTAAAGCACATTTGATATGCCATGTTTAATTAGCAGGTATGTCCCAGTGAGTGATCACCTCTTAAACGTATGCTCTGATTTTTACAATTAACATGGGATTATATGTCTTAATCACAGGATTTCAAGCTTGGACTGCCTGTATCTCAAGTGAATCCACATTTGCATTCCTCCGGCTAAACGATGATCAACCTCTGATGCAGCCTTTCTTCCACAATAGCTTCCACGAGTCGGCTAATCCCGGGGTTTTCTCTGCCAAGACGTGCCGACATATTATCAAAGGTTAAGCTACCTCGCAGACAGGGAGGGAGCCGACGGAATTCACATTTCAGAACAAGTTGCTTTAGGGAGCTAATGAGAACTGGGGGATTAATAGAGTTATTGGCTCGATCAGGTCAATTGGAAGGTATTCGGGCATCAGGAGGCTGAGTCGGGTCATATTTCTTTGCCAGCAGCAAAAACTCCACACAGTCTCAGTGACAAGCAGACATGCGCCGGGTCATGCACAGTGGTAATTCCAAGAAAGGTCACACAAAATGACACCCAGCGGCATTAAGCCCGGCCCGGCTCTCTCGCCTTTCTCTCTCTGCAGACCTATAATCTGTCTGATTCCTTCTCGTCGCACTGCTTGTGTCATCTCTCACACTGCTTTCAGTCCCGCTAATGCCACCTCTGACAAGGAGAGGCTAGAAAGGGCGATCTCTGTCACATTCCTCAGCCGTAACGTATCTAAAGCAGCAAGGTCTCTGACTTAAAGGCAAAACCTCTCGTGGTGTGTAACACCAGGAAAAATCAATGACAATGGATTTCTCAGAGAACGTGTGCACTTTTTTTTTTTTTTTTTTTTAATTTTATTACCTGAGGAGGGAACAGTACATCAAGGATTTATGACGGTGTTAGCATCACAATGCTAAAGCAATTTGGTCAACTCCGGCAGTAAATTGGCTTGTCACATAAGATAGCATTAGCGAGATGAACGGAAAATGCCAGAGAGCACATTAAATTATGAATGATGGGAATTATATTAACATTTAAATGAGACAGTCACGGTCCAGTGGGAGTACAAGATTTCAGTGTTTATGGCGGGGAAGGATGAATCGCGAGGAAATCAGAAATGAATTTCGGTGTGTTATTACATGCCCACGGTTGTTCTTCACACAAGAGCAGTTTATGGCATCCTGATGAAGCTGATGCGATGTAACTAATCATCCTAATAGGCCTGCTAACAGCTGCTGAGGTAAATAAATAGGAGAAAAAAAGAAGCAGTAGGAGAGACTCCATAAGTTCACCTTCTCAAATATCTTGAGCAGTATGAGGAATTTTTCTGGAATCACAGCTCTCGATTTCCCCGACTGCAGCTCCAGCAGGCTAGAAGCAATCACAGCAAAACATGTCCGGAGGGGACGAGGAAGGCAAAATGAAAGCTGCAAGTACAGGCAGTGACCTTTGCAGACTCCTAGCATGATAAATGTCAAAGGTTTTCTGTTTTTAATTTGTCAGAGTTTCCAGAGAAGCCTGACCTATGCCGACACTCAGCCGCAGCATTCCCCATCACAGCAGTCGCTGAAGCGGCACCTCAAAACCTATTACTGCCTGCCTTTGCTGAAGCTGCTGCTGTCAAAGCTGCAAATTAGCCCATTTGCAACCTTTCATAATGCACTGTAGCAAGGAACAGCTTGTTTTTCTCAGGAAGGGCTGATGCTGAACAATGTAATGTACTGCAAATGTGACATATTGCAGACAAACCGGCGAATATATATCCAAATATGGCAGCTGCCACTTTTATGACACTGTGCCGTCCATTATGCTTTTTGTGCTCAATGTGGGAAATGATGGAAAAACTGCACTATTATGAAGTCGGGGTGTGGTTTCATGTTTGTCAAAGTGTACAACTTAAATTCAATGAAAGACTGATATCAGCCCCTGAAATCTCATGTCCAAGATCTGTGCAACATCTGTAATGACATCATCTTCTGTTTCCTACATGTTGTACACATGTTGTCTTTCTTCCTTCTTCATTCATTTCAGAGAGTCATTTCAGTTGCATGGGTGACTTCACAGCCACTTGATTTCTTGTCAATCTTGGAAACACAATTTTAAAAAAAACAAAAGCTCAAGGTCAAATATAAAGACGCCAATCGAGTTAAAGCTTTGGGGAGCAACCATGAGACCTTTATATTTGACTCAAACTCGGCCCTAAATGAATGTTTTTGTTTTTACATTTGAGACAACAAAATCATTTTTTCAATCTTGACGGCACAAGAGCTTTTGCACTAAATATGATGAATTCATTTGGACATAATAGATGAGCATCAGCCTCTGCAAGCAGGTTTTTGTAAGTTGTTCTTTGTTTATTGTGTATGGGGAGTATTAAGGAAACGTGAAAGACAAAGCAATTGAGATTCAAGTCACAACATTTCAAAAATAAAGCTGTAAGAGAAGAATATTACCAGAGTAGAGTCATACATTTACAAGAATACATTCCTAAACTTGCATGATTAAATTTACAAGAGAAAAGTCTGAAATAAATTTGGATAATTTACATAAATTAACATAATGAAACTGGCTGTTTGCTTTTACACAAGCAGCATACCCTGGAAACTTCAGGAAGTTATTTTTTGCCTTTGTTGTAGAGATATGACCGTGGATAGAGTTAGAAATCACAGAGATGCAGCAAAGGAGCCACAGGTCCGATTTCAACCCGGGCCGCCCACCAGGTACCTGCAGGCTTCATACATGCTGCACGCTCACTAACCACTATGCAACCGCTGCCCTAACTTGAGGATACTTGGGTAGTTTTGTGTATGTGTCAATGCACTATTAGTTAGTTATAGAGAGTAAGCTTGTTTGCACTCTAACTCTGCAGCTAGTTTGCTGCATTACATTTTTGGATGAACAACAAAGCTTATTCAATGTTCAAAAGATTTGAATAGTCGAGCGTGATCGAGAAGACCTTGATTGTTTTCTCTTAAATCTAACAACAGACATCTGAGCGTTCATTTTATTCTGAAGTAGCTCTTCTCTGCTAAAAACAGCTGCAAAGGACTCATATCCCCCTCAAAGTATGTTTTCTTGTCTTGGAGAGCTTGATCAATGAACAGCTAGAAATCGTTCAAAGAGCCTCTGGTCGATTCTGCATTAGACTCCATCTTCCTTTATTAATGGGCTTTTTCTTTTTCTGCCTCCGCCTGCTCTCTGTTAGAAGAAAGCAAGACGGTGAAGATCTAAATGCAGATGGCCAATGTTAGTTTTCACTTTATGTTCTAAATGTGCAAAAAAAAACAACAACCCTGCAGCAGTTAGGGTTAGGGTTATTGCCCCTATACATTTCTAATCATATCTCAAAACCAGAACAGAATTTATGTATTTCGAGAAAAAATGAAGCCTGATGGCATGACTACAAAATGTTTGACCTGTCACTGAGTCAGAGGGATCTATCCTCAGAGAGCACCTTTTTATTGACAAAGCAAACAGAAATCTTTCAAAATCCACCCGTCTGAAAGCTGCAGAGCTCGTCAGCATGCAGCGAGGGGCGTCTGCAGAGCGCCGACCTTCATCCCGTACCCGACCCTCGCTCCCTTTCCGAGGCCCGGTGTGGTGCTGGTTTGGACGTTTTCCAAGGTCGGGTGGAGGAGCCTCCATCCTGTGGGGAGGTGATGAGGTGATGTGTTCAATGCCCTCTGCTGTTAATGAGCGTATCTTGAAGGACCATAGGGGGTAGAGGTACGAACTGGAGGTGAAAAGGGTCTCACACCATTGGGCTAAACGTGGCGTACGTGTGTGTGCATGCATGTGTGTGTGTTGAACACTGTGCAGTCAGTGGTTGTCAAGGCGATGTACACTTCTGGTGCAGGGGCTGAAATAAACAGGTCAATGAATACATGAAAAAAAGCGCCATCGATTATTGCTTTAACTATCTGCACCTATTATTTCAAGGTTTATTGATTTAAATACAGAAAGATGGATAAAATCTTAACAGGCAGCATAACTTGTCAATGTTCTTGATTTTGATGTTCTGACTTTGACTGTTCACACTTAGCTCCAAACTGCATATATATGTGAATCCAGGACCCAGTAATAAAAGGTTCAAACTCATACATACAAAATACAAGTCAAAACAAACAAACAACAGAAAGCGACCCTGATGACTTTTTAATCCTGCGAGCATTAATCAATCTTTTCATGCGAATGCTTCCCTACCGGCATCTTTAGATATCCGGTTTCAAACAGGTTAAGAAGTAAACCTGCCTTCAAAAATAAAAGCCCGCCAAAAAGAAAAAGAAATAACCAAGGTGGACATAGACAAGACGACTTTATACGACAAAAAACATTCCTTTTTTTTCACCCTCTTAAGGGGTCCTTTACAATGACAAATAAATAATAAACTGTTCGCAGCAATGTTTCCTGCTATTATTAACTCTGGAGTAGTTTTTTTTTTATGTGACATCAGACGAGGCTGTACAGAAAGAAAAAAAAAACCCTGGCCGTTCTATAAAGGCTAATCTGGCACTACTGCTGTGCCATTGATCGTCTGGCTCACTGTGTCGCTGCTCCAGACAAATGAGTCGATACATTATTCAGAGCATTGAGACATCTACAAAACCTGTGACACTACAGGGAACTAGTGGCCTCGTCCGCCTACTTACCAAAAATATCTTTATCATCATGAATGCAGCCATAGATTTTGCTCTTCAGCCGTCCTCTGTTTTCTTGTTTTTGTGAATTGGGCCGCAGGAGGCATTTTGTCTCTTTATATATGTCGAACATGCTGGAAGGTTTACACAGGAGGTTAAGAGGCAGACAACATAACACACTTTCTGCAGTCTTATTAGTAAAACTTTCTTTTGTGGTTGGCCTTTCACTTTCCCGATATTGTTAACCAGCTGTTACTGAAGTGTGTCGGGTTGAGACTAAATTATCTTTATTGGAAATGTTTTAGCATTTGCTTTCTGAGGGAGACCAATTAGGACTGACAGAAAGTTTAGTCGTGACCAGAATTAGTCAGGAACTGTCTAGAGATGAGACAGCGCAACAAATTAATAAGTACAACTTCCTCCAAAGGCTTGACAACTTTTATAGATGTATATAATGTATATGTAAGGGAGGAGTTTCTTGTGTTGGATCTATATTAACTTTGTCTTCAAAGTTCTCTGGCTTTGGGCGGCTGTGCATGAGTGTGAGATGGTTATCCAGTAATCTGAAGATCAGCAGATTTTGAACCCTGAAGGCATCACCATCAGTGTGTGAGCATGTTCAGACTATGGGTGAGCATGAAATAGATCAATCTTCATGAACAGGTAATGTGCATGGCAGCCGCTGTCATCTGTGTATAGATGTGTATGAATGTTTGATTGATGACCAACAGCATGAAGTGCTTTGAGCGGTCACATGACTGAAGCGGCTATATGATAAATGGTAAATGAACAGTACTTATAAAGTGGTTTTACACTACATGTCACGTTCAGCAGTTTACACACACACGCCTTTTAAAGTTGCCCCTTTTTTGCCGTACCATAAAGATCCAACAGGTGGCACTCTCTCTCCTGCCCCATTTCCAAACAGTCACGCTGCCTCATATAGCAGTGACGAGACTCACTCTCACAAGCTCACAAATAACCTCATAAAAGTCAACAGAAAAGTCAAAACCAAACTTGGTTGAACGATTTCTGGATTTATTTTCACAGCAGGACAGCGAAACCAGCGAGTGTGTCGTTTAATTTGAGAGGCGGTCCACCTCAGCGGGCTGTGAAAAGCAAAATATTCTCAGCCTTGCAGGCCTGTTTGATGCTGTGATTCACTCAGCTGGTAAAAACTCTGATACGTCTGTGTGATTGCTCTGCTCATGTATTTTGTAATCACTCACACGGCAGATGTTCGATACGCAGAGGATCCATCAGATCTATTATTCAGCTTTAAGTGGGTGTAGTGACACCACTTACTCTGAAAAATCACAGCCAAACTACATTTTTTATAAATGTGAGAGAGACGCTCCTTATAATGGCATGCCAACAACTACTCACTCAAAGCAATTTATCATCTTATAGCCTTCGTCCCATTAATACTTCAGAACTGTGTGATACATTCAAGTGCTGAGTACATGTATTTATCTTCATTTCAACATAGGGAAGTAGTTTTTGCACTCGGCTGCAGACAGTAGCTCAAAGAAGGAAGATCTGTCATGGCAACAGCTGTCTTAAAGAGGACTGAAAAAAGTTCAATCTCTGTAACAATCTGCTATATGATGTGGCAACATACTCAACTAACTCCAAACCTCCTGATATCATCCAGTAGTATTGTAGTCAAGACTACATTTACCGAGACCAAGACGTACCCAAGAACAGAATGCACTAAGACCACGAAATTTTGGGATTGATATTGAGATCAAGACCAAGACCAAGGCAGGGCAAGTACGAGACTATAAATATCACTGAAAAATCATGATAAAATAAAAAATCCTCCAGTCCAAATGAATGCATATCACTGTGTTTAGTTCCTATCACTAGAAGGTCAAGGTTACTACCTCCACTTTGTATTTTGTGCTACTATTGATCATAACGTCACATTGAACGATGTTTGATTGCCGAAAAGGTCTGATAACATATTTCCATGAAACATTAAATCCATATAAAAAAAGAGAGGTGGATAGTACTTCATTGATTTGTTTGTTTTTCATCAGTTTTAAATCTTTTTATTTTGATTATTTTTTTGTTTTTATTGAGCCTATATCCACTGAAGTTGCACACTAGCTCTGAGATCTGGATTTGACTGCAGCTCTAACTCTAGTAACGCTCATTACTGAAGCTATAACTGCAGAAAAATAATTAGAAAGGATTATAAAGAAAGCAACCTTTCATATACCTGACACCCAGACCAAATCAGAGAAAGGACAGTGTAAAAAAGAGTAGTTTTCTACACGCATCACTCTGCACTTCTTTGCTATTACCAGGATGAGATATGGCTGTTATGTCAGCACATGCCCATGTTGTATAACTTTACAAGCTCTGTTGCTCCGAGGCACAGATTGTAATCTACGCCTGTTTAATTGAGCAGTCGTAAACGTCTCCAAAAGCTTTGAATTCGACTTTTGTGTGAAAAACTTCCTCCTGCTTTCATGGCTTTTTTATGTGGGAGTATCTTAAGTGTGTTTAAATCACTGAAATATACAAACATCGTGAAAGAAAGAACTATATAACACTCAAGCTAATTCAGAAAACACAGCAGCTGAGACATCTTGTCTTTAACTCGTTCTGTGCAGGACCTTTGTTTGAACAATAGCAACAGTGACAACAAACCAAACACAACATGGCAGAGCTACACTTTGAGTAACAGCTAGCTTAACAAATCCCCTGAGGGCAGAATTAGGGAGCTGGACACAATGTGCACATGCTTAGTATCTTAACATAGTGTTACTGCAGGGATGCCGTCCTCTGCAGACTTGCTCCATCTTGTCTACATTCCTCAGTGAACTCAGGGGAAGTGGCTCGTGGAAAATTCCACCTTTGTGGCATTTAGCAATGAAGATGGGAATGATAAAGGGCAGGAACCTAGTTATAACTATACCGTAGGTTTGACACTGAGAAGGGTATGTTACTTTTTGATTAAAGGTCGGTTTCATGACCGCTGGTTTAATTTCATCTGGGAGAGATGAAACTACACCATTCACACTTCAGGTGTTTACCTCTGTGGTATTATTTAAACATATTGGGAAAGCACTTACAGGCTTTCTTACCAAGAGATTGATCATATTATGTATGTAGAAAAATCAAGCCAATGCTAGCAGCCAGTTTGCTTAACTTTTTCACACACGCAACGCACTCCTAAAAAAACCCTGCTCGTGTTCAACACAAACGTTCAGTCACTGCTTAGCTTACACCAGATATTCTCACAGTAAAAATATGAGAGCATTAATAATTTCCGTCAGCTAGATAGCAGATGAATGCTAACATTAGCTGTCTGATTATAGCTTAGTTCAGATATGTTGTGTTAGGCTACTTGGACATATAAATAATAAGATGTTCCTTAACATTTCAGCACAGTTGTCTTTTAATTTGACGATTAATTGGGATGCTTTATAACAACAATATATCTGTTATTTATTTCGTTCGTGCAACTCACATCCTGAATTACTGCTAGCTATTTGACGCTAGCGCTATTTAGCTAACAGCATTTAGCTCCCCACCTTGAATGTGACATCAGAGGGACATTGTTGTCATGGGATTATACTAAAATGTATCAGTTAACTCAGCAAAATTAACAACAGTGACTTTAACTATTGACATTGATATTTTAGACATTTATTCTGTTTTCTGAATTTGGAAATCCACAGCAGGAATAGTTGTAACTCCTCGTCTACAGAGCCACATAATGTTCATAGAGTTTTTGAGTAGAGTCTGAGGGCTGAGTTTAGCATTTTGTTCAGATTTTTTCACCATTTTATTTTAAATAAATAAAGAATGAAGTGAGGCAGCAGTTACAGATTCAGCATTATTCCTGGAGTGAAGTTCACTGTTCAAAGCGCTGGTTTGCTCCCTGCCGTGTTCTCTTCCTTATAACTACAATCATTCAAAAAGATTAAAATCTGGGCGCTGGGCTTTTGCATTCACACTAAGCATTCAGAAGGAATCAACGTCCCCAAGGGATGTTGGATTGTCTCATCAAAGGAAAAATCTCTACAAACTGACATATCAATGAAGCCCACAGCTCCCTGATATACATGCATATCTCTCTTAAACCGTAGCTTTCTTTTCTTTTTTTTTATAACTGATCTTGATCTCAGTGAGAGTACCTAAATAAAGATAAAGATAAACTAACTCAGCTTTAGGTCATAAATTCTAATCCACATATTTAAAGAAGACTGACAGCACATACTGATACTTGGTTCACGTCAGGGCAGGTTTCTGCTTTAACCTCAGCCAATTCAAACTCCATCCCCATGCTGAGAGATTATAAATATTCATTTATTTCTCAAAAGTTCACATGGCAACACATCTATGCCTGTTTCTGGAGGGTTTCTTTTCTCTTAAACTCAACAACCCCACCTTGTCTTCTCCCCTCCTTCCTCTATTTTCTCTTTTTTTTTTTTTTTCCTTTTCTTTATGGTGTGCTACGCTGCTGGATAGGGAGTAGTGCATGTTGAATATCTTTCAAGTCTCAGCACAGCAGTACATATCTTGCCTGAGAGTGGTGGAGTTGCAGCAGGCTGCTGCCCCGGGGCCCCAGGGCCTTGAACCCCACCCCCAACCCTCACCTCCACCCTTCTTCAGTGTGGTCCATGTCCTCACTGCTGCTCTGGAAATAGGCGTCGTCTGCTATACAGCTCACCTGTAACATATAAGGCAGACTTTGCAATGGATAAGTAGAGTTAGAGTTATGTTTGCTTCTCTTTTATCCAAATGCATTTAATATTTTCACTGTCTTTAAACAGGTTTTGTCCTATAACTTTTCTATTAACCAAGCCTACATTTACATTTTTTTTTTTTTTATAACGCATCCGTTTTTATGTTATGAAGTTATGTAATCCTAGTTAGTCTGACCTCACTGACAGGTGGACATGGTCTAATGCAGTGGTGTCCAAACCTTTTTTCTTGCGGGCCAAAATTGTCGCGTTAGAATCGCTCACGGGCCACAGGGTTTTTTTGTTTGTTTTTTTTTAATATTGGAAGGAACTTTTTGTATTTTGACCTCTTCAAAAAATAATATAAATACACAATTACAGTGGGAAACTGTTGTGTTCTAATTTTTTGGAAAGAATAGTCAGGCTTTTATAGGTCTCCCTCGCTAACAAGAAAAAGAAAAAAAGTACGAAATATGCCATCTGATGAGGCCTGGGGCCAAAATCTTCTGATTCTTCGATTTGAAGTCAAGGGCCACAAAAAATCCACTCAAGCTCCACAAATGGCCCCCGGGCCGCACTTTGGACACCCCTGGTCTAATGGTTTCAACCCGCCTCAGCTCCAACTCTAGCTTGTCATTTGGTTGATTGAAATTTAGGTTGAGACAGGATTTCCAGCATGGCGACTCCCACTGATGAGCCTCCGGAGCGCCCTGCAGTAACAGACAGCTGACATCACTCAGGCTTCGTCCATTAATATTTACAGTCTGTGGTATTGACATGCTTTGCAAGGAGCCACAGGTAAGACTCAAGCCTGGGCTGTCTGTCTATAGAAGACTAAAGCCTTAAGAGGCTCAACCGAACCGCTAGGTCCTCTGCGCCTCTGAACAAGTCTTTTAACCACAGTCTGGAACTCTATTGTAGTCTGGGACTTTACATATCCAACGTCAGCAACAACAAATTCTTGTAAATCCCGGACCTTGCAGGGATGTATGAGTTGTTCTACAGATATTGTTTTTGAATATAATCCAGACAACAATTACTGTATACTTTATAATTTCAGTGTTATTTGGAAAGCAGTTCAGTTTTATAGAAACAGAGAGTTATTTTATACAAAGCTAAAGCCAGCAGCTCGTTAGCTTAGTTAAACAATGAGACTTAAAACAGAGGGTTTAAAAAAGGCAAAAAAGTTCCACTTGTGACTTCCACATGTTGATTTCAATCTGTAGTTTCAGTTCAGATCAAACAAACACACTTTCACTTTAATTACGTTAGATACTGTGTAATCTTTGGATTTAGCAAAGAAAGACAGTTTTAGCCTTATGGTTACACTTTGCA
Organism: Symphodus melops; assembly: GCF_947650265.1. Lineage (NCBI taxonomy): Eukaryota > Metazoa > Chordata > Actinopteri > Labriformes > Labridae > Symphodus > Symphodus melops. The sequence continues at coordinate 26,986,467 of NC_136694.1, forward strand.
GTATAGTTGTATTGATCTTTTTATCTTTAACTCACAGAAACAAATAAGCTGGATGCCCAAAGGTCTCACTATTTCTAGTCTAGTGAAACCTGTCTGTCAGACATATAAAGTCCACTATCAAACCCCAGTACCTTCTGATTTACGTTGATATTAACCCTGCATCGCAAACTTCTCGACAATAAGAGTTTTAATCAGTATAAATCAAGAAGTGGTTGTTTTCCTGGAGACAGAACTTTCACCTAATCGGGTTCCTTCTCACCTTCCTGAACACGGAGCTGCTTGCTGACGTGCAGCGCAGCATTCCAGGCGAGCTGAGACATGACCGTGTTTGTTCCCCGTCTGAGGGAAGCAGTTAAACTGGGTGGATGCGAGGAAATGGTCACATATTTACAACACGGTAACTTAATACTACAAAAAATAAAAAAGTGTCACACGTGTCTGCCCCTGGCAAGAATCCCAAGGCTGAGTTTAGAGCACTTTTTAAAGTTAATATAAGATAAGATACATTCTCGTTATTTGTGCTCAGAGGAACTATATGAATGTAAAAAAGAACTTACAATCAGTTCTTAAATCATTACATAAATTGGTTTCACTTAAAACTACAGTTTGTTTCTGTTGCATTCTCCACCAGCAGCTTCATTCAAACAGGGAATAAATCCTCTAAACAAGACGCCCAAAGAAAAATCCCTTTGAATGAAAGGAAAACGGGGAATCAGCTAACATAAAAAGGGATTAATACGTCGCTTATTTCCATAAAATGCTGGTTTTGAAAACAATGCATGTGTTTATAACTGATATATTTTCAATTAAAGTAGAGACAGACAGACAGAAATCATCTCAACTTGAACAAAATACTCAGAGAAAGAAAAAGTGTGAATGGTTTGGATTCCGATTATCATCATTTTAACAGGTTAATGTTGCAATTAAAATCATTTCAAACCATTATTAAACTCTTGAGAATTTATTGATCAGGGTTTCTGTGTTTTTATTTTTGCATGCATCCTCATGTCAGTGTACATTTGCAGCACAGACCAGATTTCTGCATGTTGCACACAGTGATCACAGACAGTGATTCAGATTGCGAAGTTTGTGCAAATGAAAAGTTTGCTGCGGGGGAGGAGAGGGTTTGGTTGTGAGTTAAAAAAGGGGGCCAGATTACAGGGTGTGGACTTGCTCCCAGGCAGGACAAAGAAGGCGCGGTTTAAACTCATTCCTGCATCCCCATTGGTTGACATGGGGGACAAAACAGCCTGTACCTGGTGCAGGTAAACAGACTGACATCAGGCTCGGCAGGGCTGGGGATCCGTGGATCAGCTGGAGGGATTTACTGCAACCTTTCAACTTCATTTACACAACTATGGACAAGATGACAGCGGTTTAATTTAGCTTTTTTACAGGTTTGTGTTGTTAAAACTTTCTTATGGACAAAAACAGAAGTTGACGTATGTAGGTTGATTTCTTTGGTAGATTTGGTTTTATTGTGAGTTTTTTTGTTAGATGTTGCATTTCACAAATTTTTTCCTGGTCCAGGTGTGGCAGGTTGAACAGAGGACAACAGTACACCTTTATCAGTGATGCTTCAGTTTCAGTTGTTGCTGTAAAAATTGAGTCTTAAAGGATAGAAATGTAAGAGCTAAATGTGTTTGCTGATCTGAAAGTAAGGTAGTAATGGAGGGTTTTATTTGTGTGGGTTTGGCCTCTACATGTTTTGCAACATAACCTTCAGCATTCAAAGGAGTCCAGAAGGATGAAAAAGCAGAGTAAACGTGTCCTGTCTTGTGCAGGGAGAGGCCGGCCTGGCCTGGCACACCTTTTACATGTACACACATCACACGAGACAAGAACATGCAAATGGAACCAGTTCTTCCGTTCCTTTTTACTAATCTGCCACTTCTTTCACGACAGAAAAACAGGGAGTGACACCATGAAGAAGGCAATCGGAAGAATCAACGCCGTCAACTACTTTTTCTGCAGTGAGGAGACGCAGAGAGCTCTCTCCTTCTCTTTTGAACCCATCTATGTTTTCTATCCTTCATTCCACCGGAGTCTGTGTAGAGTGCTAATCAGATTTCAGTGGTTTGAAGAGTAAAACACATGGAGTTTATCATCTGCAGAGAGTTTTCCGATGCAAAATGTCACATAAAAACAAAGAGTATTTTATTGCCTGCAACATTTACAATAAAGATGAAGGTTGTGCTTTTTAGTGTACTGACTTTTGTATCCTTGCATGTCAACCTCATTTAGAAAGCAACAGTTCTGCACAAGCACAGAGAGACGCCTCCTCCTCCTCTTTCTCGCCTGCACTGCGACAGCAGTTGAACGTAACGCAGCACTGATTGCTCTTTAGAGTTATTGCAGGATCACAGTGCTGGCAGCCCCACTTTATGTCTTCTGGACTGTCACTCACTGATGCTGTTTTGTCCTCACCCCTGTCTCTTTGCCCTTGCCTCTCCAAAGACATGGCAATTACATAATGACTCCTAAATTCCCACACTGCCACAGCCGAAGAGAACTACTCGGGGCTTGTGCCAGACGTTGCTTTTGTGTCCCCAACGTCTCATCTTTTTATAACTGCACCCAAAAGAGCTTGGGAATACATTGTCAGAGACGTGCTTAGTGAGTAATCGCTGAGTAATGAACATCTTTTTCATCTTCTGTCCCTCTAAAGAATATAGTTTTCCCATTAGGTTTTAAACCCAATTCTCTGTAGGACGATTAACCTGCCTCATTAGCACGGGGCAATTCCCTCATCCTATTCAAAGCCTTAATTATTGCTAAATGGGCAGCTGGAAGTCATACGACAGCTACATTGAGCCCTGAGTCACCCTGCTATAATTCTTCCAACCAATTAAAACTGAGGCAACTTAACGATAAACAAACAAAGCGGCAACGTGCCAGATCAGCACAGATTCATACAGACCTGCATTGACTAACTCAGACAGTTTTCTCACTTACTTAAAGTCTTTTCATGAGGCGATGAAAAGGTAACGCTTCATCAGCTATGATCAAGAGGTATCTGACAATTGTCATGGACAAGATATTTTAAAAAATTACATTTGAAAAAGCGTCACTATTGTGACTTCACACTCACATAAATCGTCACAGATGGAAAAAAAAAACAAAACCCTCTTCCACCACGATTTTACGCAACATCAAGAATTGTCAAGACACACTTGTTTTCTTACTAATGTAGAGAGGTGCACACAAGGCTCTGGTTAAAGGAGAAGCGCTGATAAAGCCTTTGAGTAAGAAGGTTCAGGCTTTAAAGCATCAAGTAAAAAACAATGAGAACCTTTTAGAAGACATCTTTCTGTGTAGAGCAAGCTGAACCTGACATCATATTTGGGACACTTTCATTCAATTTTTCCTACTTGAAATAATAAAAAAAACACGTCTTCACTGCATATATTTTCAACACAATCGACCTCAAACATCTGTAACTGGACCAGAGTTATCTGACGAGCTGGTTTTCATCAGTTGTCCCCTTATAGTGTGATATATTAAGGCATCCTAGTTTGGCTTTATTACAATATTACATGTGTTGATTTTGATGTGCACTGATGGATAAACATGTTCTTTTACTCAGTTGTTGTTTTGTTCGTTTGTTGTAGGTCACAACCTTTCTTGATGTTTGGGAGGTGGCCAAATGATGCAATCTAGAATATTCTCCCTGATTAACCTTAAATGCATAAGAGCTCAGGGCGCTGCTTTAGCTCAGTCAGCGGAGCAGGCACGGCCGTGCACAGAGGCTACAGTCCTCAGGACCGGCCCCAGGCAGACGAAGTATACACACAAATGCTCGGGGCGCCTGCTGTTCATCGGGGGCGCCCTGCCACGGCGAAAGGATGAGGAAGAGAGGTTGAAGATAAGAAGAAGAAAAAGAAAGAAACTTAATGTTATTTTATCTCATGTAATTACAACAAAAGAAGCAGAGAAAATATAACTACATCACCTATTTAAAAAGGCCAAATTTTCTTGTTATTTTCTTGCTCCCTGCTCAACCTGACATATCACAACAGTGCTGCACGTTAGGAGGGCAGACGAGTTATCAGACGTGGGTGTCAGTGACCATACTGATAAATATCAGGTTTGAATAAAGAAGAGCTGTAAAACATAAGACTCTGTCTGTTTAGTGTACGAACATTGGTGGTGCAATTGATTGCTTTTTAATCCAGAATCTCTCCCCCCCCCCTCCATCACTCTCCCATGTTTACTGTCTCTGTCTCTTAAACGGTTCTGTCTAATAAAAAAAAAAGCTCCCGAACGTGAAGTAAGAAGCCTGTTCTGAAATGTAAGGAGATAAAGAGAGTTCTGATATTTCTGTTCGAATGCACAGGGTGATGGTAAAAAGTTTTCAGAGAAGTAAAGAAAATTACTGATACCTAAAAAATCTCTGTTGAATATAAAGTGTGCACTTAGTCACTTCAAAGCCATGTTTTTTTTTTTTTTTCAAAACCGAACTTATAAAAGAGTTAAAAGAGAATCAGTCCTTATGAGCGATCAGCAGCCTCGCACATTGCTCCGACTCGAGGCTTTCAAGTTGACGTTCTTCTCCTGCTCAGCACACCTCAGCCTGCCGTTCACCTTCCTGTTGGTCGCGATGATGACGATGGGGCTGAGCGCCGCGTACAGAGAGGAGAAGAAGATCCGCAGGTCAGAGATGAGGGAGGAAGTCATGGTCCGCCTCACGGTGAGAGTGTACACCCACAGTCCATTGTCCACCCCATAGAGGACCACGTACAGGCTCACAAGAGCTACCACGGCTTTGGCAGCTCGGCGCTCGGCCCCTCCACTCACACCGCCCCCTCCTCCGCTGCTGCTGCGGAGCCCTTGCACCTGTTTACTGTGCTTGTAGAGCAGGACGAGGATGATGAGGCTGGCTACAGTCATGAGGGTCATGGGTACGACATCTCTACCCACTTGAGCCGCCCCGTTGGCCTCTTTGGACAACTTTGATGGGAATCGAACGTAGCAGAACTGCACGTTGATGCCGTGGCTTACGAGGCTGGAGTTCTTAGGCGAGCTCAAGGAGAAGAGCACAGCTGCGGAGCTCATACAAGTGTTCACAACCCAGAGGATGAGGAACACAAAGACAAGATGGTGAGCTACAACTGCACGCATGGAGGCCCAGCGTGACCCAGGGGGGGCGATGCTCAGACACTGGTACGCGCTCAGCACGAAGGTGAGCCAGATGGAAAGGGAACGGGACGTTCTGTAGACAAATATCACGGCTTTGCAGCCCAGATCTCCAAAGATGGAGGCCACGCTGAAGGAGGCGAGGGTCTCCAGGAGGCAGCGTACTCCCACGACAATGAGGTTGACGCATGCAAGGTGCAGGACGATAGCATCTGCTGGGAGGAGCCGGTTCTCCTGGTAGAACAGGAGGAGAAACGCCAGGATGACGGCGAAGTTACCCGGGACTCCCACAACGGTGAGGGACAAGTAGAGCATACCACGCACAAACTCCTCTGAGGGCATTCCTGCAAGACAACAAAGAATAAAAGGCAACCTTTTTTTTTTTTTAAAGAAACACAATGTAATGTGTCTGCTGGATGTCTCGTGTCCTGACATCAAACAATTACAACCCAACACCAAGTTGTTACCTGAGAAGAGTCGAAGCTGAAGCTCCCAGTCTCCTCCTATAGTCGCCTTGTTTGTGTTCTTATACTTGCAAGCAGGTAATTGTTGTTGGATCTGTTTTTTCATGCTCCATTGACTTCTCTTCCCTCAGCTTCCAATTACTTGAGATCAATCCAGATGACTGCTTCTGTCCCCTCGGTGGGTGCAGAGTGACAGGATAACACAGAAAGACAGATTTGGATTCATTTACGAGGAGCAACAGTGGACGATGATCATCGGTGTGAACGAATGGACGAGCTTAATGTTTGTACTCAGAAGAGATTAAAACAATTTCTCAGTGTCACTATTAAATGCTTTTTTTCTAATTACTGATCCCATATTTAGATTTCCGCATTAGACGCTCTGCATGACTTCAATATTTTTCATTTCTGCAATCAATCTCTGAAGCCACTACCTCTTAAAGAGGCCTCTGATGTGAGTGTGTGAGTCAGATACCGACACCACAGTGTCCTCCAGTGGAGAGAGTGAAAACAAAATTCAAAGCCAGCGAAGGACGTTACATGATACAGTGGACGGCACACAGTTTCATTTGTGGAGTCTGACATAGTATCTGATTTCCGGTGTTGTGATTCTTTTCAAAGCTTAGAAAACAGATTCGAAAAAGTCAATGTCTGCATTATTTAATGGCATTTTCTTTTCTTTAATTGTATCAACACACATTCTTGCAATCCAACCACTTTGTTCAACATTTACAGACTCAGGACTTTTTCAATGTCATCATGAAAGACAATAACACATAGACGCCGCTCCCTCAGTAGAAGAGTGCAGATAGACAAGCAGAGTATGTTAATAACAGATTTAAAGACAAACAATACAAAACAGTAATTACATTGAGACCATCAGTCAGTTCAATGAAATGCTTTGCTCAATGCTGACACATGTGTGATGGAGGTATTTAACCTTTATTAGAACACTGACATATTTTGAAGAGAGCCTGTAAATGAAGGATTTGAAGTGCTCAGAAACAGTTGTTAACCTTAATACAAAAAACTACTATTACTTCATAGAGTCAGAATTAAGGCGAACACACATCCAATGCAAGTAAAGCTTGCTGTGCAGTAAAGTCGCAGCAAGTTGTACACATTGTAGATATTGCACAACAGATTTTTGCATTTAGTGTCAAATAAAGTCAATGTTGCTCCCCTCCCATTAAATGCTAATATAAAGTCTGAAGCCCGTCAATATCACACAGGAGCGCGATAAGGCAAAAGCCTCTTAAAGTGCAGTTGTTGCTTTGGGACAGATTAACAGCACAGCGAGAGGTGCAGCTGAATATTCCCTCTGCAGCGTTCAAAGCTGCTGCCTCGACACAATGCTTCCCGGTGCAAAAGGTTACAAAGTGACATATTCTGAAGTTGATCAAGTCGTCGCAAAGGAGGAGAACGGTTTACATGACGTATTTTAAAACACAGAGATGGTCCCAAAGTTTTAAAAAAAGTATCGTAAACAGTAAATCATGATGAGAATGTCTCGTTGTAGTTCAGATAACTGCACATTGTTTGGAGTGTTTTGATGCAAAAACAAATGGTGTCTTAACCTCATGGCCGTCCTCTTGATCAAAGTGAATACTTGTTTATTTGTCGGGATATGCAGGGCGGCAGCAGCTCAGTCTGTTTAGGGACTTGGGTCTGGACCTGGACGGTTGAAGTCCCGGTGTCGCCCAAAATACAGAAGCTGGTCAGGTGCCAGGGCATTTCCCGAGTACTCCCGAGGTGCTCTTGGGCAAGGCACCAAACCCTCAACTGCTTTGGTTCAATCCCTGTGTAGCAGCACCTCTATGACGTCTCCACACTAATTCATGTCCAAGGGTCCTGTTTGTGCTTGTGAGTGTGAGGAGCTCGGAGACGTATTCAATCTGGTTGAAAAGGATGAAAACATTATTAAATTAAGAGATCTTAACAAAATTAGAGCATTTCGGGGGAATACATGATTTACACTTTCCACAGAGCCCCTCAAATGGTCCTTTATCTGTGTTTTTACACTTATTTTAATGTAAATGTAAGACTTGAAAATAATTGTAACTCTAAATTTCTCTTTTGAAATTTAGATTTATCTTATCTTAAATTTCTTTCGATATTAAACATATTGTTCTGCTGATGAAGAAGCGATGAAATCAGGCATCAAACACAGATAAAGTTAATGTGTTTATATGTTCACTTTGATTATAGCATTGGGACCAGAACAATTTGCATCAGCAGTACACAACAACAAAATCCGATCTATTGTCAGGAGGCAGGAAAGAAACAGATTTTCAAACGTACTGTTCGGGATGTTGTCCCCTGAGGAAGACATGCTTGAACTTGCCATTTTAATTAGCTCCCTGAACATGTAAACATATGAAAGACACACAAGGAAATAACACTTCAGATGATGCTAAACTCCAAAGAAAACTCCTGGAAGAAAACAAAAAGTCTCTCAAGCAATACAGTTCTGAACTGCACATGAGCATGCTTTATGTTCACAGCTTATATAAAAAGAGGTGTAAAACGAAACCTTTTGAGGTAAAATTCGTCAGAGCTAAGAGTTGAGGACCAAAATGAAAAACAGCTCACTGTCCCAGTGTCCCCAATTAGTACAAACGTGCATTGTGATAGGGCTAATTGTCTGGCTCCTCTGTGTCTTTAACTCGCTCCCAGGACGAGAAGCAGGAAAGCAGCGTGCGCTGAAGCACCAGCTGTGTGTGTGAAAGCCTCCTGATGGCTCATTCAAGGCATCATCAGTCTGCTGCTGCATCAACAATAACTGCACACTGTTGTCTCTGCGGAGATCATTTAACACTATTTTCAACTCCAGGGGGAAAAGAGATTTATTTTACTTGAGAAAATGTACATGCAGACTTTCACTGTGAAGAGACAGACGATAAATCTCACAGTAAAGTCAAATAGAAAATACAAAAAAACAGAAGTCATTTCTTTTCTTCAAGATTTTTTTGGGGGGAGGCTTTGTTTTATGCCTTTATTGAAGAGATTTAGAGTGGAGAGACTTGGAAATCAGAGAGAGTGGGGTAGGACATGCTGGGAGCGAGCCACAGTTTGGATTTGAACCCAGGCCGCCTGCCTCCAGGACCACAGCTTCTTCTCGCATAACCTCTGGAAGCTCATGACTTTTTATCAATTGCAGTACATTACAATGTTACAGCCTCAAACTAATCTGGAATAATGTGTTGATGTATGTATGGTCTGGGGAAACTTCATTCATACGAAAAAAAAGAAGATGATTTGCAGACTCATGCTTTATTTGTGTGAATACAAATATTAAACTTTTGCTTCAGAATACAAAATCACTGAAGTAGATCTCGGCCTACTCTTTTTTCAGAACGTGCACATATGACCTGTAGTTATTTATTTTGAAAGTGTTTCGAGGAGTCATATTTTAACAAGTCTGACTTTATTTAAATCTCTCTCGTTGAGAACTGCACGAAAAGAAAAACTTCCTCACATATTTCCACTACAGTAGACGAGGCATGAAATCCACAGCTCTTTGTAGTAAAGTTTTTACGACGCTTCAGCAGTCGAGGTTGGACAGTCAAAGTTGTGATTCTTCCTGAAAAGTTGTTCCTCTTCCTCACTAAATTACCTCTTTGAGTTACCATCCTTCTGCAGCTGCAGCACAGCGAGCACACACAAAGAGGGAATCTCACATTAATAGACTTACTTTGGGAAGATTTTAACTTCATTTGTTAAACCCAGATTGCTGACGCCCCAAAAATCTAATTAACTTTTTATGCAGGATCACAGTTTTGATTTTCAAGTTACAAAAGAAACATGCAGTGTGTGGAAATCTACTTTGAAAGTAGAATCTGCTATTCTCTCAGGAGACGCCTTTATCCACAGCAAAGTACATCAGAAAGGAAGCGTAAACAAGCAAGGATCTAGGAAGGAGGAAACAATATAATCAGTAAGTGCAAAGTAAACAGATTGAAGTGTGATCGAACACACAGCTGCTGACAGGAAGTGCTCTGAGGCGAAACACAACATCGACAGCTGTTCCTGAGGGTTTTAATCAACATCAAAACCATCCTGAAGAGTCGGTCGTCTCTCAACCAGAAGGTTGGTGTTCAATCCCCAGCTCATGCAGCGACATGCTGAAGTGTCCTTCAACCTCAAGTTGCTCCTGTGCTGCAACGTTGGCAAGGTGTGAATGTGTGTGATGCAGAACTTCTATATCTTACCTACCATCACAGCTCACACAGCATTACTACCATCAATAGAGCCAGGCTCCAGGATCTGACGGCCCCCATAAACAAAAGGCAACTTTTCCTGGTGGCAACATTACACATGAAAAAGAACATTAAAGAGAAGACAAGTGAAAGCAGAAACACATAGAAACGTCTTGAGAGAGATTTTAGAAAGAGGACAGGGGAAGTTGAGCCAGAGTGAGGTGCTCTGATAGGGGAAGGCACTCACCCTTCTACCTCATTGGACTGTTGCTCTACCTCCCTCTACTCCCCTGTATTCATGAGGAGAGAGAGGAGAAAAAATAGGAAGATGAATGATGGATGCTTTGGAGGAAAAAAAAGCATTACTTTCCTGCCTTTAAAAGGAAAAAAGAGTTTGCCTTCACAGTTAAAAAAAAAATAGTCGAAATCGGGTTTGTTTTTTACTTTGATTATATTCTGCTAATATGAATGCAGTTGAACCAATTAAGTTACTGCAAATGTCTTCAAACAAACAAAATGTCTTTATCTTCTCCTCAACACTGAAAACACGGTCAGAAGAGAGCTAGCCAGAATGATAAAAAGAGAGGATTACACTGTGCATTAAGTGTTTCGATTCTTAACTGGGAACCTCACTTCACTTTGAATTTAAGGAAGACTTGAAAGTTGTGCGCTTCCTTCAGTGGTACTTTATTCCCCTTTGAGTGCTTGTCCTCTGAGACCCTCTGTGTCAGATTCAGATTGTTGCTTTCATTTGCAAAACTGTGGGCTGAACGCTACAACAGTGGCCAAAGATCTCAAGGGGCTTTGAAGACTATAAACTGTGATTACACAGTCGATTAAACAATTAAAGCAATCAGGCTTCCCAGTGTATCTGCCCTTTCAGGTGAGTACAATCAACAACAGGATTACAGGCTTTTTTTAAAAAAAAGGAGTTCTCATAAAACTGCCTTCACTTTTGTGTTTGCGTCATTATGTGTAAAGTGTCCCTGAAGAGAAAGCTATGACAATTGAAGTTTCTATGATTAATAATAGATGTGTATCCATAGCATGTTTTAATCTCTTTCTTGACCAGTGCTGATCTTCGTGCATGGATCTGTGTGTGACCATCAAAGGGGTCTCCTTCCTCCTGCAGACAGGAATGGGCATCTTGGGGAACACAGTGGTGCTGCTGGCGTACGCCCACATCATTCTCACCGAGTGTAAGCTCCTTCCTGTGGACATGATCCTCTGCCACCTGGCCTTCGCCAACCTGATGCTGCTTCTGACTCGTTGCGTCCCCCAGACCATGACTGTGTTTGGGCTGCGAGACCTACTCAATGACCCCGGCTGTAAGGTGGTTATCTACGCTTATCGAATTGGCCGGGCTCTGTCGGTCTGCATCACCTGCATGCTCAGTGTGTTTCAGGCAGTGACCATTGCCCCTGCTGGGCCACATTCGTCCAGATTGAAGCCGGCTCTTTCCTCTCTTGTCCTCCCAACCTTTGCAGGACTGTGGCTCCTCAACATGGCGGTATGCATCGCAGCCCCTTTGTTCTCCATGGCTCCACGTAATGGCACCGTCCCAGCCTTCACCCTCAACTTGGGCTTCTGCCATGTGGACTTCAGAGACAATCTGTCCTACGTGATAAACGGGGTGGCTTTATCTGTGAGGGATTTTGCCTTTGTGGCACTGATGGTGGGCTCAAGCGGCTACATCCTGCTCCTCCTCCACCGCCACAGTCACCAGGTGAGAGTGAACCGCCACTCTCAAGGAAGCGGTAAAGAGACAAGGGCAGCCAAAACGGTTGTCACCTTGGTGGTTCTGTATGTGGTCTTCTTTGGGATTGATAACATGATCTGGATCTACATGCTGACAGTGGCGAAGGTGTCACCGGTAGTGGCTGATATGAGGGTGTTCTTCTCCTCCTGCTACGCCTCTCTCAGTCCGTACTTTATCATCTCCTCCAACAAGAAGGTCAAGGCCAAGATTGTGTGTGCTGCCGAGCAAGACCAACTGTCAGCAGACACTCAGGAGTCGAGTGACAAATGACTCTGTTGACTGACCTGCAAGATAACGGAGATGTGCTGTCAGACCTTATAATTTGTAACATACAGACGCTGACATGCAGCTAAACAGCAGACACTTTACTAGTCAGCGATGTCTCTCCATGGTTCTCTCTTGCATTCAAAATTATCACAAGTTAACTCACCATTTGACTTAAGAAGATATTGTACTTCAGAAAACAACACACTGATATAGATATTAGAGCTAAAAAATGAGTCAGTAAATTAATATAAGTTGATTTAAGAGTTGATCATGTAATTTCAAAATATAATATGTTTAATGTACAATGTACAACAGTAATTTTCTTTAGGTTTTTTAGTTTTGGACTCCAACAGACCATGTCCTATGTTTAATGTTTATGAATATTTATAGGGTTTAATGTACTATAGGGTGTATTTATATGTTCTACATTTCCACATAAATGTCGCATTTTGAAAATATCTAAGCATGTTTCAGATGTTTCAGTGTGAAAATTCTTCATTTTAGCTTTTTATTGCGGAAAAATAATTAAAATTAGGAAATTCACAAGTTTATCTTTTATGTATTTATTGCTATCCAATCTGATGTCAGAATACATGTTTAAAAAATATTTTAAAAATACGGTTTTGTTTTTACAGTTTTTTTTTTAATGTTATTTGATGTTAAAGGATTTTTTGTTTTGTTTTTATTTATGCAAAATCTGTTTTTCTGCCTGACTGTATGCTGAGCTCTGATTGGTTGACATGTTGGGAAACCATCCAGGATATATAAATTAGGTATTAATTTGCCCTTCGTCTTGGTTGTCAGGCGGCATATTCCCTCTACTATTTTTTCTGGAAAGCTTCTTTACAGCATTTGTGTTATTATTCCAATCACAAATAGTTTATTTAGACTCCAGGACAACGGAAACCATTTATTTCCTTCTATGTGTCGAGAGAAAATGGTTTTCAACGCTTAGCTAATGCGCCTGACAGATCATACGCAGGTGAGAATAAACAACAGAGAGGCACAACAAACCCCGGAAAAAAGGGAAGCGGAAGGTTGTGCCTAACTGTGAAGAAGAGTGAAGTTAGCAAAGTACAGAAACCCCTTAAATACTATTATTTGTAATTAGAGATATGCAGCAATAGGGAAGAATAAACAAATGTCCGGGCTGTGAGTCGCTTCGAGAAGTGTCAGTGGACGTAAAGAGGGAGGCTAGCAGCTAGCTCGCTCTGACAGCAGGACTGATGACAAAGTCTTTAAAAACTGGTTTGTGATGGTCTCTCAAAGTGTTTTCATGTTTGTGCCAACACGAACCGTACATGTCCGTGCCAGGTGGGTGACGTACTGGTTTATTAATTATGAGCATGAGATTAAAACATGATCCTGGTGTTATTTATGTCGCTCCTGTAGAAATAAAGAAATAATCCTTGTTGTTGTGTGTAGTGAACAGATCTGGATCAGTGCCCTGTGCTCTCTCCCTTTGTGACGTCACTTGTAGCACCTGAGGACAATGGCCAGAATAGCCTGGTATCAAGAGAAGGTAAGAGAAAAATATGATAATAACACAAAGTCCACTGACTGGATCTGTTTTAAAATCTCACATAAAGCCTGTCATTAAACCAGATGTCTAAAGTTAACATTTCAGTGACTGTATGAGTGAACATGTTCCTGTTTGTTTAAGGTTTTATGAGCCAGCTGATTGCAGAAGTTAAAACCTTTTTTTTTCTGTGACTTAAACAATATTTGATAGGTGTGTTATTGTGTTTTTTTTTTTTTTTGCTCTTTATCGTTCCCTGAACCATTACAATACCAGGACAAAGCTAAAAACGAAACTTAATTATTGTCACAAAATCAGAGCACGGACAACGAGTCAAAACTAAACTGAAACAGAAAATAAGAATTAAAAATAGAGACTGAGGAAAACGCCAAACTGTCCTAACCTTTTGAAATATATGAATGTATGCTACAGTCATGCACAACAGCAAAACTGACTTTTTTTCTTTTTTTAATTTAATTCAAAAGAAAAATAAACAAGAGCACTTTGTTGTCCCTCAGTTCATGTGTCCTATCTTCCTGTGTTTACCCGTCTGCTTCTGCTCGACTGTTTACAGTCCAAACAAAGTCGGGCTAAACGAGACTCACATTAGAGGTAATTAGTGAACTATGATGATCACATCTCGTATTAGGATAAATCTCTTTTCACTTCTGTGCATATTCTGATAAGACCCAGCTGTGTTTGTGTTCACTCCATATGAGCAGCACGAGTTTATATGTTCTTGCGTACAGCTGAAGAGTGTACATGTGTTAGGAGGGAAGACTGTTTGTATTTGTTTGTTTACAGTTCTGCAGGATGCGCTCATATAAGTTCTCCTCAGTCCCTGCAGGAACGGGTTAAAATGATTTTATTTTCAGGTGTCCTTGGATGGGAATAATTGTAAATAATTATGATAATAATAATAATAATAATAATAATAATAATAATAATAATAATAATGATAATAATAATGTGCAAATAAAGTGAGTCCAAAGTCCAAAAAGAATTTCTAAAAAACGCTGTTTGTGTTCCCCTGTTGCTAAAAAATCTGTTTACTTCAATCTTCAGTGAATCTCTTCCCATAAAAGATTAAGAAAATAAAAACGAAATAAAGGTTGTGTGTGTTTTTTTTCTCTCTACAGATCGGAGCCTATGATCAACAAGTCTGGGAGAAATCTTTGGAGAAGGCGGACCTTCATGTGAGACACCTCCTGATCTCTGTTCTAATAAATACACTGTTGTCTGTTTCTCATGAAGTGTAACTATCATTTGTCTGAAATGCAGGGATTGGACAGCAAACCACGGAGGACGGGTCACATCAAATCAGACCTTATCGATGTCGATCTCGTGAGAGGTGACGATCAATGAGCGGCACTCCTCCGCCCTGTTCATTTGTATTATTGAGTTCATTTGACTGCATACACCACACATGCACAAACACATTTTCTCCCTTCTTGGTCGACACATACGTAGCTGTCCTATTCCTGCCTCTGTTCTGCTTCTTTTCAATGTTGAAGTGTACCAAGCTAATTGTAAGGCTCAATGAATCCTCCTCTCAGGATCAACATTCAGCAAAGCCAAACCGGAGAGTCCCTGGACGTCTCTGGCTCGGAAAGGTTTGGTCAGAGTGCTGCTGTTCCCGTTCTTCTTCCAGTGGTGGATCCAGGTGACGTCCATGTCCGTCTCCTCGTGCATCCTCGTGCTCTACTTCATGCAGAGTAAGCTCGTCAGTGTAAATCGGACCGTTTCTCTAATTTTGAAAAGGGATTTTAACATTTACGAACGTAAAGGTCACATATTATGCTGTATACACGTGTATTACCTGTGGCCCAGGGTTCGAACCTTAAACCCCTCTGTGTCCACAGAAGAGCCTCAGAGAAAGAGGTAAAGCATGGTTTTAATTTTCTTAACCCTGAATGTGACACACACACAGACTTAAAATATCTGATGGATGAACACTGAATATTGACACTTCGCTGGCTTGTTTGAGCTAAAGGTTACTCTATAGGGTCCATGCATTAAACTTACTGATTACTGATTCCACATATTGTGACTATGGCCTTGTTGATACTGGACTTATGAGTGTGTTGTTCTGCAGCTGCAGTCAAAAACCTTCAGAAGGATTTATTTGAAGGATTTTGTCTTTGCTAAGCCGGGGAGACGCAGTGACACTATCGTTGGAATAAAAACTGGACCCTACCTCTATTCTTCTCCTCTGCACTCTGTTATGTGCAACAATAGATTGTTGACTGTCTCACCTGCACAGCCCAAAAAGACCTCATCAGTCAGCATGAATTCTGCTTTAACGGCTCCCTGAAGAGATCGTTTTGTTCCTGTTGCCAAACGTTTTTTTTCCTCCCCTCAGTGGCGGCGGTGGTGCTCTACCTTGAGATCCCCGGGGCGAGTGCCAATGAGTTGGTTGGACCCGCGTGTCTGATGCTGCTGTTGGGCACCGTGCACTGCCAGATTGTGTCGACAGAGTCCAGCCGCTGGCCCTCGGGCACTCCAGCTGCCAGCTGCACCACCAGCCCTTCACGGAGGAGGAGGTGGGAGTCTCATTGTTAGGCACTGCACACTAACACACCCTCGCCTCTGAGCCACACACAGATTAACAGCCACAAACACACTGCATATCGATGTAAAGGGTTTCTTTCACTGAATATCATATATCGTTCTCAGTGGTTTTAATCTGTCTGCCATCAGGCCGAGAAAGGGCAGAGGGCTGAAAAAAGCCGAAGAGAAAAAAGACAGTGAGGACACAGAGCGGCAGGAGCCGTGGCAGTTTGAAGAGACCAAGCGGTTATACAGCGATGAAGAGAGGAGGGTATGTTCACTCATCCCACTTATCCAACGCGACCTCAAAGCAAAGAATGAGTAAAGTCATGAAAGCATTAAAACCTGCTGTGACAGGAGACAGCCAACACATCCTGGAAAAGTTCACAATAAATACAAGAAATGTCATTTTCAGTTCATTAGATTGTCACATGTTTTTTTTTTTTTCGTAACCTTTCTGTCGTGCAGGATTTAATTTTTGAGCCGGCTTAAAGATGTCTTAAATTAACTACAGGTTTTTACAGGCTGATCATTCTGCTGCTTTTTGGTGCGTCAACAATGGCATTTAATGTCCCACTCTTTGTAGTGTTGTAATACCTGCATGAACCTGTACTGTTGTGTACATTTGATTTCAAGCTAAAAATGTAGTTAAAGTTCAGCTACATCTTTCTAATCAGTAAATGTGAGGAACAAATTTTGGGTGCTGACTTTGCATGAAGCGATAGCGCACTTCTCTTTTTGTTGATCTCATCTTTGACATGTGTGAGTACTTCTGTCTTCTGTTGCTGATCCAGTTTTGCCTGGGAAACTGTGAAGAGGTTGTTTTCTGCAGCATGCATTCAGTCACTGCGTCTGACCCCGGTGAAGCATTTACAGGCTTTAAAAATAACAACGTAGAATCGATCATGTCACAGATGTTCCCTCATCCTTTAGGAGGTCATTTAAAATCATTCCTGTTAACATCAGTTTTATTTAAATAAAGTGTGTCAGCAGGCTTACATAAAGGTTCTTGATTATCTGATCTCACAGCATCGTGTTGTGTCGGAGTACATTTTGAAGAGTTCTGTGTGTCTCCGTGTCGTCTCACAGAACAAAAGGAAGTCGGGGTTTGGGGCGTCTGACGAGCTCTCCAGTGAGGAAGAGGAGGGAGTCCAACCAGTGGGAGTAACTCCTCCACCGTCTCTTCCTGAGGGACTTCCTGCTGCGGACTGGCCGACCCCTCCACCCCTGTCTTCTGCTTGGAGGAGAATTCAAAAGCTTGACCCCAAGCCTTCGGTCAGACCTCAGGTACGCCGCGCTGTTAATGCTGTGTGCTTGTGAAACTAGTATTAACGCGTGCAAGATGTCATTTTTTATTAATAGCTTTCACGACTCGCAGAGAGGAAAGGTTAAGTAGAGATTTTATGAAGCCTGAGTAAACGTGTGCTTGATGGTGTTGAGTGCAGTTTCAGCATGATTGAGTCAACCGTTCACACAGGAGGGAAACGCAGCCTCTGTCAAGGTGAAGCCCAGAGAGGTAGAGCGCCTCCGGCCAATCGTGGGCCCTCGACCCGCCTCTGACACTGATGACACGATGTGGGAGGAGCTTCTTCAAGGCCCCGACTCGGCCTCCACGGGGAGCAGCGAGGGCGAAGGGAACGCGAGGTACAACGGCGGCATGATGCTCCCACAGAACAGCACGCTGAGCAGCGATGACGAGAGCCTGCACCAGGGGATCAACGGAGTAAGACCAGCACAAAGTCCTCAAGCGCTCTCAATCTGTCTAACCTTATATTTGCTGAGTCACCAGTGTGTTTCTGCTCAAAGCTCGACAATGATATATTTCATTCAATCAAATGTAAGCAGCCTTATTTAATTTGTAAGTGGATTGTTATAAGACTGGATCCAACTCCTTTATTTCAAATTGTCTGAAGACCATATATGTACTAAAACACAGACACAGGCTCAGTGATGTCATCCCTCGGTTTCTGAAGAGATGATTTATAGCCCCGTATTGAAAACGCCATCTCAAACTGACTTTCCACGAATCGAGTGACAGGCAAAGAAGTGGAGTCAGGACAGGCCAGCAGCCTCCTGGAGAACCCGTTACAGACGTGCGTTATTCATTGTGTTTAATTTCAGAACCAGATGTCATGGCTGCAGGCGTGCCACCCATCCAAGGACCGTGTCAGCGCCATCATATGGGAGCAGGGCGACTGTAAGAAGGCAGACATGTCAGTGTTGGAGATCAGTGGGATCATCCTCACAAGGGTACAACGTCCTTTTTTTGTTTGTTTTAATGACATTGATTCAGAATGCTTGAAGACACTAATCAACTCAGATAGCTGGATGAAGAGCACAGAGAGGGCGATGCGTGTACTTATTGGTCACACGCTGGGAAATGTCTGGTGTTAGGGCAGCATTTTAAACACTTGCACTACAAGACAGACTAATAAATGTTTGCAACCTGTGCAGCATGATACAGGTGTGGGAATCGCAGGGTAATGCACAATACAATACACAACATGGCTCCAAATAACGATAGCAATCATTGATGTATTGTAACTCAATCATAGGATGCTTCATGATATTTGATTTGACGGTTCTTGTTTTCATCTGCTGCGATTCAGAGTCAGCGTCACCTCTCGTCACTCTCCATCTCCTAACTTCTTTTCACCGCCCTCGGACTTTTTCCCACCGGCGTGCTGTTTCCGTCTTCTTCGGTACACGTTACTCCGATTCTTAAGCGGCCCCCTTTTGAGGAGTCATGAATCAGTGATGTAGCGATGCAAGTAAATCAAATTGTTTGGGGAATCGTTTGAGAGCGTAGAATTTAAGAAAAAATGAAAATGTGAATATTTTGCACATTCGATACAATCGTGCATGACCAGAGTCAGGACGTTGTTAAATGTCTGAATCAATATTTTGGCCCAGCACTAATTAAAAATTCGAATCAATCAATCAGATTTTTTCATTCTGCTGAAATGTGTGGGTGTCTGCAGAGTTACACGCAGGCTTTGTGTTGCACATGTTGCACAGTAACACCTGTCTGTCTCTCCTTCTCGCTTCTTGCCGACAGGTGAAGTCGGTGGAGCAGGGTGTGGGCTATCTCATGTTCGGGGGGCTGATGACGGCCACCTTGGCGCTGCTTCCCTTCGCCTTCCGCTTGTCCCAACGTCTGGACATGTCGAGCGTGGGCTCTCTGTCCCTCGTAGAGCTGCTGGAGCTGGCGGTGGGGCTGCCCGACAGCCGGGCCTACGTCTTCTTCTTCATCACGACGGTGCAGAGAGTGTGTCTCACGGGACTGTTCTTCTTCATGATGTGTGTGGCTGAGAGAACGTACCAGCAGGTGAGCGCTTTGTGTTCAATATGTTTGTCCTTCTCTTTTATTTGTGTTATTGTTTAAGTTCACACGCTTGATGACATTTGGCCACAAAAACATTACGTTCATTAGCAACGCCAAAATCTCTGGGACGCTTTTCCTCCACGATGCCTGTTTTTAAAAACTCAACTTTGATGCCTTGACGTTCGGCTCTGCTGGAGAGATGGCGTTCGGCTGTGCAGTCCGTTTGTTGTATGTTTTTGTTTTTAAATGTGCTTTCTGCAGAAAAAAAAAAAAAAGCACAATAAACAACGTCTGAGGGACACAATGAGCAGCCACCCATACAAACATTGTACAAGGTTCAAGACTAAAAGTAGTCATTAGTTAAATGAAAAAACAAATGAAATCATGTGGATGTGTTTCCTTTCTTCAACAGAGGCTGTTATTCGCCAAATACTTCAGCCACCTCACTTCAGCTCGCAAGGCCAAGAAGTCTGAGATCCCTCATTTCAGGCTGAAGAAAGTCCAGAACATAAAGATGTGGCTGTCTCTGCGCTCTTTTCTCAGGGTTTGTATTCTCCTCCTCTTTTTATTAGTGCGCATTGTTTCAGCACCAGAGGGCTTGTGTTGTTCTGACTGTGCGTCATTGATCCGCAGAGACGAGGACCACAGCGCTCCGTTGACGTCATCGTCTCCACCATCTTCCTCCTCGCTCTGTCTATCTCAGTCATCATTTGTGCTCAGGTCAGTCAGGATATCTGATCCGCTTCCAGAGCACAAATCTAATAACACTGTTCAAATAGTGGGCTGAATATTGCATGAAGAGAAGCACAGAACATTTAACCATCTAAACATATAATCTGAGTAAAATAAGAAATGCAGTTAAGAGATATTTCAAAGTCTTGCTGCATCCCTATAAATCCTGTTTAAACAAAATATCCTGTGAGAATTGTTTTTTTCTTCTCCTCTCCTCAGCTTCTGCACAGCCACAAGACATTCCTCGAGTCTCTGACTAACTGGGAGCTGATGGTCTGGGCCTCCTCTCTCATCCTGTTTCTGTTGCGTCTGGCCACGCTGGGCTCCGAGACAAACTGCAAATACAGCAACTCGTCAGTGCTTCTCACCGAGCAGGTAACGACACCGCACCTGCAAGAACACATCGAGCTGCACGTTTGATCTCAGTGGCTCCGATACCCGTCTGCGTATAGTTAAATGAATGTTTTCAAACTAGCGTTTCGTCTTGAAGAATTCCCAGGATGGGAATCTGTTTTTGTTCGCAGATCAATCTGTATCTCAAGATGGAGAAGAAGCCCAACAAGAAAGAAGAACTCAACATAGTGAACAATGTTTTGAAACTTGCCACGAAGCTGATGAAGGTAAGATATTTAGTAAAGAGTTCATTTTAATTATTCCGTGGCTTAATTCATCAGAATCAGGGAAAATGGCCCTGAAGTCAGGGAATATCTCTCTGAAATCGTTCATCATATTCTCCGATTGAGAATGTTTTATTAAAGACTGATTTAAATATCTGTATTACTGTTAAAGGAAGAATCTGTGACTTTTTGATCCAGGAGATGGCACCCTAAAGGCTCCAGCATTAAATCAAAACAAACTGCTGTTTAGAGACGCCTCCGCTCTCCTCCAGCGACACTCCTCAAACACCTCGACACTCGGCTTCACACCAAGGAGTGTCGAATTAGAAAGTACCAAAAATTAAGCAAGGGCAAGAAGTGGACAACAATTTTCCTGTGCTCGATCTGCGGTTGCCTTTAGCATACTGTGGTTAACGCGTAGCTTCATGTTGCACTTAAATCGATGCGGAATAACAGAGAGACTTCTGTGACATCCAAACAAACAGTGAGCATGTTCTTCTACAGCTTCACACACAAACTCCATGTAAACGTGGTGTAAACACGGCTCTGACAACAATACATCCGGCTCTTCTCACTCACTGTCGACAGTCATGACTCAGAGAGATATTGATACAGGATAGGTTTGATTTCTTCTGTATTTATTTGTTAAATGTTGCTCTTCCTTTAAATGAGCGCTCGCTCAAAAACAGAAAGAAATGAAGGAATGAAAAATCTGCTGCCGAGTTTGTTTTTAAGATAAGAGCAGCCCATATCAGCCCGTATGTTCTCTATTTAGGATGTTGTTTCTACGATGGCTCTCATCCATTATAACTTCTTGCTTTGACTCTTTCCTTGCCTGGTGATGAGAGGATCCTTGTTGTCAAGTTTAGGTAACGTCGTGTTCTCCCTCTTTCCTCCCTCAGGAGTTGGACACTCCGTTCAGACTTCTGGGTCTGACTGTGAACCCTCTTATCTACAACATCACCAAAGTGGTCATCCTGTCCGCTGTGTCGGCTGTGGTCAGTGACCTATTCGGCTTCAACATCAGAGTGAGTCTTTTTAAAAGAAACCTTGGTCACAGTTTAGCAGGGAGGAGGGAAGTGCTGCTGCTGCTGATGCTGCAGCTCCCCCTACAGTCAGGCACAAACCACCAGCTAATCATCCTGTTTAAACTGACACTTACCCTGCGTATAGGAAGTGTAGATGAAGTACATCGTGTGTGATTGCTTTTTTTTGTCCCTGTACTAAAGTAGTCGTTAGCTGGTTTACATCCTGCAGAGGGTCAAACTCACTTAACCAGCGTAATCAATGATGTGTGGGATCATCCTGTCCGATGGAGCGGCATCAGTAGATGGAGATTTAGATTTAGTTGATAATTCTTTAAATAGCTCTGAGGGAGACGAGCGACAGCGTACCATTACAGACACTTCAACTGATGATCGGGTTTTATATGACTCAGTTTACCTGCTCTTTGTTGTCTGGTGAGTTTAAAAAAATGTTCTCAAATCTGTCCGAGCTGAAGAGTGTTGTTTAAAGGACGATTGTTTGATGCACAGCTGTCTGTTAGAATTATAAGCAGCCTGCAGAAATAAAGTAATTCAAGACGTGTTAGAAGACCTTCTTCTTTATTGTCCCTGAGAGGACTTTTGGTTTGCAGCCAGGTGAAAATGACATTTAGAACCACGGGCTCAGAGACTCAGACAATAGAAACAACATACACCATGACCAACATTAAAAACATACTTCAATTGAGCACAGCTGACATGTCACACAAACATGTCACTGCGTATGTGACAAATAAAAACCTTTGAATCGTGAATATATTTCCTTTTTGTTTTTTAAAGTATTGAGATTAATAGATCTATATCTATAGCTGTATGTCACTCACATGTCATTGCATGTGGTTACAAGACAGTTAGCTTAGCACGCTAAGAAGGGAGGAAAGCTGGCCTGGCATTCTCCAGCACCTCTGATGTCATCCCACTGTGACTTTTAGTGTTGTAGGCTTAAAGTTTACATTAGAAGAGTCTTTTTGACGAGCTAAGCTAAGCTGCTGGTCTCCAGGTTCAAGCTGTGTATTTATTGCACATGCATAAGGCTGTATTGAGCAGTGCATTTCCCAAAATGCCAAATTCTACATGAATGCCAACCTTTGTGTTTTTGTTGAGATGATGTTAAGATGGTTGTGAAATGAGGGGAGTGGGTTTTTTTTAATCTCTTCTGCTCTTTCTTTCAGCTGTGGAAAATCAAGTCTTAATGTGAAAACAACAAACCACTGACAGTAAAACACTGGAGACCTGAAGCAGCTTGTCCGAAGCAGACGGGCCTCTCGACCATAAAAAAAAAAAAGTGCAAACCTACTGACAGTGTAATTGTTCTCTGTGCCTTCCGACCTCTAACGGTGTCTTTTGAGTTTCATCGAACATTCACAAGCCTGAAAATCTCTGTTAAACGCTCAATCAAACGTAATGGCCGGCTTTCTGCTCTGACCTTTGACCCTTGAATGTTCCGTAATGTGCGGTTTGATAAATGGCTTTGCGAGGAGGTCTACGATCATTTCAGGCATCTGCAGATTAACATTTGTGTTTTGTACAGACGTGTAAATGACTCAAATGTAGATAACTTGTTTGTAGTCGTATTCCCTGATGCTTCACATCAGTGTTTTAGGAAGTAAGAGTAAAAAAACAAGCAAAGAAATCTGCTGACTAAAGCGGGTAAATCAACCAGGGGCGACCAGCTGTATACAATTTTCTTCGATGTCAATCTTTTGTATTATTTAAGGAGGAAATATTGTGATTGTAAGTGGGCTTTATTTATTTTTGGGGGTGTTTTGTCTTAGCACTTACAAAACTTGCAAAGGTACCTGTAAGTCTTTGACCACTATCTGCCTTTTGTATCGAGGACCATTGTTGATATAAAATGACTATGCAAAATGGAAATGATTAAATAAAATGTTTTATTCATTATGTTGACATTTCATTTGATGTTTTTCTTTATGCTGGCTTGTAACTCCTCATGTGTTTGTTTTATGTTTTACTTTTTTAAAATGAATCTATCTTTTTGCCTTGTTTTCTTTTTTTTGTATTGTTTATTAAAGCATTGTTATTTAAAATGACATATAATAGGACAGATTTATCTTCAAGCTTATATCAGACAAAAAATAAATGAAATAAATTCGATGTAGGCCTATATGTCTTAGTCAGGGTTTTTGATTTATTAACGCCGACATCTTCTACAATAGATCTATTATCAACGTTACGGTAGACAATTAAAAATTAAAAGTATGATTTTATTTTATTTATTTTTTACGTATTTTTACATTGAATCTATCGTCACTGTTTGCATTATGTAGACAATTAACGTTGTACTTATTTCTAGGGCTGTTTTACACCACCATAGATTTATTATCAATATTACGGTAGACAAAAAATGGAACAAAATTATAGACCAAATCTTCTTTTAGTGTTTTACTTTTTTAAATAAAGATGTTTCTATGATATTGCCGTACGTTAGGATATATTTATTCTGAAGGTTACGGTAGAGAGAGAAAATGACGTAGAGGCACACCTCCAGTTTGGAAGGACACCAGCCAGCCGAGGAGGAGGAGGCAGCAGCCAAGGACACGACAGTGCCGACCAGACTGGCTCCACCGGCCGCAGCGGCGGACGCAGACTCCCGGTCCGGCAGCTCGTGTCATCCCCTGTCCGGTGTCCGCTGAGTCCATTCACGCTGCAGGGACCCTGTCATTTTTGTTTTCTTCCAGGTAAGAATAAAAACGAATATGATGCAGTCTTGTAGCCTGTGAAGCGGATTGTGTTTGAATTTTCAGTGTCGCATGAACTCAGTCACCCCAGTTGGAGAGGGAATCTTTGCTTTGCCTTGTTCAGCAGCTTTGTGTTTTTATCTAAGCGGATTTTCTGATGATGATGTGGCAGCATCTTTTTCTCTTCATCCTTTTCTCATCTGGCTGCTTCTCCGCGTGTTACCAGGGAAACATGATGCAATAATATAGCATGCTCTAGAAAAAGGCTCATGTGTTTCAAGAGGTGCATGGACTAATACATTTAGTTTTTCCTGTCTTATCTGTTTCAGTGCAAGCTTGGACAATGTTCCTCTGAGAAATAAAGTGATGTCCAACATGTCAAACCCTCAGACAGACAACGGCTGTGCAAACTCAGCAGAACCCAAGAAAACAGACCTGAGAATGAAAGAGAAGAAATGCTGTGAGTAAAGTCTGACTTTGCCCATAATTACATTTAAACACTTCCTTCACACTTAAATGCTTTAATCTTCTTCAGATGCTCTGGTAAGGGAAGACGGTGTGTTGTTCACTCTACAGATTGCTTCTTAATCTCTTCCCTGGGTCTCTGCAGGTCATTTCATTTAGACTGCAACTTGCAAAAGACCGACATGTAAAGTGAATGTCCTAAGGCAGAAGAAGGGTGACGCCTAATAAGAATATAAGATTTCTCATGGGCGTCATAGTGGAGGGAAATGTGAGACTGACTACACAGGGCCCAGACGAAGAAAGGACTCCCTTATTGGTCCTAAAATAAATCTAGTCATTACTACACTGGCTCAATAAATAAATGAACTATTATAAATCCTGTAATTGTTACCTTTTTAGATGCTGAAAAGCGATTCAAATGCCAACGATATGTTGCTTCATTTAAGCTGCAATAGATTTTTTTTTTAAAGGGGTGACACAATAACGTTAAAGTAATTTTAAAGAAGTAATAACATCAGAATATGAAACTTAAATGTCATTCTAGCAAAAAGCAGACGATGCGGATACCTGTGTATGATACCTTCGACAACACAAACAGAAGTCCCACACAGCCCAGTGTTGGGTGATACTTTATTTTTAATTAAAATAATATTGTAGTGATGTCACAGGGTTGGCTGGGGATGTGTAGCAGGGGGGGTTTTGACCTCTTCTCATTTCTTCAGTTTCTTTTTTTTTAACCCAAGTCCACTGATGATTTTTATTTGTTTCCAAAGAGGTAGCTATTTTTGTCCAACATTGTTATAATCTTGCAAGAACAGCAACTAAATGTGTGTGTTTTTTTGTTTGTTTTTAAAGATACAGCCTAACCTTCAAAGAGTCAAAGTAAATGAAAAACGTTTTCTTTCATTTCTGTGCAGGTTGTACTGTTACTTTGTCTTCCTGGTGCTAAATACTGCAATGTCAAAATTTAACAATGTTTCAGAAGAGGCAACTTTTCTTTTTATTAAGAAACACTATTTGGAGCTTCAGGGCCACCGTAGATAAGCGTTGGATGGTCAGATATAAGTGTTCTCATGCTGTGTACGGTTTCTTTTATTGATTATTTATTCTGACGTGTGTTTTTCCCGTCTCCTGTGAAGCCTGGGCTTCCTACATGACTAACTCTCCTACAGTGATCGTGATGATCGGCCTGCCTGCAAGAGGGAAGACCTACATGTCCAAGAAACTCACACGTTACCTCAACTGGATCGGAGTCCCAACCAAAGGTACATCAAAGTCATATACATGTACACATAATTAATTTAAATGATCATCTATGCACACTCTATAAGACAACTTCCTCATCTTCACTGCATCATCCTCTTGCACCACTCACTGCACTATCATCGTATTTAGTCTTGTACATATTAGTCTTTAATGACTTGTTTATGTTTTTAGTTAACTGTTAATATTTAATGTTTTCATTTTACAGAGAGAGCGCAGTCTACCAAAGTTCAATTCCTTGTGTGTTAAACATACCTGGCCAATAAGACTGATTCTGATAAAGTGTAATAATCCATGTGTAGCAGAAAAGCAGGAGGCACCTTTAACAACAGATGCTTACAAAGTGCAGGAATTAGGGAAGATAACAGAAGTAACATTCAACAGTCAGGCCAAACAGAGAGGTCAACAAAATCCAGCAAGAACAAAAGGTCAAGAAGCAAATGAAAGGAGGAAGAGCAGATCTCCAGTTACAATGCAATGTAGGATCTTTACCTGTTAGCTGTTTGATTCTTATACAACCGTCATTTCGGATTGTCTTTGAATGCATCCCAACTGTAAAAGAAAGATGTGACCATCTCATCTTTACCTTTTGTTTATCTATATTAGGGCTTTTTTTTCTTCAGCTCACAGGGACAGACCTGTAAGCTGTAGTGCACAATGACATGGCGTCTAAATAATCGTTTCAATTCGTTTGTAACAAAACAAAAGGTTAACGTCTTTGTGGCGCTGGCTTTGAGCTGCAAATGTAAGGGTGTTTGACGACATAGCATGAACACCTGCTCCATTAAATGATGCTAATGATGACGCTCTTTAGGAACTCCTGAGAGCAGCTGTTGTTGATGATGATATATTTTCTGCCTCTGTGCACTTCCTGTCAGACGCGACGCCGTTCGTTTTACACATAATGACGTCGTTTCCTCCTCTCTGGATCCTCGCTTGTGTTGTACTTCCGTTGCTTTGGACAAAAGTGTCTGCTCAATGAATTGTAGTAGAAGATGCTATGATATTTTTCCTCTTTCCAGAGGCAAGTTGTATGTTCCTTTAATTTCTGTGTGCAGCAACTTCAGCCCCACATGACAGGCACTTGTAGATGTGTACACTCGCTGCCAGAGAATCTAAAAAATAAGGAGGAGGAAAATGTAGCAAAAGTTGAATTGTCAGGAAAACATCTCTACAACTGTGTGTTCCCTCTGCAGTGTTTAACTTGGGCGTGTACCGCCGGGAGGCCGTCAGAGCTTATAAGTCCTATGATTTCTTCCGCCACGACAACGAGGAGGCCATGAAAATACGCAAGTAAGTTCCACGTTTACGAACGGGCAAATGACCCTTAAGTGCTCTCGCGCAGTCATGACAGAGCACATTCACATATTATCTGTCATGAAATAACATTAAGGGGAGCTGCCTGAAGCATCCCTACTATTGTGAGTGTAATCTTTCTCGGAGTCAACATCAGGCTCTTCAGTAATCTGCAGCCTACACTGCTGCATCAGTGACTCAGCTGTTTGTGAGCCAACAGTGGAAACTCAGGCCTTCTCTGAACAGTGTTCATAGCACCTTCGGTTGGAACTAATCTGTATTTAATGTGCATAAGCAGACTTATTATCTAACACATTCAACGGTATGGTGGTTTTTATTCAGGCAAAGTGTCAATCACTTCGATTTGGTGGGGAAAAAAAGGCTGATAAAGGAAGTAGCAGTCTTATCTCAGTCAGAGTCATTTAAATGGGGATGGCTGTCATGAGAAATGTGAGCGGCCCTGACAGCATCCCAGTGCTGAAATGTGACCCAGATATTAAACAAGCTGCTGCTGTCGCTCTGAAGCTTGACACGAGCTCTCTCGGGTGGTGCAGGAGGATCCGAGCCGGTTCAAGCTGCAGCTCGGATTAGTACTGAGAGTTGGTCTTTTTGCTGGGAGCAGTGTTATCTGAGGGGGGAGTAAGGAAAGGTAACGTGTAGTGGAAAAAGGCCTTTGGGATGTTTCCAGAGCAGACGTCGCCTTTGATTGTGATTAATCAGGTTTGTGCTCATGAGTCATAGTCATATTCCAACATTTTGGTAAATACGATTACTTGCCCTCCAGAATTATAAGAGCGTATGGATTTTTTTCTGAATGCTCAAAGATGTTTACCAAAGAACAACAAAAGAATTAAATTAATAAAAATAAGAGATCGTGTGAAAGAAGGAGGAGGACAGAGTTTGTTAGTGGTTGTGGGGGGAGGGGGGGTCAGTAGACCTGAGCGTGCAGGTGGAGGAGCTCAGACAGGTAGGGCTGAGCCAAGTTCTGGAGGTGATAATAAGGAGTATGACGTGGATGTTCTGAGGGATGGTAAGAAGGACAGGGGTGATGTGGTCACGGGTGCAGGAGTTTGGATAAAATATATGAGAAGTGAATGTAGCCAATGTTGTGTCACCCATCAGTCTGAGCCTGCAGACTTCTAAATGTGTGTTTGACATCTGTGGCTGTCTCCACCTTTTACCTGAAGACACCACAATCTGTTTGTGAGGGTCAATACCAAGTCACAACGTCCTGTGTTGAAAAAGGAAGCCAATGAGTCAAAGAATCCCTACAAGACCCCATGTTCACATATTTACAGCAGAAATTAACATCTCTACAGCCGTGCAAGAAAAGAGCAATTTTGGTACGGAAAGCTAATTTGTGGTTAAATCTCGGGGCTGTTTTATTCACTTGTGACTTATTTTATTTGAATTTGATTTGGCCTGTCTCTATGTTTTCTGTCCCACAGACACTGTGCTCTTGTAGCGCTGCACGATGTGAAGGCATACTTGACAAAGGAGGGAGGTCAGATCGCGGTGAGTTCATGTGTCTCTTCGTGTCTCGCCGCTGGCTCATATCCAAAAGATTTAAGACATCCAGAGTGGGACGACATCTGGCATCAGTACAACTTAATCCCTTTTGTCCTACAAACATTTGAACACAGTACACCCACACAGAGACGAGCTGTATGACTCTTTGTTTTGTTTTTTTCCCCCTTCATGATTAGGTGTTCGATGCAACAAACACAACAAGAGAGCGCCGTGACCTCATTCTGGGATTTGTGAAGGAGAATGCCTTCAAGGTACAACCGACCCAAATTTTAATTTTTGATTTTTGTTTCACACAATGATCATGGAAAGAACAATCGCATGAAGAAACAACCTGTCACACATTTAAGTTAGTTAGATGCCTTTAAAAGATGATTGACTTTATAATATCGGTCCTTTAAATAATGTGGATGGTGTCATTTTAAAACATGTGGTCTGAAGGTAAAAACATATATTGTAGGTTTATTTATTTTTTGCATTTATTTAGAGAGAGGGCAGCGGATAGAGACAGAAATCAGGGAGAGAGAGAGAGAGAGAGAGAGAGAGAGAGTGGGGTCAAGCATGCAGGAAAGAAGCCACAGGTTGGACTTGAACTCAGGCCGCCCGCTTCGAGGATTTAACTTGGCGTACTGCCCGCTCTGCTCGCAGCACCCGTCTGAAAGTATTATAGAAGTGTGAAACATTTAGACCAGCTTTGTGTGAAGCAGTAAAATGACTTCTTTTAACCTCGGGTTTCCTTAAATCTCTATGGAGGAGGGTGTTTGTGGCGTAGCTTCTGGGCAGAGCTTCAGGAAGCTTTACTTTCATTCGTCCCCTCTGCTCTCTTCCTAACAGGTGTTCTTTGTGGAGTCGGTGTGTGACGACCCAGAGGTTATCGCTGCTAATATTCTGGTATGAACCAATGTCCCCGGCTGTGACTCCTTTACTGGGTCAAACCTGGGATCTATAAATATTCACTTGGATGTGCCGTGTCGAGGGTGCCTGCTGACATTTTCTGAATGTGCTGAATATCTGTGACAGGAAGTAAAAGTGTCCAGTCCTGACTATCCCGAGAGACACCGAGAGAGGGTGATGGATGACTTCCTCAAACGAATCGAGTGCTACAAGGTTACCTACCAACCTTTAGATCCTGATGATTACGACAAGTAAGAGCTGATCAAATCCTATTAATATTTTGCATGATCCTTTAATCCATGTATTTCTTTATAAATCTGACTCTTGTACGCTTTTTTTTATTATTTAATAGTTTTGCTGCTTTTTTCTCGACAAAGTCTCAACGCCATATTTGAATGAAGTTGCTTTAACAAAATAAATCAATAAATGAAAACCTGTGGCGTTACACTTGCAGTTCATAAAAAAACGCACACTAGATGGAGACAGTGATCAACAATTTGATCCAGAGAGTATTTCTTTGGTACCTGCAGGGATCTGTCTTTTATCAAGGTGATGAACGTGGGCCGGCGTTTTCTGGTGAACCGCGTGCAGGACTACATCCAGAGTAAGATCGTCTACTACCTCATGAACATCCACGTGCACTCGCACTCCATCTACCTGTGCCGCCACGGAGAGAGCAACCACAACATCGAAGGCCGCATCGGAGGAGACGCTGAGCTTTCTGCTCGAGGGAAACAGGTACGCTCGTGATCCTCTTTTTATGAACTGCAAAGTCTTTGTGGAAAGTCGATCACGCGCTCCTCGAAGGGAGAACTCTAAGAGCGATAGATGATGAACACAGATGAATTGGAGACCTTTCTTTCTGTCTTCATGTCCCAGTTTTCTCATGCCCTGAGAGATTTCATTGAGGAGCACAAACTCTCGGATTTGAAGGTGTGGACGAGCCAGCTGAGAAGAACCATCCAGACAGCGGAGGAGCTCGGTGTCCCCTATGAACAGTGGAAGATACTCAACGAGATCGATGCTGTTGGTACCCTGTTTAATCAATCAATTACAGAGCTGAACTAAATGATGGATCATTTCTGAGACACTTAAAGGGATACTTCACCCATTTACATGAAGCTGTGTATCATTAGAAACATGGTAGTAGTGTTGAATTCTCGTGAATCCAACCCTCATTTTGCCCTGAGAAGAGAAAAATATGTTTTTCTTTTCCTGGAAGTTTTCTTCATGTGATTTAATATGACGCTTTTTGCATCACATGAAGAAATCTTTCAAGCAAAGAAAAACACATTTTTCTCGTCTCAGGGCAAAATGAGCTTCATGTAAATGGGTGAAGTGTCCCTTTAAGTATTTTTACTCTTAGCTCTTTCTTTGTGTTTTGGCCTTTCGTACACAAACTGCATTTTAGTTCAATGAAAACTCACCTTTTGGGAAAACTCCTTCTCGGGTGAAGATTTTCAGAAACTCTGTTCATGTGAACTTTATTTAATCCTGCTGTCTCTGAAGTGAAGCTAAGGTTTAGTGACGTTTTGATTTTTTCTCGTCATTGTGATACTCGTGCGCCTTCGTCATCCTTGTCCAGGGCGTGTGTGAGGAGATGTCTTATGAGATGATCCAGAAGACCTTCCCGGAGGAGTTTGCGTTGAGGGACCAGGACAAATATCATTATCGCTACCCAGGAGGAGAGGTGACCTGACAGACCACTCCAACCTGTTTCTCTAAACTCAAACAGTCTGAGAAGGTGTTTTCATCTAACATTTAGACATGCTGAAGCAGCTTCTACGTCCTACTGGGACACTAAAGTAAAACAAACCTTTTGTTCGTGTGTGCTTTTTATTCTTCTAAATCTAAGAGATCTAATCTCTCTCCTCTCTAATCTCCATCTCTAAAGTCAGACTCCTACGTTCGCTGGGAAATACCAAACAAAATGTATTTTTACACCAATGTAAGGAAAACACTTTTAATAAAGACTTAACAAATATGAAACACTGAGACACGTTTAGAAGTGTGCAGAGCACCAGAGTTTATGGTGAGCAGTTTTGCTTTTCGTGTGGACGTTCACTTCTGGTCACGTCTTGTAAAAGTGTCTCAGCGCTCGTAAAAGTGTTTGGCATCTTGTAAATTTGTCTTCTGAAATAGACACTTGTTTTGTCCTTGGTAAACGTGTTTTGCTTTCATTCTTTTCTTTTACAAAATGTAAAAAAAAAAAAATCAAATTTGTAAATGTGTCACAAGCTTTGTGAAAGTGTTGCACACTTTGAAATGTAGTTTTTGCATCATCATCGGGATGGAGCTCATCGTGTGAAACGTATTCATTCAAATGTTTTCGACACACAATCATACATTATGTCCTGTCCATGCCACAGTTACTGCCTCAACATTTAGAAGACAATGATTATTGTAAGAGGTGTAACTTGCCAGGTTTGTGGAGGAAGACAAACCACGCAGAGAAGACTCTTCTGCCGTGAAAGTCTGTCGTTGATTCACACTGAAAGTGTCGATTCTTTTAACTCACACTTCGTGTCGACTGTTTTGTTCTGCGTCGAGCTGCTAAGAAGTCTCTTTTCTCCTTTCCTTCAGTCCTATCAGGATCTTGTCCAACGTCTGGAGCCTGCTATCATGGAGTTAGAGAGACAGGGAAATGTGCTGGTCATCTGTCACCAAGCTGTGATGCGCTGCCTCCTCGCTTACTTTCTGGACAAGAGTGCAGGTGACAAACACACACACACACACACACACACACACACACACACACACACACACACACAGTATAAATACACCAGCTCACACAGGCAGGAAATTAATGAATCTCTCTTTTGCCCCACAGATGATCTGCCGTACATGAAATGCCCGCTCCACACAGTGCTCAAGCTAACACCTGTTGCTTATGGTAGGTTTTCAGCTCTCACTTTTACACCACAAGAAAAACAACGTGTGCCATTCATAAGTTGTTTCAAACGCAGACAAAATGAAAGTCGTGCCGTTTTCAAAAGCAGACCTCTAAACCTCCATCTCCACTTCTCAGGATACACTGATGGCGTCTGTTTCAGCCTGCAGATATCTTTGTGTTTGAATTGATCGGTTGAATGGCTCTCCTTTTAAATCTCAAATTCAGCAGCTGGTAAAAAAAGGTTCAGACTGAGAAACATCCCGCCTCTCCGCTGAATC
This sequence comes from Symphodus melops, assembly GCF_947650265.1. Classification (NCBI taxonomy): domain Eukaryota; kingdom Metazoa; phylum Chordata; class Actinopteri; order Labriformes; family Labridae; genus Symphodus; species Symphodus melops. The sequence goes on from NC_136694.1 coordinate 27,019,393, forward strand.
TTAGAAGGGACTGGACGCGGCCACTTTTATGTTTGTGCCGGACTGTGTTGATGCTTTTAAAACACGCGCCGCACCTCACAGCTTACAATCTCATTCAGAGGAGTTTAAGTTTGCTGCTGCTTTTTAACAAATTACAAATAGACCTGAAACTCAACGAGCCGCTCTCATTGGACGCTTTTTAGAGGACTGTATATATGTGTTCATTTGTGTCTTTTAATGTCTTACACTGATGATATAATATGTATCATTTATGATCTAATACATGTTTTCTTTCTGTTGTCCTCCAGGTTGCAAAGTGGAAATGTTTTACCTCAATGTGGAGGCAGTAAACACACATCGAGACCGGCCTCTTGTAAGTCGCCCTGAATCCAGCTGCATCCAGCTGATTCCACATCGTTCAATTAAAGCCTCTGATTTGATCCTCCATGGAAAATCATTTTGATTGTGACTGAGCATTAATTCAGATCTAGCACAAAATCTCATCCTCTAATTTAAAAGTGAGAAGGCTCTTCTTGTCTTGTTTGTTGTGTGTCTGCTGGTTGCGATCACACGTTGCTCCCTGTCTTAGACCCCTGTTCTTGTTTTTGTCTAGAACAGGTTGGATGCCTTGGCTGATAATGCTACGTTGCTTTGCAGAGCTAGCCGTCCTCGTGTCTCTGCTTGCATGCTCCAAAGTAATAATACAGATTCCATTGTGGCCTGATGTGTTTGAGCTACACTTTAACAAGGTGTACTCTCTGGACTGAAGCAGGTGTTAGCCCTCTGTCCTGTCTCCTCAGGGAGGATGTTACAGGAATGATGTGCTGTGTGGTCAAACTTTTGAGCACTTTTTTATGCTGTTCTGTCAAACAAATGGCACCCAGCGATGTCTAAATTCAGTTGAGTAATTCAGAAACGTTCACAGAAGCCTCAATGAGTTGAACTTGACTCATGTTTAAATGTCTGTCTTTGCTATCTGTGTCGACGCTCACTCATTGAAACGGGGTGTTGACAGTTTGCTTCCTTTCTCATACCGAGCGGTTTAATCCCAACACACCATCCTTTAATGTAATCTTTACATCTTTTTGCTTCACTGAGACACACCACAGGAGCTGAGGGCGTCGCCCCGCACATTGTTGTCCCACTGCTCTGCTTCACGCTGTCCTGCACCGTGCTGCATGCTCATACTCAGCAAAATCCCAACGCAGCGCTGCGTCTGTGAAGCACAATGTAATTTAAGGTTACCACCATCTGGTTTGAAAGTTATTGGGGGGGTTTTTTTGGCAAAAAAACTGGCAGTCACTTCAGCACCCAGCAGGTGAAGCTAGTTGTGCTTCCCTGCCTCATACTGTCCTCATTCCTGCTCTGTAACTTTTGGTTGTTGTAGTTTTTTTGTTTTTTTTTAATCTTATGTTTTAATCATATTTATATGCCAGTTTGGTAGACACAATCTAACCTGACTCCCTTATACCTTTGGACTGCTTGTGAAGCCCTGTGTGTGTTCTGGTAGAATAATGTGGTTAAGACATCTTATGTCCACTAACCAGGCTTCAGATGTCTAAATTGTTTCTGTGGATCCTTGTAGATTTGTGTGATGAGGTCCCCCCCCCCCCCTCTGTCGTGTTGTAAACATTTCCCTTAACATTTGCGGTATTTCATCTCCTACCAGGGTAATAACCCGAGGGAATCTGCTCTCATTCACCGGAGGAATAGTTACACCCCCTTGTCCAGTCACGACCAGGTCAAGCGTCCCAGGCTCTACAGCGCGGGCAACCAGCCCTGGCTCCCGCTCGCCCCCACCCCATCAGCTCTGATGCCAGAGGAACGGCAAAGCCAAGTTAGTTTCATAGTACCAGGCTGCCCCTCTGAACCAGTCACTGTGTCGAGTGTTAACCAATCACCTCCCTCCATAGTTGTAACCCCTGTGTTTGACATCCCTACTCAATCAGTTGTGGATCCTCCCGATGATTTAGTGTCTGTGTTGAAAATCACACACATAGAATCCATTTCTGTCGAGCCGCCTATCTATCTTTCTTCCTCTCTTCGGGCATGCTCTGGATCTTGAGTGGGTTTATCTCTTGTGTTGATGTTGTGTCTGTCTGTTTTTGGAAGCCAGATGTTTGTCCTGCATGACCTCTGCTCCACTTGTAGGCTGTCTCTGGCTTGAATATGCAGAAAACGGCACGCATTCCTTTTATTTTGCGGCGGAGAATTTTGACCACTATTTATGATACACAGAAGACACACAAACATCAAAGACATGTAAGACAGCCATGCGTAAACTTTGTAAATCAGGAGTCATTTGTTCCTTTTTTAAACAATTTGATTTGACACAAATGTCAAAGCACCAAACCGACACTGAATATTGAGATGCATATTCACATCTGCACATGTGTGTATCTGTTGGCCTTGCTTTATGGGCTTTGTTGCTTTAGCCCTTCTCCACATTTCTATCTCCCTCTCTCTCTCTGTCTCTCTTCCTCCACTCTCTCCAACCTGTTTAGCAGCCTTGGATAGGAAGCGGTTATCTGTGAGTATTTTAAAGACTCATGTTCTTGTAGTCGGCCTTTCCCATTCCTCATCTTACGCCATCATAACCGCCCATCCAACTGTTGCCACACTGGTGTTTTTTTTCCCTGATTTGAACTCTTTGAGTATCTCTAACCTTTCATCACCTTTGTCAGAACGAAAGCTGCGGACGCCTTTTGTTTCATGTCAGGGACATTATCTAGAACACGCTATCAGATTCTTGGGTTGTTCAATAAATGTCTGCAACAACCGACTCTTTTATGACAGTATTTATAAGGCTCCTGCTTACGTATGTTTAGGGGAAATTGTAGTCATATATATATACAACAATATAGAAACCTTTAAACGTTTAATAAAGTTGGAACATTGTGTAAAATGTTAAAAAAAAAAAAAACAGAATGTGACGATTTATAAAACCCTGCATTTTATTGGAAATATCACAACGACAACATATCAAATGTTGAAAGGAAGAAAGATTTAACTCTGAAACTTGTGTGTAAACATTCAGCATTGATGAAGCCTACACAAACGCAAAGGTAAATGTCATGTGCTCTACAGAATTTCACATCCTGACTGTCACAGGACTTTTTTCCAGAGAAGGCAACAACATTTCCAGATCTGGTTTACTCTTAGCATGGGCCAGTTTCAGCCAGCATTTGTGAACACAGGGATGAACTGTGTTCACAGACAATGGCTTCTGTCTCCCTGAGCCCTGGCAGTGATGTCCACTACAGAATTGTGTCTGTTGTTAATACAGGGTCATCTGAGGGCCCAAAGAATGCAGCCATCCAACAGTGTTTACTACCCTGACATGTTCCTTTAGTGATAGTATGTGCATCAATCTCCAGATTCTCTTCTTAAAGTGCTGCACTATTTATATATGGACCGTCCCTTTCATTACTTCAGATAGACTCAGCCTCTCTGGGATTTCTTTAAATACCTTCTCATGTTACAACCTGTTCTCAGTTAACCTCATTAACAGAGAAGTTTCACCAAACGGTTTTTTTTTAAGCATTTCACAACTTTTCCAGTCTTTGATTGCCACATGCCCCAACTCTTTTGAAACCTGTTGTGGACGTTCAAGTGAGCATGTAATCCTCCACTAACATAGAAATGTCTCATTTGATATGTTGCTTTTGTGCTTTGTTCCATTAAAAGTAAAGGTTCAATGTTTTACAAATGGTCACCTTCAGTTTTAATTACATTAGAAAAAAATTAAAAAAAAAATGTTGTGTCGCATTAAAGTTTTTGAATATTGACGCCTTGTTAATGCAGAATATGTAGTGTGGTTGATTATGATTGTGAGAAAGTCATGCATATGGGGTCCGATTGTATAAAAAAAATCATCAGTTAAGTCCTGAAGAAGATTTGACCACTATGGTTGTTTTTCACTCTCTTGACAAGATGACCTAATTTCTTAAATAGAAACTCGGGACTCCTGGGTCCTCTGGGAGGCTCTTCGTTTTCTCAAATAGGATTTGCTGCTTTGAGGCTTTAATTTGTGAGAGTCATTTAACCTTTCTTTTTTTTTTTTTTCTTGAAGGAGTCCCTGTGCGAAGGAATCGACTTTGACAGCCCCGAAGAATCTAGTAGCTGTGTCCGCTTCTGAGTGAAGAAGAAAGAGGTTTCACTTCGTGGCACAATGTGGCCAACATGATAATGAGCAGAGACTTGAATCTCAGGATGGAATTTCTTGGAAGATAGTCGGGATAGAGCCAAAGCATCATATCTTCTGCAATCGCGGTCATTTACTGGTCGAATCCATCATAACCTCTCTGTCTAACTGTAAACTGCATGCTGCAGCTTTGAACTGGAGTCCTTATCAATGGCATCGTAAACTCTACTGCATGTGCGCCAAAATCAATCAGTCAATCACGACATCATACTGTGTGTAAACTGGCAACTAATCCTTATCTTCAACAGCACGAATGCCTTACAGAACATTAACTACTGTAATAGAATTAGCTCCTCTGAATGTACCAAATGATGTGTTACACTGATGAAGAACTAATAATGCAAAAGAATATATTATAAAGTAGATGCTGTCAAAATATTTTTATAATCTGAGTACGCTCATCTACGATGTGGAGTTATGATTGTTATCAATTAGACATTTGTTACTCGTGATAAGGATTTTGTTTTGATTGAAGAGAATATACTGTCAGTTTCTGAAGAAATGAGAAAAGCTTTTTAGTTTGTTCTTTTTTATGCATTTTATTTTGTTGTTTAATCAGGATGATATACCACTTTGTTCAACTGACTCGATACCAGGAGATATATTTCTGTCTCATTGTAGATATCATTTTTAAAACTGGTGTCAGACCTTTTTTTTTTTTTTTTTGCCTGTGTATTATCACAAGGGGTGTCCTGCAACAAAAACATTACATGTGAATTAGCCGTTTCGTTACCTGTGATTGTTATCATACAGCCAAACATAAACTATTTTCTTGCGAATGTGTTTCACTCCTTTTTCTCCTTACACCTGTGATTTCTAAAAACGAATGCTTGTATTTTTTGAATACTATTTTATGACCTGCAAAGTTTACTGTGCTGCCTAAAGCAGCAGGAGTGTGCCCTTATAGACATAAACATTAATTTAGAAGTGTTTTGTTTTTTGTTTTTTTTTTAGAAATGTTGGGGATACATTATTAGCATGTGCAATGAAATGATCCAAATCTGTCACAAATTATGTTTTAGTTTGTGAACATCATGCAGGCTATATGTTGCTAGTTTAATACACCAATAAACATTATTTTTTAAAAATTGACTGTCACATAGTCTGCTCTGATTAGGGCTACTGGTAAGATGTTGGAAGAGAGATCAAATCAGGGCATTGCATTGCAGGTTTGACAGATTGTTAGGGAAGGGGTCTGGAGGCTTCGGCTCTACCTTAAAACTTCTGATAGCAACAGCTTAACCTGACAAATCTTTACTAAGTGCACGCACAAAACTACAAATGTGTTTTCAAAGAGCAGAATCTAACATGTTACACCCTATGTGAAATGGGAATAATGTATGTTTCCTTGTGGAAGTATGTGGTTGCAGAAAACAGCGATTGAATTACTTTAGAATAACTACAACTACCATGAAAAGAAGGCACAGAAACTTACATCGCACACAAACCGCTGAAAGTAGTTAGTGTCTTGAGTTTGGTTTTTCAATTCAGTTTCTGATCTTTTACAATAAACACTTCATCTGTGGATGTTTCAGTACTTTAAGGTGAGGGTTTCTATCTGTGCTAAATGAACAAGGAGAACACTGTGAATACATTTATTCAGCCATGGTCAAACAACATAATACACATCACAGACAATTGTTCAAACATGTTTGATGACCAGCCCACAAATACTTGACTATGAGTGTACTTGTCTATAAGGCGTGAATGAAGAAGACAGTTGGCTCCAAACCAGCATAATATAACTGTGCTGCTCTAATGATGAGATCCCTGAGACACACATTTATCTACAGCTTCAAAACCTAAAATAATTACTCTCAGATGGTTGACACAATTAAAAAGATAAATCCACAAAATCATCAAGATGAATGAATCCATGAAAATACACACTCTCAAGTAGTACAAATAATAATAGATTTACGGGGCACGTTGTCAGAGCGTCATGACGTCCCACTTACGTACGGAGACGTAACTTCTACACATCATTCACTCACTGGTTGTTTTTTTTTGTATGAGGCAGAGCTGCAGTCAACAGCAGGTAAGATGACGAGAAATCTGATTTAAATCCCTGCTATCTCATTTAAATGAACACGAGTTTATCGCACACCGAGCAACAAGTCACATAATTTACACAAGTAAAAAAATGCTCTAAAAAAAAGTCAGGTTGTCATGCTAACGATAGCAGATGCTACATGCTAAGCAACCGTTGACGTTTGTGTCGGAGTCCAGACTTAAGTTTATTATTATTATTTATTTTAACATTTTTAGTATGAATGTTTAAGCCAACATTGTGTATGGGTTCCTGTCAGTGGTAGCACATAAAGCTGTTTGTCTTCATGCTTAGCATTTAGCTCCGAGGTTAGCCGACTCTTTTTTTTTTTTTTTTTTTTTTTTGTCTCAGAACAAAGAGGACAATAACAAAGAGATGTTTATGTCCCCTGCTTCTCCTCATCAGCACTTTAATTATCATTTAGAAAAACAGCTGTGTTATAATAATAATAACAACCCCCAGCCTGGATCATGCTGTGTTGTATCATCTAACAAATGACCAAACTACCATGAAATGTGCTCAAGTTTTATTTTAGTATCAGATGAAAAAGTTCAACTTTGTGGTGTTTGGATCATGTTTACAGGATTCATTGATAGGAGGCAACGTCAACTATCTAGTTCTTTATCCCTTTTTTATATGTTTCATACCATGTAAAGTGATCTGCTTTTTGCACTAGTTTTCCCTTAGATGAAATATTTAATCAAAGATGCACGACTCTTTGAAACATGTTTATTTAAACAAAAACATGTACAGCTTAAGGATGCAATAAACAAAGAAGCCTTGTTTTTTTTTAGAAATGTGTCATGTTCATCCCTTGAAAGAAAGTCATCAGAAAAAAACTCCCTGCAGACTTCTGTTAGGCCAAATATTTGAATATCAACACAAAGTTCAGATTCTGACTCCACTCATTTTGTTTGTGTAGCTCAAACTATCTTACTTCTTACTTGTATTGTAAACTGAAATATACAATAATACATGCATTTATTAATCTTCTGTGTTTGTTTGATTACTCTCAAGATTAAATAAGGTTGTATGATTTTATCTGCCTTTCCCTCCCAAGGACTCAGTGGGTGTAGTACACAGGCCGTCTCCAATCTGTGGTCCTTTGATTCTGACATTTTATTCTCTTTATCAAATGCAAATGTCGGCACTCGTTGTAATCAATAATGTTCACAGATCAACCTGTAAAGAGCGTACAGAGAGGCACAGTCGTTTCTAACAAGAAGCTGTCTTATTCAGTGTTCTTGTTTTTATTTGATTGGAGAGTAGACCGATGCTCTTCTTTTCCTCTCTGTTTCAAATCCTCCTGCACGAGGAGCCTTAAAGGAATCCTAAAAACGTATAAACACTCCTTATGGCCGCACAGTACAACTTACTGTGAAGGTATTTGTTAGGGAGCCGGGAAGAATCGATTTATGGTTGAGTAAATGGATCGTCCTCAGGCTGATTGATTTTTAGGCTGTGTCGTGTTACATGATTATCAGTGTGAAACGAGCTCTACTTAAGATTCTGTACAAGTCAACAAAATAAACTTTTAAACTATTCCATGAGAAACAGGTATTTTTTAAATTAATGTCGGGCTGTAGGAAGATTGGCTCGTCATTAAACTGACACTTGAGTCATGACATGATGTTATTGTGATTTGAAACATTTTGCCTTACGCTGAGAATTGTATTACAACATATTGTGATTTCACATTTTGTTTAACTGCTTATATTATGTCCACAAAATTCAACGAACAGTTTTGTCTATTCGTCTCACTTCAGTCTTTTCCTTTCTACACGAGAGTCAAGCAGACTGACCAGCACTGTGATTAAAGTCGAACCCTGTAAAAGGCTGCATGACCCCCACTGTCTGAGCTGTTGGTATTTCAGGCTAATCCAACTCGAGCATGATTTTGTTTTCTTCTAAAAAAATTCAATCAATTCTTGGCAGCCATAAGACGATATAATATCCTCACACGAAATATTGATTCCTCCCACCTCTACTGACCCCTTCATCTCCTCACAATCTTTGCATTGGGCCATTTTAAAAAGTTCATACAGAATACTTTGAGCGTTACTGACATATTATCAAATGTTATTTTGCAGGCAGGATGTTGAGGCTTCGCTGTAAGACCAAAAATGGGAGCCACATCATGCAGGGCTTGACTCATCAGTCCTGCGTGAAAGAGCTGAAGAGTAAAGTGGAGGAGCTGACGGGTATCCCGTGTGACGTTCAGAAAATTATGGTTGGTTATCCACCGTCAAGCCTTGATCTTCATAATGGAGACGCTCACCTCAAGGACTTCCCCATCAAATCAGGTTTGTTTTCAAACTTTACATGTATGAAGACAGCAGGAGCTTAATTCGCTCCACCAATATATTTAAAAAATATATCAGAGGTGCAACTCTGAGCTGGTTTTACGGCTGCGAAATGACTTATAAGATATAAGCATTCATAATAAACATACCTCACTCTGCATGCGTTTAATTAACGTGTTGGATGGAGGCCGATTATCATGACCAAGCCTCAAATAAAAAGTTAAACATTTAGCCGTGACGAAAATGCTGTGTTGGATTCAGGAGAAAGGAAACTTGCAAATAACATGACATTGAATCATTTAATTGTAAAATTGCATATTGTTCTGGTGTCATACAGACCTAGCATATTCCTTTAAATGAAATGGATGTACGTGGATTCTTCAAATGCAGTGTTTCTCATTTTAAAAGTAGTTCTCTTCAAAATATTTTGAAGCCAAGTACCATAACTTTGGCACAGTTTTTTGGTGAAACAAAGTTATTGAGTTAATAATTCAGTTGGCACAGAAAGGGTTGATTTTTTTTTTTTTTTTTTTTCAAACTCAGGCTGAGCTGTGTTGTGTGACTGACGTGTCGTCTTGTACAGGAGACACGCTCATTGTGGAGGAAGAAAAGAACAAGCCAAAGCCTCAGGATCATCCCACTGTGACTAAAACGCCGCGCCTGGAAGCCTCACCTGTGCTGGCACGTCGAGTCGTCCCCGCTGACAACTCCTGCCTCTTCACCAGTGTGAATTATGTGGTGGAAGGGGGCGTCTACGAGCCTTCTTGTGCCCCGGAGATGCGAGGCCTCATCGCCCAGATCGTGTCCAGTGACCCCACGGCGTACTCCGAGGCGGTGCTGGGAAAGTCAAACGAAGAGTACTGCACGTGGATACGACGCGACGACACCTGGGGAGGAGCCATCGAGGTGTCGATCCTGTCAAAGTTTTACCAGTGTGAGATCTGCGTGGTGGACACTCAGACCGTGCGAGTCGATCGTTTCGGCGAGGATGCGGGCTACCGCAAACGCGTGCTGCTCATCTACGACGGCATCCACTACGACCCTCTGCAGAAAGAAACGCCCGGCTCCGACGTCCCGCCCCAGACTATCTTCTCCTGTACGGACGACGTGATCCTGGCGCTGGCGCTGGAGCTGGCAGATGAGGCTCGTCGCAAACGACAGTTCACGGACGTTAACCGCTTCGCGCTGCGCTGCATGGTGTGCCAGACGGGCTTGGTGGGACAGAAGGAAGCGCGCGAGCACGCCAAGGAGACGGGCCACACCAATTTTGGTGAAGTGTGAATGTTGTTATGTCTCCTCTCCTCTCACAAATACAACCACAACCAACCCCCCCCCCCCCCCCCCCCCGTGCCCCACACGTGGCTACTCTGTGGGTCTTTCTGTCAATCTGCTTGTGTGATCCTCTACCTCACATTGTTCAGCGACATCTCCGGAGCATCTGCAGACACTGTGTTCAGCCTCTCGCCGGTTCAGTATTACGTATATACTGCTGTCAGTTCTCAAAGTCAGAAACACTGCTGCAGAGCTCGGGTGTCCTAAAAGCATCACGCGTCTGTCAGGGATCGTTTAAACAGGGTCAGGTAAAAACACCAACATGATTCCCAGGGTTTGTTTGAATCCGTTTTGAATCCTGGTTCGGATGGATAATGAACCACGTAGTGACTCTAGGGCTGTTTCATGTTGGACTTCATCAGTCGACTCGGACTTGACTGATCTTACCTGGAGGCTTTGACCGGTTTGCATCATTTAACTGCTGTACCAGATAAGAGTCGTAACAATAATCGAATTGAAACTCCTAATACAATACCAATAAAAGTCACGTTTTCATCCCAGAGCAACATAAATAGAAGTCTTCGGCACCTTAAATGAAGACATTTTTAGTTTTTAATTAAAACAAATTGAAATCAAACGCGTACATTTTGCAAAATATAATGAAAACACCCAGCTGATTTAAATCATTCACTTTTGAGTAACTAAAGGTACGTCAGTAAATCATGAATCCTCAGTTAGTCATATACTCGAGATCTGTCGTGTTGAGGCATTGATCATTTTGACAACCTTGATATCAGACTGCAGATGAATGAATCTGAAACGTGTTTCAAGTCACGTCTCTTTACTTTTTTAACGACGTTGGTTTACCTGATACAGTTCATTCTAACATGGAGCTGCTTTCTTCCGTTTTCTTTGCGGCCGTTCATCTCCCCATCTGACATCTCTGCGGGAAAATCTGGCTGCAGGTTCAATTTTCCACCCCAGCAGAAAACAGACTGATTATTGTGACTGACAGGTCCAAACATTGACTTAGCATTTAGGACTTTGGTCCAGCTCGTAACGCTTGATATGTTGTCCATTTAGAGAGAATCACAAAGTTGTTACTGCTCACCTTTCACTGCCTAAACTTCAGTTTGATAAGCACTCACTGTGCTGTGCTAGACAGAATTTAAAACACAAATTAGGCATGATGTGCACTGCGAGGCGATCCTATTCACTGTTGTCTTAAACGCAGCACACTAAGTTTGACTGTTACTCATCATGTCTGTTATGTAGCCTGTTTTTTTATTTTTTTTTAAATGTCCGTTACGTGAGCGGCGGGTCACACAGACTCTTCCAGCACTAAAGACGGATGGTTGGTTGAGCTCGAGATGTTTGAAGAGTTTGACACAGTGGTGCTGTGTTAACACGAAGCTGGACTCATCTTTCCACGTGCTTTATGTCACATCTCTGTGAACTTTCGAAGGAGTGGCCGCTGAGATCGAGATTAAGCATTTTCAGATATCACACTACAAATTTCTTACGTACTTAGGTTGGACTTTTTCTCCCCTTTCTGTTCTTCTTCTTCTGATGTCGCTTCATGGTTTGTTAATAAGCTGATTTTTAAAGAAGATAAATCTAATGGTGCTGAAACGTTTGACAAAACGTGTAGCTCTTTTTGTTCCGTACGAAACAAAGGGTTCACGGGTGTCTTTTTTTTAAATTCCAGCGTTTACTTTTTAAATTTCATTATGCTGTCAGAACAAATCTTTTTAACAACCCTTTTTTTCCACTTTGTGTCGCTGAATATTTTGAAAAGCCGCAAAAAGCGTGCTGAGGTGTGTTTGAACACGAAGCGTGTGCTGTTCATTGAAGTTTGACGGCGTTTACTTTTCAAGTACACTACCATCGATTTTTGTGTTTTGCTCATCAGTATTTGTTAACCATGAACTCTTTCTATTTTCCACTTTAGCACAAACGTAAAATCTATCAGGGTGATTCATCAACATGGAGGCAGAAAAGTCCATTCTGGTTGAATTTACAGCATGTCGTCTTTTTTAACACTGTCCGTCTGCGTGGCACAACTGGAGCATGTTCTCACATTTTCAGGCTAACTTTCTTTAATAATTCTTTTTAAAATGACTGCTTACTTTGAGGATAAAGCATGCACTTGGAGCATGTTTTTTTTATTCTCTCCTTGAAGCCTCGTTTATTAAGGCCTCATGTTGTGTGTACCAGTATTTCTAATTTTACATAACTGCGTCAGCCATATTGGTACTGAGTTTATGCCAAATGAACTGAGAGTAAAGGGAGTGATCGGTCATTTGGTTTTATGATGTAGATTCAGAGATGGTGTTGGGACTTTGTTTGAGTGTGAATGACTCTTAATAAAGTTTTCCTTTTTTTGTTACTTCGGCTTCTTTTATTTTATTTTTTACAGTGATTATTATGGATTAACAGCTTGCATAAAAGTGAAACTATGAACTGGCTTTTGTTGTATTTTGTGTCTACCAAGTTCTCATGGCTCTTCAAGGACAATAACAATGAATGTCGCACACAAAGCACTACAGGATAACTGGATTTACTTGAGTTTTTCAGTGTTGTGTCACAAATAAAGATTATAGACAAACATATTCTGTATGAGTCATTTTGTACCAACTTTATTTAACTTGTATGTTTCTAAAGATGTTGTAAATTGTTTGTTCCAGTGTATGATTGACAATCGAAGGCCAGTGGAAATAAACCTTTGTTACTTAAACAACACTGATGTGTGCCATCGTCGTGGGATTACACCCCCTTCGTGTTATTTTAGGAAATGTCTGCCCCTCTTAATAGGATCAAAGATTTGTTCACTGGCTGTTTGACCAACTGTAGCAGCCAACGCTGCCAATGAAAGGGAGCCAATAGTACACGTAACATTTCCAGGTTAAATCTCAAAGGTTACAGCCTGTGGTTTCTTCATTATTGTTGACATTTCATTTTGTTTTTTCATAATCAAATGTAGTTCCTACTTTTTTTAAAAATCTGACAGCTGATAGGTGAAACGAATGCATGGCAGGACATCAGCATCCATCACCATGCTGTGGCATTATTTGGGATGGTTATGGGCTTCTTCTCAGAGTAGCCGAGTTCTTTCCGACTTGTTCCTTGGAATTTAATAACCTTTTAATCATCACTTTAATTTTTTGGATGTAAAACATTCTGTTATGTTGGCTGACATGGCGATCGAACTTGGTATGAACGCAATTTATTGTGTTCATACCAAGTTCATACTCTGCGTCTTATTGCACAACTGTCGATTTAATTTTTAATTTCATAATTTAAGAAAACATTTTATTATTACCGGCTTTCAACTTCTTTATATTTGATGACAATTTAATTTAGGTTTGGGACTATTGTTTATGCAAAAACACTGTTTGAATAATATCTCTGAAATGTCCTGCACTTAGTCATTGATTATTTGAGAAATACGCCAAATGTTATCATTTGTACCAGTTCAAATTATTTTTCTATACATTAACTTTTTAAAATGTTTGAAGAAATGAACAAAGAATTGTCATGAATGTCTTTATGTGATGTGTAACTAACCTAAATATTATGTTAAAAGGGATGTTAAAAAGTGACGTCACTCACATACTATTCTTAATACTGTTTACACAGGTTACTATAGTAACAAGCTCGTGTAAAATTAATGTCGCATTTAAAAAAAACAAACAAAAAAACGTATCTAGCATTAATTGGTTCATATTTCTTCCGATAATAACGAGGTATCTTTCGGTCACGAGCCTCACAACAGAAGAGCTCGGCGCTGATTAGCAGATTACAGCAGTTGACGTTACCATGGCGACGCGCGTCTTAGGTAGAATGCTGCTCTCTGATTGGCTGAAAGCTTCCAGCGCAAAGTCCTTCATGCAGGTATCTTGTAGCCGCTCACTCTCACCGTCTTCACTTGACCAAGAAGCAGAAGATGGACAGCCGACTGAAGCAAGGAGATCAAACAGGTATGTGTCCAAACTATTACAGTTTCTACTGATCATGTTTGTGTTCAATTCAATCTGCTTCGAGGTCCTTAAAACACTTTATGTTTGACATATGTAAACACATGTATGTATGTGTGTGTGTGTGTGTGTGTGTGTGTGTGTGTGTGTGTGTGTGTAAATATATATGCCGATTGAACTATCGATATAGTATAAGTATAAAGAAGTTGAAATTATAGTATGATATTTTCAGTGCTCAGTTTGCTTTTATATTATTTGTAGGCTAAATCAGTTTTAGTTGTAGTAACTGGACTGAGAGAAAAAGTGTCATTCTTGCACAACATCTTCTGATGAAGATGTTTTGTGTATTTTATAGGGAGTCCCTATATTGCATTGTACATTAGACATACTTAGGGAATGTAAAGGTAAGGGGTTAAAGGCCAGGAAAGGAGGGTTGAAGTAAACATTAAAAAAAGTTGCATAATCTTAAAGCATCAGATAATAAAACATGTTTCATTTGCTCTTTTATAGCAACAATCGAAATAAAGCTGCCACTGTGTCATTGAACCAAAGATACAATTCCATTTATTGCTTCGACCTCTGATTCAGTTCTGTTGAATCTATAAGCTCGGTCTGTCTGTGGCAGTTGCTCCTGTGTAGATAGGTGTATCTATACAGAGATAACATTTTGATGTATTTGCAGCGGACGTCCTCTCAATAAAGGCGGTCTACCAGAGTTAATGACTAACTATTGTCCCTTTAGTCTTTATATTAGGAGAAGGGGAAAAAAGAAAGTCAAACTATTCCCTTATCGATACAGGACCTATATAATACTTTATACTCAGCAGAAGAGACATTTGATTACGATTTAACATTTAAAATGTGAAATTCTGTAAAGTGCTTCAGATACCTGCAGGTCACAGCAGCGCTTTTGTTGCTCTCATGTAATCAACCCAGATTGTGTCACATTAAAAGACAATAAATGTTATGTCAGAGTTTACACTTTTAAGATTCCCACGCTGACTTGCATACAGTCGAGGAGACTTCCAAGTTTGCCAGGTGATAGTGGCGATAAAGTTTTACTGGGATGGAATAACACAGCAAAGCATGAACAGTTAACAGGAGTGCTTTTGTGCCTCTCGACCTGGTTCTCTGTCCTCGCCTTTCAGGTGTTGAAACTTATCCAAAATAGGGGAAAAGCAGACATTCTTTCACTCACATCAGACAGAGGTTTCTTTATACTTAACCTCATGCTCCATTTCTACAGTTACAGCAGAAAGCGGATGGTGCATTATCCGCTTCTTTGGTAGATGTGTCATACTTAAGAGGCTGTTAAACAACCTGAAGAATTAACTGTGAAGTTTAAATAAATGCAATATCAGGAAGATACTTTCAAATGTCAATATATGTTCTTTGATGCACTTTGTAGGAATATTTAAACATCTTTTAGTTAAGAAACGTGCTGTTTTAAGTGTTATAAATCAAAAGTGTGGTGAATGCTATTCTTGTTTATGATTGGGATGTTTTCATTAACACGAGTGGTAATGCCTGTGAAAGAACATACACTCAGTTTTACATGTTCCATTAGGACTACGTGGTCAAAGTAGATATCACGTAGCTTTCAGGTGATCAATTCTACTGCCCTCTACTCCCTCTGAAACTGATCCGGTTGAGAAGATTAGGAGTGGCATGTGTGCTGTAATCTGAGTCACATGAAGTGAGGATGACTAGTTAGATATCTTTCAGGAGCAAACTAAGCAATAACCAGAAACCCTTTGAGAGCGAGGGCTTGTTCATTCATCAGAAAGCTCATCTACTGTCTAACACACCACACGGTTACATGCGATGCCACGTTTGAGACTGAGTAATTTAGAAAACTAGCTTCATGAGTCATATATTGTCTGTATATGTAAACAAATCCAGTTTAAAAAGACCATTGTGGGGGGTTTTCAAATGTTTTATATAGAAACTCTTTACATTCTTGTGAACCGTGGTTGCAAAGATATTAAGTTGTGAGCATGGATCGTATTGAAGACCTGTCAGAAACTCGGACGTTTTACTACAGTTCTTTTGCACAGCCCATTTGACACAATAATACTTAAAGCTGAAGTTTCATCTGTTGAAAATGAGCTGTCATCAGAGATAAGACCAGGATGTACAACACTGATGTTGTGAATTTATTTATTTATTATTTATCTTCTATCTTCTGTTTCTTCTAATGATTCCTAAGTGATGCACCCATCAGGGTTTGACAGCACACAAAAAGAGTTTAGTTTTCCAAAGAGTGTCTGTCAGCAAAGACAGTTTTACTGAATGAAAGCACCATAAAGTACTCAAATTTAGATGACTGTTTAGGTATGTAGATAACAAGTAATAAATAACCAGCAGCCCTTACACTGCCAAACACTATGTTAAGGCTAAAAATATTTTAATCCTTGGTTGACATAACTCTGGGTTATTTTTGCATGTTGGAAATAGTATAGATGTAATCCTGAGCTAATAGTAAACACAGATGAGCCTGATCTGCCTATTTAGTCCCCCCCCCCTGTGGTGCCGATCACTGTTCAAAAACAACTCTTTGGAAACAAAGCTTGCTTGACTCCAAGCCATGCTGTTAATATTGAACTGCCATTCATGAATAGGGGACGATTTATAGAGCAAGCCAAAGTCTATTTAAAGCCAAAAGATTTTCCTGTGATGAAAGGTTTGAGATCCGAGGTTGCCAACGGTTTGTTAAAGCGTCGTCAATGTTTTTAAATATCCGAAAATTCTGAAAAGTGTATTTAAACTAATTGTATTGTCTTTAAATAAATTGTATTGTCTTTAAATACTAAGTACGGTTTTTGCTTACCCTTTACCATAGCTCTGTGCTAACCTTCTGTCGCAGTGCCAGTTTCTCATCAGCATTAAGGGGATCTAGTTTCCAGTCGCCTACGGAAAAAACAGTTGAATAAATTTCATAAACAACTGCCAATGTGGCTCTTTTAAAGGCTCAACAAGAAGGGTGTGATGGTGGTCAGAGGTCACGGTTTGGTTTCATACCCTGGTTTAGGGTGACGTTTCAGTAAGAGTTTGGTTCAACAGACAAATGAACCCATTTGACTTATTTGTGTATTCTCTTTACAGAGTAAACAAAGTCTTTGTTCCCGAACCTTGGACAAGCAGGACCCCGAGATGCCTAAAAGTGACACCTGGCCAGGTGGCCTTGGATTGGAGACAATGAATGGCATGGACAGTGCTGGAAGCTGTGACAGTGTCGTTAGCGCCAATTCTGGCTTTGTAAGTACCTGACCTTACCCTGGTGGACTGGACAATCGTTTGAGTCCTACTTTTGGGACATCTCATTTTAGAGTCTAATAGAGAGCCTAATTTCATGTATTTCAGAGTGATGATAGTATGGAGCACCTGTCTGCTGAAGAGAAGGCCTGTCTCATGTTTCTGGAGGAGACGATTGAGTCTTTGGACACCGAGGAAGACAGTGGACTCTCCAACGATGAACCTGATCAACTGCCCAGTCCTGGCAACCTTGCAAACAAAGTGGCCGACCTCTCAGCCTCCATGAACAAAAGCAAGCTCAAAAGTGAGTTAATTCCTGGGCGCTAATGTCGAGTTAACTTAACAATAGTCAATTCAGTACTTGACATGAGTTGTGCTTGTTTGTCTTTCAGATTCTCCTAAACATGCCTATGAAGAACCCGTAAAGGAAAATGGTGACGTCAAACCCATGCAACGCTATCTGGTTCCTACACCTCTTGTTGTGGCAAGCAGCTCTCCATGTACCGTACCCATTGCTAATCCAGGTCTCCCCAAAGACAGAAAATGTCCCTCTAAGCCTCAGGTCACTCCTACATGTAAAGAACTTGGTCACCAGCAAATTCAGAAACCTGTTGCTCATCAAGTACCTTTGGAAGTTAATGTTGTGATATCTCCTCCCACCAAACCCAGGGACTACCCACCTAAGACAGCTGAAGCTCCTTTACCGAGAGGACCTCTGTCCTATGAGGCACTTTTTTACCTTCGAAGGAGTGCCTCAACAAAGAAGACACCATTATGTCCCACAATTGATCATACTATCGAATCAGACAAGCGGCTTCCTGCCACAGTAGAAACCCATAATCTTGGTAATGCTCCGAAGTCCGTGAGATTCCACCCGGAGGTTTCTATATCTAAGACGAGTCCTCCAGTTGTGGCCCCTAAACCCCAAAAGTTTCCTGCCAACAAATGTGTGATAACACAAAAAGAAGCATCCGTTAAAGTCTCATCATACAATACCAAGCATGTAACCGATCCAAAGGTTGTGAGACAGGAAGCTTTGCAGAAACTGGGCTTACTGCAAGACCAAGAGCCGGAGAATCACAGAGCAGCAACTCTGTCTCCCCAGGAATCTCTCCCTTCTTTAGATAGCACATCTGATGGATTGACAAAAGGTCCGTCCTATGGTAACCCATCAAGAAGCCCATCGTTTTGTCACCCTCATATGCGAGCAGAGCCCAAGGCCAAGCCTTTACAGAGCAGTGCCAGTTTCCATCACTACTCCAGACAAGAGCAACAGCCTGTGTTTGTCTCAAGTCCAACCCAATCCAATGGAGTGAAGCCAGCAGGTCTGGGGCGATCTAATACTATTGACAACCACAGTAGTGGAAACTGTTCTCAACTGCAACACAACACAGCCACCAAGCCTGTTAACTCCACCGCAGATCAACCTGTACCCAACAAACCATCAAACACAGTCCCATATACTGTGATGGTGGTGCCTGGAATGGGAGCTGATCGAAGGGAAGCGCTCAGAAAGCTTGGACTGCTCAAAATCTAAACAGAGAAACAGCAGAAGTAGGTCTGCCGAGAAAGAGCTTAAGAGTACCATCAGCTTAAGAGTTGGAGCATTAAGTGGGGACTTGGCACGCTGCACTTTAGTCAACTAAAGCAGAACATGAGGACAACAAAAGGACAACACCAGCATTTGTAATGTAGGTCATGGGTACTTGCATTCATGAGAACCAGTTTTTCAAACCGCTGTTACATCTATAACATCACAATTCAGCAATGTAAGTACGAAATAGTTTATATATTAGAAGTAAATCAAATACAGACACATCATCTGATTAACTGAAGAATATTAAATGCTCCTATAAAGGTTAAATGCAGCATACATTTATTGATTCGCATGAGTTCTGTGTCAGTTTGACCTCTTATCTTCTCCATCCCTGAACTTTCCAATCTCTGAAGTCCTCGGTTATCATCTAACGAAGTCAAAAAAATAACGCTTCTTGGAAAAACAGTACATTTTTGGTGAAGCTATTCAGAAAGTGATTGAGTCTTAGACCAAGATGTTCATCGCTGCTTTTTTTTAAATAGAGATTTAAAAAACCACTGAAAGGACTTCAGGTGATAGCCAATGGGTTCTAGCTAAAGCAGCTGGCCTCTCTTACTCTCTGCACCAACTGTTTTTCTGCAGACAGCAAAAAGCCTACTGAAATGCACATGGTCATTACTATGTGGTCTACAAACAGAAAGCAGAATACTGTGGTTACCGAATAAACTCCCACACTAATGCATTGATTGGAAAGTAGATACAGTATGTTCTTTCACTTGAGGCGTTTTCTCATCTGAACTCTGGACACTGTCCGGACTTGCCCTCTCCAACATCCAGCTCAGAGCAAGAGATTATCCATTACTGACGCAATGCGATCTACTGGATTTTCTCGTGAAGGTCGTCTGGATGTTTGGGTAGAAAGTGAAAAAAGGAGAAAGCCTCATCTATCATTGGTATCACAAACTCGTGAATTTGGACGTATCCACCAGATCAAAATAAGATTGGAAGCAATGCACAAAAAAATAATATGAAGTCGGGAAAGCCAAGGAGAACAACATCAACAACCTGTCCAATTGCTGCAGACAGTTATCAGTTATCTTTACACTTGGGCACACAGGGACATTTCACAGACTGCCTACCAGCAGACCGTGAAGAAAGACATTTTGCGTTCTAATGTTCTGACGTGTTCAGAAGTCCATTGCATGTATAACACAGGCTTTGTTGTTTCTGATTGTTTCTTTGTTCACGGATGTGCCTGTGTTTTATTCATTTCTTGTATTGTCAGCAGCAATTTTATCCCACATCCGAGACAAATTTCTCCCCAGGGAGACAAATAAAGAAACCTTGACCTTGACCTTGACCTTGGTGGATTGGTAAGCACTTTCCCTGGAACCTGTCTTTAAAAAAAAAAGTCAATGCAGCTTGTAATTATTGTAAAATTTAAAATGTTTTGGGGATTTTTTAAAAATCTAAACCAACTATGAATGAATAATATCTCTTGTTTGACTTACTAACTGATTTGTTTCTGCAGTTATTTTATACAGTTAAAATTGTTTCTTTCATTATCTAAATACTGTGAATGATAACCTGGAATGAGAATCAAAGAATGATTATTTTTTACCCACTTTGTAATTTATTTTTTTTCTAAAATTCATGTGAACATAAAGAAGTTGGGATTTTTGAAATGTGATTAAAATGAGCTCTTAAACGTTTGCCTTTCTCGTCTGAGCTGTTCAATAGCACAAAGAAGCAAAGGGCCTTTCATTCAGTCAAACTATCCTCCCTCTAAAACCTGTGCCATCCAACCTCCCACTTACAGTCATACTACTCATCTTACAATCCACTCCAGCAATGAGAAAACCTGCTCTGCTGTTCTTCCATTATCCGATTATCTTCAGCCCTACCTCCGTGTGAACTTACACGACCAATGTTTTCCTCTCCGTTTTATCCACATCCCTTTCCATGCGAGACGTCTAATTCCTCTTACTGACTCAGCTGAACTGTTATTTAATGGCTCATGTTATGCAACAGTGTTGAAGTAACTGAATTAGCGTGTGGTTGATGATTGTAACAGACGATTACCGTTGGCCTCGGCAGTGTTCTCTCTCGATGAGGCAGGAAGCTCGCCTAATGGGCTGCTGTCTGTGTCTTGTATGTCTGTGCACAGGCGTAAAAAGGGTGTCAAATTTTGAAACTGACACGGCTCTCTGCCGGTCAAGTAATAATAAACAATGGATGAAGAAATCAGGCCAGAGCCAAAATTGGAAATGTGATACTCGGACAGAAAAGTGAGCTGCAGAAAGGATTGAGTTCATCAGTAGAGAAACAAATGCATCTACTGTATGTGTTTCAGATTTAGCACAAAAAAAAAACATTGAATTTATTATCTGCATATAAACTGCCATAAGATTATTTGATTTGCATTATTATGTTGGAATACATGTTGTTTTTTGTGACTTGTTTTGGCTCCATTAAACACAAAACTCACTTGTCTTTACAAGGCTGGAAAATATTCACACAAAATTGATGACCCAGAGATCATTAGTAACATGAGATAACCTCTAACTACCATCAACACTGTTGCCTAGACAACAGCGCCCCTGACCTGTTACTGAATATTAAAGGTGGCTCAGATTGTTCTGGGATCACCTCCTTTTCATGTCCGTTACTCTAAACATGGCACGCTTAAAGGGCTTTTGTGTAAATGAATTCAAAAAGTCGATAAGTCAATTTGATCTTTTTTATTTAGCAGCAATTAAAGATTTTTAAAATGCTCAAAACAGAACTGGTTAAAATAGTGATTTACATTCAGCAAGTAGGGAATAAATTAGCTGGGAAATTATTAAGGTAGTTGGACTTTGAGTCTCAGTGCAGGAATCATAGGGACAGTGCAAACATTAAGGTAGTTATCATTGTGCTGAAAATAAGCATTGAAAAACAAAACTGGGCTTATGGCGTCCAAAAAAAGGTGCATTCTGTTCTCATGTATGGCAAAGGGAAGCGTGAAGTTAAATAACTTACCGTTAGCATTTTGTGACCAATACATAAAGTCTCTGAGTCAATGGCTGACAATGAGATGTGTAAAGAGTGTGTGGTAAAGGGAATTTACAGTCTCTTCTAAATCCCCTCACTGAAGATGTGAGATTTGCTCTTCTTGCGCTTCCCCTTACCGATGGACCCTTGGGCTGCCAACGACTCAAGGCGGAAAGGGCGTGGAAAGACAGAGTCAGAGCTTACAGGTGGGTTCATAGTGGAACCACTCACAGCGAGGTGGGCCGTCCCATTCACCAACGGAGGAGAGCGGACCGCTGCAGGAGAAGAGCTCCATCAGCAGGTTTAATGTCACAGCACTTTTGTCTTCTCAGTTATATCCTCTTTTATTCAAATCTTTTGTATAACATTTAAGATAAATATTATACAACTATCAATGGTTTGGATTCTTATTTTTGGATAAAATTGCTTAAAAATACTGTTAATACTGTGTTAATACTTTAAATCTGACAAACAAAGACCACAAACTCAAGACAAGCAGATTCATTAAAGGAAATGATGTCTCAAATAGAGGCATTAGCTAATTAAACTGTTGATACTCAGACATGTATGTCTTTAACATCTCAGATTATTTAGTGATTTGTGGATCAGCATGCAGGTCCCGGTCTTACCGTGAACCTTGGTTTCAACTCCAAGCAGTTGGCTCGCTCTCTTTGACTTGAAGTAGCTGCTGGCGATGTTTTCACTTGCACTACGGTTCAGCATTTCCTTATATCTGTCCTCCTCCACCTGCAAAAATCCCCACAGAGTTACAATTCTGTGCTGTTGGTTCAGTGTGTTGCGACTCAATGATTTAGCACGCAACAAAAACACACCATAAGTGACTCTCCAGAATCAGCAGCTGAACCTCTGCATGCTGAAGGTTTCTGAGCCACTGCTGTGTTCGAAAAAGAGAGAAGTCAGATATTTACGTAAGGATCTTTAAACACAAATTTTACTCTCACTTTGGATCTATTTTTATAGATCCTATATATTCACCTGAAGGCAGCGATGTTTTCTGCACCATCACATCTGGCAGCCTCCAGGTGGTGCCCTCCTCATCCCAGACAGCTTCCTTCTTCAAGCGGTCCAAGTTGCTGTAGTTACAGTCACGACGCACCAGGGGCACGGTCCGCTCCAGCAGGCTATGCAGTAACTGACCCTCCCTCTCCAGACGCCGGATGGTTGCAAGGTAGTCGTTCCTCTCGACCTCGAACTCTGCCTGCAGGTCACGTATCTCCAGTTTGGCTGCTTTCAGCTGCAACGACAGATAAATGTACTTAGATGGTGATATTGCAAAGTATTTCAGTTTAGGGATTAAAGCTCAGACATGTGGCAGTTGTCCTACATTATCCAGCATCATTTTGGAAAACAAGGGTGTGATCCCTCTTTGTCATTGGAAAATAAATCAAATTACTGTCTTTTTATTCTGCACTAAATGTTTTCATGTATTATTTTGAGCTTAAATTTTATTTTTATTTATTTTTTATTATTAGTCCTGGTGTTTATGTTTCAGGTTTTTTTTTAAATGTATGCGTTTCTTGGACAGCTCTGCTGAACAGAGATACTTCCAGTCATTCTTATGTCGACGAGCACCATCGTGAAGCCCTAAAGATGGTTTAATTTGTCCTATAGCCCCCGTGACCCACCTTCCCCTGGACCTTGACCAGCATTTGGCTTTTTGCATGGACCTCCTCCTGGATGGAGTTGTAGACGTTCAGCAGCACATTTTCACTCTCCTCACTGTTCTCCGACAGAGCTTGGATAAGATTAACTTTCCTCTGGTCAGCCAGGTTCTTCCTCTGACTGTGTCTCTGCTGGAGCTCCTTGTTCCTGGCCTGCTCGCCTCCCACCACCTCCTGCTCCAGCTGATGCAGTCTACAAACAGGTGCATGAATGGTTGGAGATCAACATAAATAAAAACATTATTTTGCAAACACTTCATTGTCAGTATTCTTTATGCTCCCCTTAACATGAGGTCAGTATTACTTTAAAGAACTGATTGTATATGTAATAAAAACAGTTTCTGAACTTCTACCTTTAATCAAGTTGTAATAATATGCAGTAACCTCCTCATAATCAGAGGTAGATTGCAATGAATGGATCAAACGATGGCCAGTCCAAGTGATACTGAGTTAATGAGTTGTCATGGTGAGGTATAGAAGTTAAAAAAAAGTGGTGTTCCCTTTTGTTTTTGTTTGCTCAGATACAGACTAAAGCATGCTTAGAGAAAGCGCAAAAAACAAATCTAACGATTGGTTCCGTATGTAAAATGTTTTCCCACAAACCTCTCCAGGACATGTTTCTGGTCCAGAGGCCCTGGATCAGGGGAGTCGATGGGCTCATCCAGACATATTTGGACACCAACTGCTGCACAAGGTACAGCCTGCTAGCTCGCCAACATCAGGAAAGAATATTTAGAAAGTTTATTGTATGTCTATAATTGGATTTGTGGAACCATTGTTTCGTAAATTTTGCATTTTGTTATGACAAGCTGTAATGGTTGAGGAAGCTAATAAAACAATACCTCAGTAATGGAAGTCTCCACATGGACACTGGGACCCAGTAAGTCAGTGTTCTGGTCGAGCTCTTCCTCAGCCACTTGTGTGATACAGCTAGAGCTCACAGGTGCTGGGAGGCAACATAATCAATAGCAGTGTTAGAGTAGAAGGGATGGAAATACTGTAGCAACAGCCCTTTATTCACAATGCAGCTATATGAAACAACCTTCCAGATGTTTGGCTTTTTTATCCAGATTTTGTTTGGTGTGTTCATATGATTGCACTTTCAAGCAGATTGACTAACTGAAGAAACCCTTACATAGTTCCTTCTTGGGGGCTGAAGACTTTCCATTCTTTAGAACAGAGCTCCCCCTGCTGGATCTGTTCTTCTCCAAGCTGCACAGCTTCGATTCATAGGTGGAGCGCAGGGCAGTGATGTCCTCCTGCAGCTTGGCCTTGGATTTCTGTTCTGCATTGTACTCAGCCTGCAACTTGGCCAGCCTTTCTTCGTACTCCTGCAGAGACAGCAGAATACAGACCCATAAATCAAGTGGTCGTTCAGTGCATGTAGAGATGTGAAGTGATATATGAGAGTGGGAAAAGCTAGTAGTTGCCTCTTTAATCTTGTCTTTCTCTGCTTCTGGGGTGCTGGACTGTGGCCATTGTGGTTTCTCATACGACTGAGCAGCCAGAAGAGCTGCATGACAAAATCATAATGAGAGGAAAAAGGGAGCTTTTTAGTTTTTAGTGAGAATGAGAACTAAAATAAATTGACAAAGAAGAGAATGAAACAACTCTCAATCCATGTATACACTGTAAATCCTTCTACAAAGTTTTTTCCCCCACTTTTTTCCTTAAGGTAAGAGACCATATATTCCATTACATGCAAGGTTAGCAGTGCCCAGCTGGCCAGAAACGAGGGCCCGCAGCTTCCTGATCTCCTCCTGATACTCTCGCAGCAGAGCATCCTTGGGGTCCTCATTGATCCGAGGCCTGTTCTGGATGCTCTTTGCACGGTTTGCGTAGCGCAGTGTGCTCAGGCTTTCCTCGTAGTTGTTGTCTGCAGGCGACAGACAAGCGATCATGAGGGTTCGCGTGTTTCCTCCCAGAGAGTCCTGCAGCAGCCGGGTCAGCTTGGAGTCCCGGTAGGGGATGTATTTGGAGCGTCCGTCCACCAGCGCGGAGATGACGTTGCCCAGGGCTGAGAGGGAGAGGTTGATCTTAGTGGCCTCACGGAGTCGCTCGCCAGTAGCACCGGTTTTAGACTGGCGCTCACTTCCTGCCAGGTCGACAAGGTTCAGTTTTCCAGCTAGTAGATGATCCTCGCCGGCTGCATCTGAAAATGTTCAGGAAAGGGGATTCAGTTGGAACACATTCAAGTTTGCATCTGAATTTACATAAAGCAAAACATCCACCATGATATACTAAAACTAGATATGGGTTTATTGTATTTTTTGTTTAATTATCATATTACTTACTTTTTTAATTGCAAGTTTTATGTAAATTATTATTATTATTTTTTATTTTTGTTGGTTGGTGCAAAACAGAGCTATCACAAAAAACCCTTCAAACCCACACAGGAGAACATCTAATATCAGAGGATGAAAGTGTCATTTCAACAATTAGGGTCAGAATCAACCACTTGTTTGAGTTATTGCGTGTAGCGTTCACCAGTGCTGCAGATCTCCAGGTGGATGGTGAAGATGGAGTGTGAGCGGGACGAGTCTTTGTTCATCAGTGTGTAGCCCACTGCGCGGTTCTTCCAGCCTTGCTCCATGATCTTCTCACACTCCCCCACACTGTGCACAGTGTGCATGGAGAGATCCCGCACATACACCCCACGCTCTGGATGCTCTTTCAGCTGAAGCATTTATCAAATACAAACACACACCTCGTTCAAACACGTCAGCTTACAAGGACTCATACACTGCTGTGCTCTGGTCACCATGGAAACGTTTGGAAACAGGTTTTATAATGATTCAAAACAAAAAACATTGATTTGGCTTCAGATGTAGCACAGCTGCATGCTCGACTGTTATGACACGTATTAAGACCAAAAGAGATACTGATTGTTTTATTCCTATTTTTTTAAACATTTGTTTTAAAATGTTTTCATATGAACACATATTAGACACATACTTAAAACTAGCTTAACAATAATGATCCATCTGTGGTAAGCCAATATCAGGTAGATGATATTTAAACATGGAGCTTACCTCCAATCTCTGTTTGGTGTCACTTCCCAAAAGGTCTCGGATTTCTTCATTGTAAATCTCAAGGTAGGACGCCCTCACCAGGAACTTTGTGTTTTCTGCACACTAGCTTACCCATAAAAACACACACATTATATCATTCACTTTGAGGCTAAACACTTCATAATAATCCTGGACAAAGACTGAAACCACAAGACTAAAGCAGGTATGCATGTTGCTCCAGAAATGTTGTAAATAAAGTTTCAAATGTGCTCTTTAAAGGGATGAATTACTTAGCCCAGCATACCTGAATACTCTCAAATATGTGTTCAAATGCACGTGGAATAACTCCCCTCTGGGCTGCAGGATCCACCACCCCCTGCATGGTGAAAGATTTCCCACTTCCAGTTTGCCCATAGGCAAAAATGGTGCCATTATATCCCTCAGTGACACCCTGTGCAAAGAGGAAAGTGTCATGTTATCTTTTGCACAAGGCTACTGTAAACAACCTGCTGACCGTTTAAAGTGACTGACAGCAGACCGATAAGTAAATAATGAGGTCTGCAGTCTATCGCAATAAGATATGTAGTTGGTCTGGGGGTGTCCAGTGACCGGCAAGCGACTTTTTCAATGCCTTGACCTCCATATACGTTAGATGTGAATTGGCACTGAAAATACAAAACTGGTCCCATGAAGCTTACCTCAACCAAAGGATAAGCAATCTCGTTGTACATCTGCTCGGTGGTTTGATCCATGAAGTAGGTCCCATCAAAAGTGAACTGTTTGGGTGGCTCATCCACGACCCCGGGTTTCTCTATGAAGCACTGGCAGCGGTGCAGGTCCATGGACAGCACCATGTTAGAGCAGAGAGCCTTCTCCCTGTCATTCAGAGGCCGACACCTGACCACCACCTTCACGGACTCTGACCCCATGGTGACTCAACAGTCACTCCACCACATTATTTTGCAGTAGAAAACACTAGAAAAAACAAACAAACTGTTGCTTAAAACATGTGTTACTTCAGAGCAGACAGAGCTGGATTTTCAATTACTTACCTTCATTGTGAGAAAGCAAACTGCTGACTAACAGACTAACACATCCCGCTTAAACTCTACAGAAAAGCAACAAAAGGATTTTAAACCCCAGCAGGCAAAAAAAAAAATATTATTTAAGTATTTCCTCACACACGGTTGTGCTTCTCGTCAGGTGTCGTTGTAACCTGCCATTCAGCTCTTACTCCCATGGCGTTGCGAAGTTGCCTAGCAACTGTGTAAACAACCGTTGACGGACGACAGCTAAAGATGAAACGACCACTGACCGGCCGCCATCTTGGGTGAGGAACATGTGAGGTCATAACAAATGAGTTTAGTTCCGTTAAATAATTTTACAAATATTACCAAAATATATGTTTAAAGTTGTGTATAAAGTCTGCCATTAAACCTACTATGAGCGAGAACAAAACCGTCTCTTTCTCTTTCGTTTAAACTTCTGTTTCCATGGTAACGTCTCTTCCATCCACAGCTCAGCTAAACTTGAAGTTTGAAAATTAAGACCATTTAGACCGACTACATACTGAACGGGACTGGGATATTTCGTTGTGCGTGTCTTGCTATCTCACTTGACAGGATACAACCAGTCAACCCAAAAAAACAATTAGCTCAATTCTTAACAAGGCTAGTAAACAGCGCACAATAAGTGAGGACATTTGTGTTGGGCAGATTATTTCTTGCTTTTTGGTAATAATTATTATACAGCTGGAGTTGTTGAAGAAAAACTTAAATCTTTAAAGATGTATTTTACATTTAGGCTGTTGAACAAATCCTCAGTAGCTATTGTTACTATTTGCTGGCCTACTTTTGATGGATGTAGTATTTTAGCAACAATAGATAAACTTAGCTTACCCACAAATATGACAGCTGTAGATGTGGAGAAACACTTGAGACGAGTGTTTCTCACACAGTGTTTTTAGTGGGTTTTGAAAATGCAAGTTGTTTTAAGTCTATGAAGCGCTTTTTAAGAATGATTGTTTGGTTTCTTTATTTAAAATTTAAAATGTGTTTATTTTTAAAACTCATCTTAAAACACATTCTTATTCTTTGGCTTTTAACCCAGCACGAGACTCTTCTTGTTTTAGTGTTTTATTGTTTTAACCCCGTTAGTGTTTTACTTATGGCTCTTCATGGATGTACAGCACTTTGTCACAGCTACGGCTGTTTAAAGTGCTTTATAAATAAAGTTGAGTTGAGTTTGTTCTACACAATGTTTCATTACATGCATTTGATTGGTTTTAACATTTGGGAAACTGATTAGGTCTGGATTTTTCCATGAAGAATTTAATGGTGGGTCCTTGGGCTAGACCGAGCTTGGGTTAGACCACATGGAAAATGATGTCCTCCAAAATACTGAGTTGGTGGAGTTTGAACACTATCTGAAAATTAAAACATCATGAAGCGATCATTTATGCAAGACAGTTCTTTTAGACTGCATTGGGTTAAGCTAGATGTGCCTTCAACTGGCTGGTCTTAGAAATGGATACTTAAAATCTGCCCACACTAAAGACGTATGTTCTTCCTGTACCAAAGCTGCTTTTCAGGGTCAAAGAGGGCATAAAACACTTGAAGCAGGGTGGGGTTTCACTCACCTGTCATTTAATCTTAAACAGGGATGAACAACACTGAAAATGACAAGTTGGCCTCATTTGGAAAAGACAAGTGCTCATATAAGTAAACGGGTAATGCAGCCTTTTAGACCAGACAAAAAAAAATGTTACGGACAATTACATGATAAAACAAATCCCAGGACGGACTACATTTCAAACAACAGCTTAAATCAGACATATTGAACTGAAAGACATATTTCCATTGATTTAAGAGTACATGCAACTCAAAAACTTTCAACACAGCCAACCTTTCCCCCCCCCTTTCTATAGGCCATGTTAACGCACTAACACTAAGGTAGCAAGGAATAAAACATCTCAGTGATTATCATGTATTACAGCTCAGGCTTTCTCCTGGTTTATATCCTTTTTGTCTTACACACTAATGGTAACAGATAAGAACGATTCAATTGAAGAAAATGCCATCAGGTACAAAGACCTGAGAGATCATTTAACACTCTTTCACTTTCAGGTTGTTTGCTTGTCTTAAAAAACAAATAAATTCTGAGGCCTTAAAGGCACGGGATAAAAATATTAATTAAAAAAAAGATATATTTAAAATATAAAAAGCAGCCAGGACAAAAGATAACGTCTTTGAAGAATAAGTACCCTTTGTTAAAATGACTTGCAAACTATTTACATGAAGTGCCTGTCATCAGTCCCATGGTGTTAAACAGTTTGTAAAGCAGCCCAAAACACACCACGTGATCACGAAAGAAGATTATATATGTGCAAAAGAACGAAGAAAGTGTCCCTTAGTTTGGATTCGGTGACGTTGGCAGCTCACAAGTCTGGGATCTAAACCCATTCCTTCCTGTGGGTACTCTTGGCTTTGGCTTTATTCGGGCTCTTGTAAGGCTTCACAGCCTGCGGTTTGTTGGTATTTTCCTCCCACTCGTAGCAGTGGTTAACCCGGGCGTGGCTCAGCAGACACTGCAGCTCACCCTGAGACTCTGTGTAGTGTTCGATCAGTTCTGCTATCGAACTGAATTCACTCTTACATTTCTGCAACAAAGAGAAGGAAAAGAGGATTGAAAAAACCCCCCAAAAAAACCGGTACAACCAGGTAACACATATCTATCAATTTATATATATTTCATAATTGTTTGAGTGGGATTTCTCACTCTTAATTCGACCAAATACTTACTATTTTATCGCATTGCAATTTAAAAACTCTTCTGATCTGAACTTTTTCTAAAGATATTGGCATACAGGTTAATATCCACAGGGAACCTTGAATATGTTCATCTCAAAGGGGGGGCCGTCAGAAAAAGTTTTGGAAGCCACTTAATGACTCCTATCAGGATGTTTTGCTCAAAAGCTTGATGAACTCTCCCCATGTTATTGAAACAGGCAGACCCAAACTAAATATGACACTTTAAAATGTACATTTCAAACTAAGAATGTAACATCAGACTCATGTGGGTTTATACTGAAGGTGTAAATTACCTGATAAAGCTTCCTTAAAAACAAACAAAACATATCAATATTACATGTTGAATAAAGACTGATCACAATCTGAAGGCTGTTCATACATTAACTAGAGTCAAAGAGTAACCAGTCAGTCACATATTTCCTGTGTTGTTAAGGAAAATATTCATCTGCCGTTTGCTATTAATCTTGAAATTACGCTGACAACACATTTACCTCCAGCAGGAACTTCCCTTTGCGAGTGTTTTCTACGAGGTGAGTGATCAGGCCGGAGGGGAATCGAATGATAAGAGAGCCACATTTGGGTTTTTTCGGATGTGGGCACAGGAGGTACGATCCCAGGACATCATCCGCAAGCAGGGCGTAGCTGCTGTCACTAAAAGACAGAACACAAACCGTTAAGACACTGAGACGAAGGCTACAGGAGGTTTCTTTGGTGGTGCTAGATCAGAGAAATGTACGAGTGACACTTGCGTTGCGATGCCATCCCAACACCACACAGCCTGAGCCAGAGCTTCTTCTGTTTCGGCCAAGCTCGGAGCACGGGATCTCCTTTTCCGAGTCTGCTCTTGTTCCTTTCCTGTTTCACGCACAAGAAGGGAAATCTACGTGAATGTAAAGATGCGACATCCCACAAGGACCCCCCAAAAAAAAAACTAAACAGGAAATAGCAAATGTATTGTAAAGCTCTTGAGAGGAATATGTTCGGTCTTAACCTGGAAGGATTGAGATGAAAACAAGCCAGTGGTGATGAAACAACCCATTCAACCAAGGACCGTGTTTTAACTGTTACTGAACACCAGTGAGAGACGTTAAAAAGGAGAACTACGGTAAAACCCTGTGAGACATGTATTAATAATCTGACACCACAACACACAGTGAGTGGCTGCCCATCACCAAACACTGGGCGGGGGCGGGGAGGCGGGGCTTTACCTAATCAACTCTTTGACCCTTGAAAAGGCCCTGTGAACACTCAGCCCACCTTGTGACTCCCTCAGGCGCTCCTGAGCATTTCGCTGTTTGAGCGGCGTGAAAGTGAAGGAGCGGTAAGCGCCGGAGCGAAACACTTTGGTGCGGATGGCTTTCTTGCGCACAAGAGAGGGAGAGGAGGTGGGGCAGGCTTCGTCTTGGCTGCTGAGCTGATCATCGGAGGACTTTTGATTCTTCTGTCCATCAGAAGACAGAAACAACAAGGTTCACGTGATAAGTTATTGGAAGAGAGACAAGAAGACAACGTTGAGGTTCAGACCTTCGTCCCGGGAAACAAGCCCCTGAAAGGTGCTCTTCTGAAGGACACCAGGGCGCTGACGCTGAGAGGGAAGCCGCGGTTGAGCAGCGAGGGGTTGCGTCGAGGCTGTGAGCCCGCAGAGTCTTCCTGGGCCTCCTCCGGGTGCTTCTCTAAATAAGAAAGCTGGAAACAGCGACACAGCACCAGGTTCAGGAACTGTGCCTGCGAGACAAGAAGAGGACAAACGATCAGCTGGAGGCGACTTAAACGCCATCTTTAATGTTGGGGAAACTTTGATTTGATAAACCAAACTGTTGGCTAGCTTGAGTGATAGCCTTCTTCGACTTCTTTAACAGTCAGGGTGGAAAAACTCCACCTTCCAAAACGTTCTCAGGAGTTTTTCGTAGATTAAAAACACAATTATTCTCCTCTTGTTCGAAGCCATCATCATTTTAAAGCCATCTTCGGCATTTTGTGTCGGAACTGTTCTCCCGAAGTTTTCGCCCCCTATTTTCTGTTTTTTGTTCGAGTAGACCTGTGAAGCTGGACATCTCTTACGGCTCTGGCGTGCCTTGCTTTAAAGACGTGGCAGTACAGCTGGGCGTCAGGGCTTCCCGGGTTGTGGGAGACGAAGGCGAACTGGGCGTCTGACGGTCGGGCGGTGGAAAGAGAGACTCGACGCAGAGCGTGAGCCATCAGGAGGATCTGTGAGAATTAGACAACAGGGTCATTTTACGTCTTTATTTATGGGCATCTTCATTTCTTCTCATTTAAAATCCACAAACACGACTCACCGTTTCATCCTCATTATACATTTTCACACCTTTTATGGAGAACTTGATGGATACAGGCCTCCTTCTCTTGCACGTCTAATTGAAGAAAAATGTGTTAGACGTTCACAGGTGACCCAGGAATCAGGTGATGCTCAGATCATTTGGAGAAAGCTCGAGAGACTCACTTTAAGAGCCTTCAGCTGTGTGTGCAGTTGTTCTATCTGGTCATCCAAACAGCGGTCATCCACAGGAAACGAGCCCACATACTTTCACAATAAAGACACAAACTTAGGGGAGGGGGGGATAACACTTCAAAGTACACTAAAAGTACAAATCACATTCCTAACGTTACCTCTGCTGATCGTGTGATGACTGTACTGTCTTCTTTGACTGTTGCCTCCCCCATGCTGCCTGTTTCCCTCTGTGTGAAAAAACCCCCCAAAACAAAACACACACAGCCAAAAAGCAAAGAGCACACATTACAAATGTCAAACAAAACTGTTAAAGCACATGTGGAGGAACATTTCAACTCTGCAGTCAAAGAATCACTGCAGGAGTTTAAAAGGAGAACAAGGAAACATGTAAAGCACATTCAAGTCGAGATTTGAGCAAATTGTTGGTCACTGAAGACTCACAGGAAGGCGACCTGATTTGTCTCTATGTTTTCATTGTGCGCTGCTTCTTTATGAGCCATAAAATGCGTCAGAGTCGCTCTTAATTCACGTTTTAATTGCCGGCGAGGCGTCTTCGTCTTCACCTGTCCCGATAAGAAAGTCTAAAGAGTGTGAGTGAAGACAAAATCATGTCGAACTATACGGTGAGTATAGCCTCGAACTTTTTCACCGTTTCCGCCAACAAAGTGTCCCGGAGACTTTAAAGGTTTCTATCAAGGCTTTGAGGTTGACATAAACTTACTTTTCAGAGACGCCCAGTCTGTGTCTGCCTCACAACAACACGCCGTCTTAGACACCAAAGTCCTCCACACCTTTACCTGTCCAGGTGTGCTGCTGCTGAGGGCCCGAGGCGGGGCTGGAGGAAGAGAGGACCCTGTCTGTGTCTCCCACAGAGGAGGTGGAGGAGGAGGAGGAGGAGGAGGTGTTTATTAAAACTTCTCCTGCTGGGCTGTGAATCTCAGCGGAAAGTGAAGCATTGAATCACTCCTCCCTCTGCCTGCTGCTGTTGTCTCTATCCTGCCTCTCTTTTTTTCCCCCCCAGCTCCAGACATTCCTGCTCATTGCACAATTCACCACGGTGACGTCACAAGCACCACGGTTAAAGCACCTTTTTACTACGTTGAAACATAAACTGTCACCCATTTTGTGTCACATTAGTGAATGTCGTGACAGTGATCTTTTAGATAAACAAAGTGTTTTGATTTATTCTATATGCAGAGATAAACTGTGGGAGCTATCTCTGTTTCATTGGCATTTTATCTTTTTTGTTTTTATCTCTCAAACAGGGAACGATATGAAATCAATGTCATTGATTTCAGTTCACTGAAAGATGTTTCTTGTAAATCAGTCTGTCACTTTCTGAGTGTCATAACTTGATGAATTGAATGCCTTTACTGACGTCTAATTATAAACTGGTACGTCTGTCTGTCTGAATGTTGTTATGAAAACAATGAAAACAAAAGTTGGATCTTTTACTTGGAAAATATAATATTGGATTTTGTACAAATACACTATACAAACTTGTATCCTTTGCAATATAAATCTTGGATCGTGTACTTCAATAATACACACTTTGGCACTATGACGTTGAATGAAGCAAAGTGTCAGCTCCATAAAAATGTGTCTACCACATGTTTAAAGTTGCTGAAGAAATAGATTCAACATTTGTGTTTGCAGCATTTAGATGTTGATGTTTGATAAAGGTTGAGTTACCTTGACCTAATTGAAATATTTTTTATTTTTTGGGGGGTGGACTTTAAAGGACAGACAGGGTAGTTAAAAATAAGGGATGGAGATGGGGGGGGGGGGGGGGGAATGATGGGAAAGGAGCCATGGGTCGGATTTGAACCCAGACTGTCCACGTTGAGGACGACAGGCACACAGGGCGTACACCTTTCTCAACCTGCACAGGCCTCCATGCTGAGGACGTGGACTCTGGAACGGTTTACGATAGGTTGTTTCATCTGAATCCGGGGCAAGAGGATCCAAAGAGGATCCTGAAGCTTTGATTGAAGCTCTTGAAATGGAAAAGATCTCAAGACGTAAAAAAACTTCTCTTTGTTTTAAGACCAAAGAGCATTTATGTTTTCTTCACCTCTTTAAACCCCACACACGTTGAAATGTTGGACTCCACCAGAGCAGGTGTTTGTGAGGTGTCCAAAGACAACAGTGTCATCTTTATGTGAAAGCCCAATCATAAAAGTGAGCGATAAAATATATACGTGGGTATTTATATATAATTGTGCACTAAATTAATGTAGCACAGAGGAATTACAAATATAGCCATTTTATTAATGACTTGGAAAAAATAGCTTAACAACACAAGGAGTACATGCATGCAGGGTATGTATGAGCTGGAACCTTTTTCTGAGTTCACAACACACATCTTACAGTTTGGTAGTGAATTACAGCTGTGAAGCAATAAAATCCATGTATGTACGTATCTGCCTGTTTACACAAACATCATCGGGGGAAAAAAATGAACACTGAGCTTGAGGATATAACAGACGGATGACGCTTCTGAGTCTTTTAGTTCAAAAGTGGAAACATTTTAGTGTTTGACAAATAATCACCATTGTGTGAAACGTTTGAATACAAATCCAGATTGTGATACAGCACTCCCAAGGCCCACAAATCCAAAATTAATCTCATAACACATAACAACTTTAAGAATGGGTTTTCATAAAATCTTATTTTAATTAGTAAACAGGTTTCACTTTTCAACAATTCATTTTTTTTTTTCACTTTATCATTTCAATTTTCCAAAACACTGGCACTTCTCTTCTTGTCATATAAGGAACGTGTGCTTTGAGCACCTGAAGTGTAGATGAGGAACAGATCATATTAAAACAAGAGGTCACTACATGGCTCTAGTTGCAGTTTTGTCAGATTATACTATGCTTTCCCTTACCTGGCAGCTGTTTTAACGGCAACACTAACTGAGCTTTTCTACACACCGTGATTAAAAAAGGAAAAAATTCAGAACCCCTCAATGTACAGTAAACTCAACTGGGAGGATAACATTCTTATTCTACAATAGAAATAAAAAAAACTACTGCCCTGTTAAAAAGGGAGAAAATGATAAAAATAGAGAGAGAGAGAGAGAGAGAGAGCACTGAAACAAAGTGGCCCAGTTCGTGGAAGGCGCTCCTGGGCTCATTTCTTCCCTCTCTTGGTCTTGCGACCCGTCTGCTTGCTGCTCTTCGCTCCTTTTTTCACCGCAGGCTTTTTAGGGGACGACTCTTCGGGCTCGCTCCGCCTGGACGCCCCTTTGGTCGCTGGCTTTTTAGCTGCAGGCTCCTCCTTCTTGGGCGACTCGTCGGGCTTCGAGCGCTTAGACCTGCTCTTCGCCGTCTCCTTTGGGACGTCGTCCTCTTCGGGGGACGACTCTCTGTACGAGGCTCGCGTCGAGCCCCTTTTGCTCAGCTTTTTCACGGCCGGCGTTTTGGTTTTTTTTGCCGGAGATGCTCTCTTGACGGGCGTGGCTTTCGATGGCGTCGTGGATTCCTTCTTAGCGGCTGCCGACAGTCGGCCCCCTTTCTTGCTCGGAGACGCCGCTTTCTTGGCTGGAGACTTCTTTGCGAGGGAGCGTCCTCTGGCTTTAGCTTTCGACTGACTCGGACTCCGAGATTTCTTGGCTGGCGGAGGACGGCGAGCTTTGGGGGGAGGCCTCTTCGGAGCTTTCCTGAAAATAATGTCAACAGTCAAATGTCAAAGAGGTAAAAGGCAGATAATGCAGACGCGTCAACATGTGAGAAACACTGAACATCAGCAATCCTTCAGCTGTGACTCGGCTCTCCATGCCCACGTTCATGTGCTTTTGAATGACGTCCATCCCCTCCCTCCCTTCGTTCCTTGGGAGGGAGGGGATGGACACGCACGACTCGAACCCAGACGGCCTGCGTGAAGGAAAGTGGCCTCAAACTTTTTTTTTTGCTTTGGTCCTTCTCTAAATGTTTGGCACGAAAACACCAAATTCAAATTCCTCAAATGTGGAATCCTTGAATTGCCCCCCCGGGGACAAATAACGTTTTTTGAATTGAATCGTGTCAATGTATTTGGCAAGTATTTTCTGGCCGTGGTGCGAAACGTAACCACTTGCGTCCCGAGATAACGGAGTTCAGTTCTAAAATGATTGTAGTTATATATAATTATATTATATAATGTCTGAGGTACAAATCACCAAGGACAAGTGGGACAGTTAACCAGAAGTCCATTTGTTGGGCTTTAGAGAATACTCATTCAAACAATCCGTGCACCTTTTTTGTGACCGGACAACGATGGTCAATCTCTGAAAAAAATCTCCGTCGCCCTTTAACTCGAAAACAGGAATCATCATGTACCAACGTAAGTTCTTTGAAATTCAAAACCTCGATCCCTCAGTGAAGCAATCTTATCAGTGAACATTTCGGACTCTGTCCTGAGACTCACTTTGTGCTCTGAAGAAGAAAGCAGGTTTGGTTAAGGTGCGATCTTTCTCTGTCATGAGCGTCATCAAAATGTGTTTTTTCAAAAAAGCTGCTGCAAAAATCCAACGATTTAGATCTCCACACTTGACTTTCAGGAACAGACACTTCATTGAGAAACTCCCTGCACACGTTAACTTAACTTCTAAATTTCCTGATGGAGTCATCCCAAAGGATCAATAAAGTTTAGTCTAAGTCTAAGTCTAACGTGGAGGTTTTTTTTTTTTTAAACACACCTCTTAGGGGCGGGAGCTTCATCCTCAGACTCCTCTGACTCTTCTTCTGACTCTTCCTCGTCAGAGGAGGCAGCCGTGCGCCTCCTCTTGGGCGCAGGCTGAGAGTTTTTCTTGGTCGGCTCGTTGAACTTGTCCGGGTACAGGATGGTCGGACTGAAGAGAAAAAGGTTTAGACATGTTTAACCGCCGAGTAGTTTTTTGCCATTTTCGTTTTCCTCAAAGCACGTTGCTAAATGATCAGCTTTAAAAAAAAACAAGGACTATAAACTTAGACTTTAAACAAAGGGAGTCCTTGGATCCTACCTGGGGTAGTAAGGGAATGAGAGCCTGTAGGTCCCCGTGAAGCCGTGACCGGTGATCTGCTCCATCCAGCCGAGTACTTTACACTTGGACAGAGTCTGCCTCAGACTCCTCACTGCAGGGAAAAAGGATTCTTCTGTTACTGACAGTTTTCGATGCACAAGCTTAAGTCTCTTGTTACACGATGAAGACGGCCGGCTTTGCAGAATGAGTCGCTGAAGAAGACGAATCAAAGGCCCTCCGGTTGTTTCACATCAGAGATGTATTCTACACGTCTGTGTTGAATCAGTCCAGATATGTATGAGAGTGAGGAGCAGGAGAGAGAGAGAGAGTCTTACCTAACTGATACTCCTTTCTGTCTTTATTGGCGTCTACTAGATATTTTTTGAGGGTGGTGGTGCTGCAGGTTTTAGGTTCGTTCATGGCTGTGATGGCAGCTGTGATGGCGTCCTCCACGGCTCCGCCCTTCAGCAGGACCTGGTTACCGGTACGCTTGAGCTGTGACGGACGGAGAGAGATAAAAAATAAATGATGGAACTATTTCGAACACGAGCATAGAGTCGATCAAGCTGCTGCTCGCTTGGAGAGCAAAGTGGCGGCCTCACTTAAGAGCCCTTTTTCAAAGCTTTGCTTCCGCTACGCGCCGAAACGAAGCTCTCCCGTCATGGCGTCTGGAGACATTCACACTGATTCCATAACGGTGTAACATTGTCTGTGGATTCACATCGCCTTCAAGTGTTGTGGATGCACAAGAGAGCACTGCACAGCGGGTGCTTCACGTACACACACAGGCAGAGAGATGTGCGCGCGCACACAGCGCTGCGCTCCCCCGCAGGCTCTGAAACGCTTCTGTTCCTACCTCCGAAGGCGGCGCAGGTCACTTCACAGAGACGGAAATATCTAAAGGCTGAGACATCAGTCTCACTCTCACGTGTCTCGACATGTTTGAAAAGACTTTACCTGGAAAGTCCCTCTGGCTCCGGTCCCGGTGATCTGCTCCAGGTGTCCTTTCTCCACGGCCTTCACCAGAGCCACTTTCAAGACATCGGGCCTGAAGAAGAAGCACAGGAAGTTCGTTCCATCGTCACAGCTAACAATACGACTTCAGAAACTACGAGCTCGTCACTGAAACCCTGATCACATGTGAAACTGTGAGGACACTTCAGACCTGTTTGACTTTGTACGTGTTGTTCTGTCAGGACTTTACTTGTTGGTGAGCGACAAATATTTTCTGCTGTTCGTGCTCAGAAACTTTTTTATAAACTGTTCTTTTTGTGTGTTCTCAAATTGCCGCACAAACACAAACTTTACTAAGGGTGCAGGCTGGAAAAAGTCTGTGTAAAGTTGAAATGAAAAAATATATATAACGTTCATTTGGATTCAAATTCAGCTCACTCCAAAAACGTCGGGACATTTTCAAAAAGTTTTGTGTATGTGTGAAAACACCAAGAACAACAAGAACTATCTGCTTTGTAGTGTTATACAAGCGATATGTGAGTATGTGTGAGTATATGTGGTGGTGGTGGGGGGGGGGGGGGTCGTGTACCTGTTCTCGATGTTGAGGCTGGGGAAGTGCTGCTCCAGGTATTTCTTGATCAGGTTGTAGGAGGCCTCTTTGGGCTCACAGAGCCGGGTGATGATGAGAGGAAGAGCGTCTCCCAGAGACTCCAGCTTCTGTGCTGCTTTCTAAAACACCATCCGTTTACAGACATGACGATTACAAGCAAACACGGCCCATCTCATCGGGGGGGGGGGGGGGGGGGGGGGGAAGGGGACACTACGTCATTAACGAGGGGATTTGATCAGCTCGCCTTTTTTCTTAGCTCCCTAAAATGTTTTCATTTGGTAAATTCCTCTTGTTCCTCGACTTCCACATACCTTGGTCGAGGCCGTCTGCTTCCCCATGGCGAAGGTTCCCGAGAGGCCTTTACCCTTCAGCTGTGTGACACAAAGACGAGCGGTGAGACGTGATAATAATCTGTCGAGCTGAACAGTGTAAAAACCCCCTAACAGGCCACAATCCTGAACTGATGTGGAAGAAGCTGTACTTCTCATCCTGTACATGATTCTGATAAGACGGTCTGGGTTTTTTTCCCCCCCTGCGTGATGATTTCTAACGTGTTCAACTAAATCCACTGCGTGCAGCTCCTTCTTTTCGCTCCATCTCTTTGAGCTTCACGGAGTTTGCACTTCTTTAAGCGACAGTACGGTAGTCGAGCTCTCGGCCTGCGGTGAAAAGTTGGGATGTAGCTGACATCCAGCGAGTCAGAGTTTTCTAGATGTTCTACATGTTTTGTTTCTATATTCTTCTCTGTCAGCGAACTTTCACATGGAGACCAAACAAAAAGCAGCCATGAAAAAACTACTGCTATATGTTATTATTAATTGTCTTGTAAAACGGTGAGCGTGATGTGATCTAGTATTCACACTTGCATGAGACGAAGCACGCTCATCCATTCTCCCCCTCCGACTATAAGAAGAAATCCTTCTTCACCTGTTTGATGGTCCCCTTGTCCAGATGTTTCTTCATGGCCCTCTTGATGAGAAACTTCTTCCTGTCGAGCTCCATCTCCGGGTATTTTTTAAGGATGTATTTCATGACGGACTGGTACGAGACCCCTGACCTGTCGTTACACGCCTGCACACACGACAGAGGTCATTTGAACAGACACAAACAAAAGACAAGACGGGAAATGTAACGGCTGCTCTGTGAACACACACCGTGATCGCTTCGATGAGGATGTTATCCACTTTGTTCTGAGTTCCTGCAAAGTTGGTGACGGGAACCTTTTTGCTGCCGGTGACGCTCGCCCAGGCAGGAATCGTCCTTTTCACCTTTTTGGCTTTGGACTTCTCGTACTTGTAGCCATCCTTTAGCCTGTCGCCGAAAGGAGCAAGACACAAAAATGAGTGAAGGAAGTTTGTGTGTTTCAGAGGCGATATTTCACTGTGATTGTTACCACCCTTATCTTTATCGCATCCTCACCTTAGTAGGAGAACATAGCAGTGTGTTGCACACTGTCCAGCCGCGCAGTCCTTGCATTTGTCACTTTTGTCCATTTGTCACCGACAGAAAAAAACAAAATGGAGTTTGAGAACATCTGTCTTAATGATCATCATAGTAATTGGACCCTCAATCAGTTGCTATTCTAGTGTGCTACGTGCAGGAAGGTTGACGTCTGACTTTGTTGAAGTCTGGGAGAAGAAAAGGAGGAGAAATAAGTGGAGTTACAAGTCGTTAACTTGTAAAACCCGGTTAAATTTCCATTAAATATTCGACTCTCTGAAGTTAAAGCTACACTCTCTGTTTTCCTGCTCGGCTCCTTTTAGTGAGTTCCAGAAATGTTTTGGGGATTTTTTTTTTTGAACGAATGACTTTTGTAGAGAAAAAGTGAAAAATGATCTGAGCTGGTGACAAAGACATCCACTCCTCCTTAACTCCTCCGAGACTGTGGACAAAGGGAACATCTGTCTGCTATGCGTCTCATGAACAACATGGCTCAGACGGTTCACATCTTTTTAGAAATGCAACACTGCAACCACGAGGGGAGCGGTCTGCCGTTATCCAGCAGAGGCAAGGATCATATAAACAGATAAAAGTGCTATCAGAGTGAAATATCGCAGCGGTCAGAGTTGCAGTTGAGCTCTCTGGTGAAACTCACTCTTTCTTGTCGCTCGCTTCGCCTTCCTTCTCCGCCGCCGCTTCTTCTTCTTCCGCCTTCTCTCCGTTCTCTGTGGGCTCCGTCTCAGCTGCACTCTTGGCTTCCTCCATGTCTGCCGTGGCGGCCGAAGACGCCGCCGGCTCCTCGTCTGCAGAGGGGGACTCCTCTGAGGAGGCTTCAGGCTCTGAGAGAAGAGAGATGTTTTAATACCACGGCAAAAGAAAGTATATGAGCCAATCTACAGACAGTTTTATATTGTGCTCGCTCTGGTTTTTGAAATACCACGGGGGAAAAAAAGTTTCCCAATGCAAGTGTATAAAATAAATAAATAAATAAATAAATAAAAGAATGTCAAGCTCATGTTTTTTAAAATGAGGTGAACTGACTTTTTCATTCTGACGATGAACTCAAAGGTCATGCAGCAGTTATGTGCTCTCCGTCTGATTTCCACACTGTGAAGCACTGTTTGTCCCCGGACCGGCTGATTGACCATGTCTGAATACTTTCCCTGTTCAGTCTCAAAACTTTGCATCTTAAATCAATGGTTTGAATAAAAATAGATCTGAAATGTTCTTGCGAAGTTGGGCCGACAGTCCAAAGCTCTTCTAAGTATTATCTAATGGCCTGTCCAAGTTTTTTTTTTCTAATGTATTTGACAGTTTGAAGAAATAAGATAAATAAAAGTCCTTTTTTTTTTTTGCAATTCAAAGGGACAATATGTATCTCAAGGGGAAAAAAAGGTAGAAGTGCATTGGGTCAAAAAAATGCAGAGGAATATATTTCTACATCTCTATTAAAAAAGAAAGCACCCTTTGATTTTAGTTATGTTGTTCTTAGAGTGGGGTCTTCTCAGTATAAGAGGTTCATAACCCCAATATAATCCACTGGCTGTGTCAGTGATGATGGTGCGTTCACGGGTCTTAAGGTGATGGACAACCCCGGCCTAACCTTTCTCTGCAGCAGTAGCAGCGGCAGAGGAGGAGGGGGCCTTCTCCTGGGTCGGAGTCGCTGGCGCTCGGCGAATCGGCATCACACCAGATGGACCTGCACGAGGAGGAAAACAAGAACATTACCTGTGCACGAGGAAAACAAGCAGACACGTCTGCCCGGTTTATTTTATTTTTTATTTTTTGGAGGGGGAGGGGAGGGGGTGCAACATCTGGGTTACGTGCGTGGTTAGTACTGGAGGGACTGCCAAACCCACTTAATTCATTTGGGGCCCCCGTTATCTCAAAACAGAAGAAAATGTGCAACCGGATTTCAGAGATCTCCACAAAAGTGACTGTGCATTCATCTCTGGCTCATTCGCTATTTATGTGCCAATTATTTTTAGTCCTTTTCCACGCGAGCCAGAAGATGAGTTGCCAAAAAATATTCGTATATTTCGCCATTTTGTCGGGTTGGTTTACACACAGTAATGGCGTCGCACAAGGAAGATAACATTCATTTCAGCTGCAAAGCGGATAAAAAAACCCCGACGTACGTCTTTTCTAACTTTTCATCCATGCACCTTCATGTTTAACACACACGCGTCAGTAAAGAAATCACACTTACCCAATACTTATCGACAAATAGTGAAATACTGTGAAGTAAAATTTCTGCACGATCCTTTATTTAGATTTCTCTGTTTACGAGCCCCGCCCCATTCAGACCGTTGGGTACGTCCTTCCTTACGTCCCAGCGTCAACCGGAAGTTACGTCGAAGGATTCCCGCTGTCATGGCCGTCGTCACTCGCCATCGTAAAACTACATAATATTAAACACGACGTACATGGTCCAAACCTTTAATTAATCCCCTTAAAGGTCAAATAAAGTTCTCCAACCACTCTGTGTATTTGTTTCAAGTATAGTTGATATTGTTTCACGTTATCTTGGTAAACATGTTTAAACATTTTCATATTAATTAAATATTAAACTCAAAAGACCCGTTTCCACCAAGCAGTCCGGTCCGGTTAGGACTAGCACCAAAATGAAGGGTCAGTGCCGTCCTAGTGTTTTGGTACTTTTTTGTTGGGATGTAAAGTGTGCCGATCTGACCCCAAAGGATCTTTTTTGTTTTTGTGTTCCCCTTCTTCTTCTTCCTCGCTTAATTAACAGCAGGCTACATTTAAGTTGGACTGCGTCTCCCTCCGCACACGTCAACACAACTAAAACCTTTAATTATATCAAACCAGATTGAACATGAATAAATTAAGAGCAGTGAAAATCTTCACCTCTGTAAAACATTTAGATTAGTCGTCTATGGTTAAGGCTCATGGAAGCTGTAGTTG
This sequence comes from Symphodus melops, assembly GCF_947650265.1. NCBI lineage: Eukaryota > Metazoa > Chordata > Actinopteri > Labriformes > Labridae > Symphodus > Symphodus melops. The sequence goes on from NC_136694.1 coordinate 27,062,888, forward strand.
CACACTGCACAGCGAGAAAAAAATATATATAACAAAAACTGAGCTCTTAAACATTCTGAACTGAACAGGTCGATATCACACTTTAAAATAATTACATTTCTCTGGAGATTGTTAAATTCAGTTTCTTTTGGCTCATAAACACATCGCTCATTGTGCCCGCCACTGGTTAATGGACTCGACTTGTGTCGTCCAAAGATTCAATGACGTGCAAAAGAAATACATCAACTCCTCACAGTCAGGAAGACACAGGTTTTCAGTCAGTTGACATCTGGATCACATTCTTGCTAGTGTGAACCACCATGAGTGCGAGGAACCTCTGGTGACGGGACAAGTCTGTTGAAATATGACCACGATGAAACACATTTCAAACGCAAACTAATCTAGAAAATTATTTGTTTAAAATGTTGGTCACAGAAGCACAAAATGAAACGCTGCAACAAAGCAGAGAATCGATTGATAAAACTCGCCCTGTGACTCCGGTTGCTCCTGGTCGGATCATGCTGCAGCTCTTCTTCTTTGGAGGATGAGACGTCAGCAATGGTAAAACTTAAAGCACTCAGATAACCACACACACACACACACTGAAGAAAGAGTGTCCAAACACCAGCCATCAGCAGAACAAATGATGAGAACAGGGGTTTTAAATACCTTTTTTGTCTTTAATGTATTTACAAGCTTTAATCTGCTCTGTAGGTCTGAAGTATTACAAGCATGTTCATGTTCAGCGACCCGGGCCATTTGCTTTTTAAACTTGCATTTTTGCTCATGTATCCGCTTTGTTCGTCTGCGTTTTATTTATTTTTTTACAGTTCTGTGCGCTGACTTGCATACTTCTACCTCTCTCAAGGTGTATGTACATAAACAACGCAGAGCAAGCCAAGGCTGCGGGGAACACTTTGTTGTTATCGGAACAAAACCTTTGACTGTGAACGTCATACACGGACAACGTTAATAGTTTCTTTGCATCAGCTCCTTTTTTTTGTTGTTTTTTTTTTTTTTTTAAATCTCTGCTCCCCCGCCATCCCCGAATAACTTTGTTTGACCCTGTTTTTAACCAAACAGTGTTGGAATCCAGGGAGGCTAATTATTTCACAATTATTATTTTGTTATTATAATTAATTATATTGTTACTTCTGTCGCCTCGTTCTCATTTGTGAGCCTCTGCAAACGTTAAATAACTTTCGTATTTGCAGTCCTTAAAAAAATAATAAATTAAAGAGTCCAGAACCTATGTATCTTTAAGTCTCTTCTTAAAAAGTAACAAAACAAAAGGAAGTTAAAATTTAAAACAAAAATATTTTCTATGTATAATACAGGTATTTAGTGCTTCCGCCGTTGGAATCCAAACTCAAAATGGCGGCATGTTTCAGAACCGTACCGCAGAAAAAAATTCCAGCCGTAAACATGTCGTCCTGCCCATACACCAATCTTGACTGTTTTTTTTGTTTCTTTTGTTCTGTAAGGATGCAGTTCTTCTACGCCGAGTCTCCCGGGTGTCCCCCTCTCGTCAATTATCTTCCGACTCCTCCTCGGCTTCACGCAGCCACGTGAAGAAGGCCGTGACGGACTTGAGGGCCACGCCCTTACCGTGCTGCTCGGCGGGGTCTTTGCTCGTCTCCCACTTGTAGAAAGCGTCCTCCGAGATGACGTCCTCGTCATACAGACAGTCAAAGAACATCCGGAGAAGATCTGCAGGACAGAGAGGGAGAAGGATTTAAAAGTAAACGTTTGCATGTTGTGAAAATGAGAATCACAAACGTTGGTGTTTGGTAAAGACTACAGAGTAAAGGCTTATTTTCTTGCCTTTGAACTGCTCGTACTAAATGAACTTCCTGTTGTATTCTTGACTCTTATTCGTATCTCGCCTGTCTGTACCTCGGCATCAAATGAAGGTTCTCCCTCACTGCTGAGGTATCTATCTGCTTTTTTCTCGACCATAAATACTCCTTAAACATCGATGTAAACTGAATTTCAAAACGCGTGTAGTAACAAAAGAAGGTTCTCTGAAAAGAAATGAAGAGAAAGCCGAAGAAGAAGAAGAAGTGAAGCATGACGCAGCGCTTACTTGGAGGCTGATCGAGGGCGACGATCAGCGCCTGAAGTGCATAAAGTGCTTGCAGCTGTCGCTCAGTGTCTGAGTTAAGGTACTTGAGTAAAACGGGCAACCTCCTCTGGATGATGGCCACGTCCACTCGACAGTTGGTGTTATCATCTGTTTGGGGGGGAAAAAAGCAGGAGGTCGAGTCCGTGAACGCAGAGACGCTTTGGTAACGAGTAAATACTGCAATCAGGGGGGGAGAATGGATTTTACCTTTCACTGCTGCCTTACACACAGCTGTCATCAAAGCACGCAGGAAGGGAGTCGAGCTCATCTGAGAGTCATCAAGGTTTGCCTGAAGAAAAAAAAGAAGAAAAAAAAAAGGGAAAAATATGAAATACCACTGAAGTCCTTTAACAGCGAAACGTGGAGCCTTAGATTTCATGGTGAACAGGACTGATGAGCGAGTGACGTGCTGTGGAAAGATCTGACTGGATTTTGAGGCCACAGGACTGATGACTGTTTCAATGTGAGAACAGTTTGTCCACGTTTACTCTGCACCGTGTCGAGATCTGAAGTGAGGCTCCTTATGATCGGAATCAATGCCAAACACAGAAATAAAAGAGCCCAGAGTTGATCATCAGCTCCACAGCGAGAAGGAGAGCGGTAAACGTCCTCCATCAAATACATCAAACCCAACACCACAGAGAGGACCGTGCTTTGTTTCCTGGGATTTTAGCAGCTCGTGTTAACAATAAGAATTCAGCTAACTTGAACATGGTTGTTTACTGTTATAAGTTAGCCCAGTTCTTTTTTTGGCCTTCTGTGCACACGTGTTGTCACTCGTCGTACCTCCACCCAGTCAAAGATCTGCTCGTCACTGGCCATGTCCTCCAGGAGGAGTTTCTCCAGCTGCTGGCTCAGCTCCTCAGGAGACAACGTCTTTTTACACTGAGACTCCTCGGAGCTGGAGCTGTCCAACAGGACGAACTGGAGCTTCTGTTGACATCAGGAAGAAGAAAGAATTATTATTATGAGGACGAAAAAGTGAACTGAAAAGAAGGAAACCGTACTGAGAAGGAAGACACGAGTATTGATTGATCCTGATGTGCCCACCTGTTGTGAGATGAAAGCCTGGACGTCCTCTTCCTCTGGAAGTAAGTCGCTCCAGCTGAGGCCAGATTCTCTCCACAAAGAACCTACAGTCCTATGGCTCTGTGAGGACACAGCATTTCATGATCTTATTCCCACTGTCTGCTCCACAGATTTGAACGAGGCTTATAAAAGGAAGCTAAATGACCAATCAGCGTAACAAGAGAGAAAATCCACCTTCCGCCGATGTTTTACTTTACAAAGTATCAACGACTTTCCGCTCCGGCGTTTATGATGAAAGCTCCTAACAAAAAACACACAAACCTGTTTGTGTCACTTACCATTTGTTTGCATAGTATGTGCAGTATTTCAGAGATTAAGATCCCAGCTCTTCCCACAGGAAGCAAAGGTTTGCTTAATTCACTGTGAACAAACAAGACGACCGATTAAAACACAAGTCTGAGAATCACTCCCACTTTAAAACTGAAGAAAAGTCCCATGATGCATCCTGCTCCAATCTCCTTCACATGCTTGTTTGAGTTTTTTTTTCTGTGCTCTCTGCCTAAAGGTTGGAGTCACTTTCAATCAAATGAGAATCATGAAGTAGACAATCATGTTCTACAGCTCTCTTTAACTAAGTCAACACATCAATAAAAGGGTTTATTGTGGTTGTAAAAAACTTGTAGTTGTCTGACATAACTTCAGTTTAATGGCAACATCACAACTAATGATGGCGACTCATTCAAACATGTTCACAGGTTTACATTAGTCCTAACAGAGGTGTCAGTACCTAAAGAGCTCTCTCATAGAGAAGCCCCCTTCCCTCAGCACGGGGCTGAGCAGCTCGGCCAGGTACAGCCAGATGTGGGGAATGTCGATGGCCATGTCGTCGGCCTGCTCCAGCGTTTCTGCAAACCTGAGGCATCAACGAAAACGGAACTGTTAGGACGCGACTCGAAGCAGAAATGCACACGAGTGATTCATAAGGGCATACGTGGAAGCGTCTTTGGGTTAAAAGGAAAAGGAGGACTGACCCTTTGCAGAGCTCGGCTCGGGGCAGCAGTCCCTTCTGCAGCAGCTGGAAGAACAGCTGGCCCATGTGGTCCCGTGTTATCTGACTGCGCTCCAGAGTCGACTCCACCCCGACGTGCACGAAGACGTGCAGCTGAGAGCCCAGCTGAAGCTCGTCCACACACTGAATGGCCTCCTGCAGGACATGACAAACATTCACACAGTCAGAGTCATTGAACTCATCAATCCTTCATGCAAAGTTTTTCTCGGAAACTTTGAGTCTGTCATGTTGAACCTTGTAGTCGTTGATGTGCAGGAACTCGTCTATGATGGATTTGGACTTCCTCTCCAGCTCCTCCTCTGACAGAGCCGGTCTGTCTGGGATCTGAACCGCTGGCTCAGGTCTCACTGTTCAAAGGAAAACATCAGCCATGTTTGTGAACTGTTACACTAAATACAACACATGAAGCCCATGTTTTAACTCCAGGAGCTCTGACATGTCAGCAGAGTTAAGAGACAGAAAGGATTCTGTTTTAAAGATTCAAAGTGAAGAAATGCTGCCTGATAGAAAAGAAGTTAAAAACATGGGTACACCAAAATGAGTAACAGCATCACACTGACTGAATACAAGAATAAAAACATTTGATCTGTATGAAAGAGTTAGGACTTTATGAGTCTGGTGAATTACGGTCTTGATGCTGCTAGTTTTAGTGTCAGAGTTAGTTTGAATAGGAATAAAGGGATATTCTTTGTTGTCGTCTCACCAGGCTCCTTGACTCTGCTACGCTCGGCCTCCGTCTTCTCCTCGCCGACGCTCGGCCTTCGGGGCTCGGCTCCCTCTCGCCCTCGGTCTCTCCGCGGCTCCTCGGGGGTTTGAGTCTCCAGCAGCTCCTTCGAGCTGCTGCCCCTGACGAAGGACCCGGGCCGAGACGACGGAGGGGCGGAGATCAGCGGCTTCTCGCTGCGCTCCCTCCCTGCGCCGCTGCGAGTGCTGGGAGAGAAACAGGCGAGAAATGAGGGAAAGGAAAGGAGGAAATAAAAGACGAGACAAAAGGGATCAACAGGAGCTCTGAACGTGAGCCTGACTCCGTCCCGTACCTTCCCAGAGTTCTCCTGGAGTCGAAGTCCTGGTTCTGAGGAGGAGTGGCGGGGGGTTGAGGTGAAGGCGTCTGCTGCAGCGCCGAGTAACGATTGAGGCCAGCTGTCCGTGATTGTTCTGAGAGAGAAGAACAAAAGAGATTCACTCGCAGGATGTCAGACACAATGTAGTTTGATGTTTTGGACGAGTGAAGGATCATGGGAGTTGCTGTCTTCAGTGAAAGAAACACAAACAGCATTACCATTTGGCTTCTTTCTTTCTGAAACTCTCTAACATGCTGCAGGTGAAATCTAAACATCCCTCTAGTGGATCAGGATTCAGTCATTTAACGTCTTGTAATCTTGTTTAGTAATTTGAGAGCTTTTCTACTGTTGGAAGTGAAACCATGATGTAGTCTGAGATCTGACCACTGAAGCTCGAACTCGATGCTCTCTTTGAAGTGTGGAGTCTTTCTTACCGGAGTCGCTGGCTTTGGCTCCTCCGCTGCTGCCCTTCACCCACGTGACCTGAGCCCGAGGACCCAACTGGATCTTCTCGTCCATTTGAGGCTGCGGAGAGAAGAAGAGAAACGAACAGGAACAGGTGAGATTAGTGCCCAAAGTTTAATGTGCAACGCTGCCAGAGTGTGGATTCCAATACTTTCATCCTGATGCCCTAAACTTGATAAAACGCTGTAGTTTTATTTGTTCTTTTAGTAGAGAGAGCTGCAGGGAGGAGAGAGTGAGTGACGACATGCAGCAAAGGGCTGAGGTTGGATTTGAGTCCTCTGAGTACATCAGCCAAATGTGAACTCTCACGCACGCTCCACATTCCTCCACTGGAGGGCGCTCTAAACAGGATTTAAACTCCCTCTGTTCTACACAGCAGCACCTCGTGCGCCCAGCAGGGGGCCGGAGCACTACTGAACACACAAACCACAATAATGTAGCACAGATGATGGCAGGGACAGAGAGTGTGTGTACACATTATGGAGCCACAGGATTCCTCGAGCTGCTGCAGTGTAAACATTCATCCGTGCCGTGTTCAGGAACTTTCCATGAGAAGAAGAAGAGCAAAGACAATCTTTACGAACTCTCTGTCCTCAAAGTGAAAATGACGTTCTCCCTGAGCAGTACGCGAAGAATCAGACCTCGACGTGCGACGCATCTGGAGACGTAAACAACCACACAGCTCCAGGCTGGACTCACAACCTGTTTTAATGTCCCATCTTATCTGCAGCTGATAAAGTAAAAGGTGTGAACGCTCCACCCTCAGGTCCTGATGTACACCAGCTCCGGATCAAACGAAGACATTCCTCTCCGGTTCGACAGTTTGTGTTTGTTTGTTTCTGTTTCCGTCTCAACTTCTAAATGAAAACCGAGAGACGCTGAATGTTTCAGGCCATGCAGAACGCAATGAGAGCAAACTAATGTTTAAACTGTGCGTTCAGAAATCAGATTGTGGAAGAGAGGTGATTATAGAGCGGGACACAAACATAGAAACATCACATCCAGAGAGAATCAAAAGAGGAAAACAGACTCTGAATGTTTCTGTACCTTCTTCGTTTTTCCCTCCATTCCTTTTTCCTTCGTAAACACGGAGCCTCCAAACAAACATCATAACAGACGCTTTGGTAAATGCCATTAACCTTGTTGAATTACTGAATTTAGCCGATGAGTTTACATCGGACCCTCTGCAGCCCCTTTGTTTTTACGTGCTGCAGTGTTTGTTTATTTGTGTTTCTGCCTCGAGGGGCGATAAAGGTTTCCTTCCTTGTGTATGGAAAACTCTGGGATGCTGCTGTACAGCAGGACCAACGCAGGCGTCTGATTGGATCTTCCCAGTCCCCTCACTGGCCGACTCCTTTTCTCCCATTATATAAGAAAAGGTAGAGTAGGTGGAGTGAGAAGCGCGCTGCTCAGGTGAGAAGGAAAGAGGACTGTGTCTCACCTTGGAGATCTTTGGGATCTTGGTGGGGTCGATGGTCCTGCTGTTCTTGGTCATGGGCACAGTGTTCCAGGTCTCTTCTCTCTGGGCGCGCTGCTCCCTCTGTTCTCTCTGCTCCCTCTGATCTCGGGGATCTGGAGGAGGACAAAACGTAAAGGCTTGTTAAAAGTCAAATTCACATGTAAATAAGCAGATTTATTCCCGGGACGTTTCAGTTTCTGTTTCCACGTGCTGAGATGAAATATGAGAGGACCGCTGACAGACGGAGTTGGGGGGGGGGGGGGGGGGGGGGGGGGGGGGGGCGCTTCCCGTCTGCTGTTGGGCACAATGGCGGCGTCTCTGCTGCTAGTGCAGTGACAGGAAGTGTGCCTGTGCTTCCTGAGTCAGTGCAGCAGTGTGGATGTGACTCTAAGCCTTAAAGAGGATTTGGACTGTGGGCCTGACCTGGCCGTCTCTTGCTGTCCTTGGAGAGCAGCTGCTGGTGCACTTTTCTCTGCTCCTCCTGCTCCTCGATCTTTGCCTCCTTGTGGATCTGCTCGATGGTTTTGGGGCCTTGGTCAGCTCTCCTCGACACCCAGTTGTGCTGAAGGAAAGAAGAAGAAGAAGAGGGTTTTACTAAAAGCAGAATTTGATGTGGTTTGAAGAAGACGATGCAGTTTTAAGCTTTGTGCTGTAAATTAAAGCTCAAAGGGTCGATCTGCTCAGCCTGACAGGAGACTGTGAATTAGACTTCCCAGCAGTGAGATTTAAACAGCTTGTGGACTCTTATGACACACTCATCAGGTCCACTCGCTCGCTTCTCGTTTGTCGAGTCCAGAATTCCCCAGGTTGAGATCAATAAAGTTAATCTTTCTCTCGACGTTTGTTTCGGACACTTTAGTGAAGCCAAGAAAATCATCATGTGCCTCCAACTGGACATGTTAGTTTAAAAGAGCAGATACATATTGTCTTAGTCTATCGGTAATCCTGCTGAAGCTCACAGTCAGCCTCCTTCATCATCACCATCTTTGTTTGCTCCTGCACGTGGCTTGGTGCTGTGCTCATGGTGGATTCATGTTGAGCCTACAAGAACTGCTCCTGAGAGTTTCTTATGTTAACATTTCTTATAGAGCAGCACGATACAAATAAAGATTGATCAGTTCATGTGCAGTGTAATTCTTCCTCCATCAGTTAACTCAAGAAATCATTCACCAGAGCGTCAAAGATCAATGACATTAAACTCATTTATCTCTGACTGGACTTTTACCACTCACCAGTCTCAGGTCAATAATGTCCTGTAACATGAAGCGTATCCGAGAAGACGTCTTCCTCTCCTTGACGATTTTTTCCATCTGATTGAAATACTGATCCATCCGAGGCTGAGGGAGAAGTGACAGACAGAGGAGGTTAACTTTGGACATGAAGGTTACCTTCTCCGTTTCTCTCTGGCCTTCAGCTTTCAGAGCTTTTTTTCACATTATTTCACTGATCGTGAGGAGCAGGAGCTGTCCTGACCGCCCGCCCTTCAATAGAAACATTTAATAAAAAGTGGAACAGCCCGATAAGAACAAAATCCCTTCTACAGAAACGGCCGTGTTCACATTAGAGCAGACACAACAACACAGAAAGGAACAGGAGGATTTAAACCTTATATAGGATTCAGTAAACAAAGGCTGCATCTTCAGGTGGCTTCACGGGGTAAACAGGAACACTGAGGCTACATTACAGCACTTTAAGACGTGGGAGAGAATCAGACCACAACTTCGTCTCTTAATACTGTATTTCTTTGTCTCGTCATGTGCTGAGCAAAAGCTGTGAGGACAACTTTACAGACTGACAGAAAACAAAGTCTTCTGCAACCGTTTCCATCAAACGACAGATTGTGTCGATTGTTTCAGAGAGCAGAGATGGAAATATTTACTTCCAAAGTCTCCAATGTAAGATTTGACTGCTCTTTAGTCTCAGCTGAACTGAGACTTCTTTACACATCCTTTCGGCTCTCTTTTCCAGTATTGTGACATTTTATAAACAAACCATTATCTGATTTAAAGGGAGAGTAATCAGCACATTCATGGATGGAGAGGGTTGGATATCCAGAAGCAGTATTTTGTTATTATCTTTACACGATTGGTCAGTCCGGTAAGTGCCATTAAGCTTGTGCACAAACAGCACTCCTATTGGTTATTATGTGAACAGTCCCTCTTATGTAATGCCGGGCTTCCCGTAAACGCCAGCTGTTTGCCAAACAAGAAACAAGTCCTGTAATTACAGCTGGCTTCTTTTTTCATTACACTGTTTAGTCTGTTCAAATGGCTTGGATTAACAAAATATTTGAACTTTTTCCTTTTCATATCAATAAAAGCAGCACTAGAAGAAGGTGAGAGCAGACGGCAGTCCTGGACACCTTTGAGTAAAATAAGTGAAGGAAAGGAGACGAACTGCACGGAGAGGGATGAGCATGGTGAAGAGCTGCGACGCAGATGTTTACGGTCTCACTGAAGGTTGTTTACACTTTTTCCTCCAACTTGGGAAAAGAGCTTGAAACTAGCAAATCTGTGCAGCTTCAGTTTCCTGCACTGTATTGGAACTAAGTTAAGATGCATCGTCCCTATAAGACAAAATACCTCCTCCTCACCTTGGCTTTCTCAAAGTCCAGGTCCTTGCCGATGGTGGTGAGCAGCCTGCACAGACACTCCAACGACTCCTGGTCGTGGTTCTTCAGCAGCTTCACAACGCAGTCGTGCATGATGGCCTCCGTCAACATCTTCAGCTTAAACAGCTCCCCGATGAATTTGATGTTGCCGATGGAACGCCGTCGCGCCTTGTCCTTGGCGTCTTCCAGCTCTTCTTGAAGCCGGTCTCGCTCCGGCGCCTGAGGGCGGCAAAAGGAGAAATGATTAATATCATCCCTGTACATAAAAAGTGCTTTGATACGTCACACTCGAGCAGTTCCTGGGTCACGTACCGACGCAGCAGAGTCCAGCTCTTTCTGCTTCCTCTCAAACACCACGTCGTCCACCTTGTCTTTCTCAAACTCCTTCTGGCAGCGGTTTAGCAGCAGCTTGCGAAAGTTCACTGTGGTGTTGGGCTTGTCTGTCATGGGCACTTTGAGCTGTTCAGGAACATCAGACGAGGCAGAAACAGTTCAGACAGAGCGTCCAGAGAGGCTCACTGATACTAACTGAAAAGCTAAACTTGAATTAAAGCTCCTCATGTGCACTCTTAACAAGCGGCTCCAGGTTTTATTAACTTTAAGGAAGTCTTTTCTTTTACTATGAGACACTAGATAGTTCAGAATTATTTCTACAAATCAAAAGACAAAGGTGGATTGTTCTAAGTGGGTGTTGTCGTTACCGTGGCGAGGCAGCGGCACATGTTTCCGTAGGCCACGGAGAAGCTGGGCTCGTCGATGGCCTTCTCAAACACCAGGTCGATGACTCCCTTCAGCCTCTCTTCTGTGTCGATGGTCAGGTCCGTCACCTGCTTCATCAGCTGGTTGAACTTCTGAGGCGTCAGCTTGTTCAGGATGCTGCGAACCTTCCGGAAGAGTTCCTGGAGCGGACGCCGACAGAAAGGGCGGTTAATCCCCGTATGTGATGCATTTCTTTTATCTTTGAAAACTGAGAGCCGCCACAGACAGTTTGACTTTCAAAAACACACAAAATAATTCCTTCAAAGAAATAGAAGCAACAGACTCAAAGACTGTGAACGTGGGGCCAGGAGGATGAGGTCGTCTCACATTTCATTTAAGGTATAACATCCATCAATCTTTGCATCATTAAAGATCGCACTGTTTTCAGTGCTGCTGATATCGTTAGCTCTTCTAATGACTCATTCTCCTAACCGTGGTAACAGTCGGATGTTTGTTTGATTCTGTGGACTATTTGAATGTCTGATTTCTATAGATTCAATAAACTCCTTTTACGTTTCTAATAACTGAGAAGTCTTCATCGCTCTGATTTGATGACTCAAGAAGAAGAACAGGCCGACGTCTGATCCTGTTGAAAGCAGCTCTCCGTGTCTTTTTGGACCTACCTGTGTGTTCTGTATCCCGGGGTCCTCTGAAGGACCCTCCCTCTTCAGTCCAGGTTTCCAGGCGTTCTCGGACTTTTTCAGCTGAATCTCGTCGTTCACCGACACGTTCATGATGATCTTCCTGGGCGGAGGCCGCCGTGCGCCGATGTTCATCAGCTGTGAGAGCGCAAACGAGACGCGTCAATAATCAAAGCTGCAGCTATCTTCTTATACTTTACGAGTGCGGTTTTGTCCCTGCTGCTCTCTGCTCAGGTGAAGATACTGATCAGCTGACATCGGGGCTGGCTTCAGGAGGAGAGAGGCGCTCAGTCAGGGATTGTGTTTAGTCATCTTAGCCATAGACCTGGCCTGCTGTTCAGAAAAGCTACAGCCGACCACTGTTTGTCGTGCTTTCTTTTACACGTGGAGTATGGAGTTTTTGGTTAGATATTTTACTTGGACTACTTTAATAACTTGTTTCTGTGTTTCATGTCACCCGTTAGGAGAGCCACTCGACAAGCCCCTCTGGGTTTACTATACCTCTCCAGCACATGTCTTTTAAAAGATATCCTTCCTTTTTTGTATTAAATAATCATAGTTTTTTTTTCCTTTTCATTTCATCTATTTCAGCGTTTTAAGTGCATGAAATAAATAAAATTGTTGGTGAAGCTTTTCTTCTTTGAGTTTAACCTTGGAGCAGAGTTTACTGTAAGCTTTTAGCTAAAGGGTAGACCGTGTGTACCACTTCCACGTCCCTGGGGTTGTGTTAAGTTCTCAGTATTTGATGCTTTTGGTGATGAGAGTGTTGAAAGTGTGTGTGTGTGTGTGTGTGTGGGGTGGGGTGTGTGTGTGTGTGTGGGTGTGTGTGCGGGTGCGTGTGCACTTGTGACTCACTGCAGCGCCTCGTCCTCCGGTCATCTGCCGGCCAAAATCTGCAAAGGCAGGTGTGAAATCGGGTCCTCTGGAGATCGCTCGGGAATCCACCGCTCGAGACGGCAGCTTGTTTTGGTTCATCTGTGTGACACATAGCATACACAATACATTAACACACACACACACACAAGCTGGACAGCAGGGGGAGCAGTGATCCTCTCACAATAGAGCCAGTAGGGTGAAAGGGTTAGTGTGTGTCAGTGGGTTTGCGTTTCCACCCCAGCAGGCCCTTAAAGGTGACCCACTGTAAACCACAGTCACTCTACAACAGCAGCTTTTTGCTTTATTTATCTTTTTTACTGCTGAGGTGATAAATCACGCTCTCCGTGGCTCGAGTCGGCCGTTCAGTTGGAGAAGTCAGAACCAGATGTGGATGAGAGTGGAGGACGAGTGCGAGGAAAGGCGGGATAGTTGTGGGGGAGGAGAGAAGAACAAATCCAGCTCTTTGTCTTTCAGCTGTCCTTGACTTCCTCTCCGCTCTCTCCCGCTGAGATTTCACTTTCCCCCTCGGAGACAAACGTGCGTACGCTCGTACATCCACTGTTCGCCAGTCGGCTTGTTCTTTTTTGGAGAGGTGGGGGGAGGGGTATGTAGTCTTTAACGCTGCCAAGTGTGACATAATGTCAATGTGATTTTAATCAAAACAGCGTTTCAGCGGGCCATACGCTCCGCCCGAACGTATGTGTGGATCAGAGGAACTCAAACAGAACAAAGAGCTGTTGAACCTCAGCCTGTGTCTTTATAACGCCTGACTCTTTATTCACACAGTCCATCATTGAAACTTTTAGAAAATGATGAGTCATCTCCGTCATACTTTCCTGCAGCCTGAGGCGACGGCTCACGCTGAGTTATACTCTCTCGTGTAGATATGTGGAAGCATGTAGAACTGTTCGGACTTTGTTTTTCCAAACATTTCCCTGAGGTGCTCGGGATCCACGCAGCTCAAAAGAGAGTCTGCTCTGACTGTATCTTCAGTGAGAAATGAGGTGCAGCAGTCTCACATCACTCGTATTGATTGAAGTGAATAAAAGCAACAAGGACGGGAAATCTCCACACTTGAGAAACTGACGGTGCACAACATTTAGGTTTTTGACTCAAACTCGACTTAAAAAGCTCGGCTGAGTTTGAAGTTGTTTCAGAATTATTTCTGCAGCGTACGAATCCAACACAAAACAACAAATTATACAACAAACATTTTATAACACATGAGTGCATCGCCTTTGCTTTCCCAAACACTGAACAGGAAACTGTTGTATTTATAGATGGAACATATTTCATCTGTTCAGAAAACAGTAGATCTCAATGAAGGATTTGATTAACTGTAAATGTTGAGGGTCTGGATCTCGAGTTAGCAGCCGGGCTCGCAGGCTTCTGTGCTTTTACTGCTTTGGATTTTTAATCGTTTGAAAGCTGCGATGATCTGACAATGTTCTAACTTCAGGGAGAGATGGACGACTCCTCAGAGTTTACAGCGCTTCCAACACTTCCAAAGGACTTCTGTTTTCTTTTGTTTTCAGGCTAACAGCCACTCGAGAAGGGAGAATGTCGTTGTTGTTAAGAAACAACGTTACGGGTCGTGACGTACTACTTCAGGGTTAGTAGCTGCAGATATCACAGTGAAATTATTGATGAATGAATGCTAATGGATTCATTCAGGATTATGGCCAAAACCAAAAGCTCGGCTCGTGTTAGCAGCTGTTTGTTGAACTGTTAGTTCAAGGTTTTAGCAGATTTTGTCACGACATTGAAAAACCAGACACTTTTCATAGTTTGTCCTGTTTGGCTGGTCGGGGACGCTGCTGGAGGAAGATCTGTAAAAAGAGATCGACTGACCTTGTCCAGCACCACGTCACTGATGGGTGGGAGACCCTCAGGCTTCTGGACGCAGGCGGGCATGAACTGGAAGCCCAACAGGAAGTCCCTGTTATACTGCCGCTTCCCGCTCGGGTCCGTCAGGTCTGGAGGGAGAAAAGGTTCCAAACTGAGTTCAGACTGACTTTTTAAAATGGATTTTGACATTTCTATGTAGACGTTTCTGTTCTGTATCTTTACACTGCTGCTACCTTCGATGTCTTGTGCGGCCCCTGTGGAGTTCTCCTTGTCTCCGGGTGTGGCTCCGCTGTCGCTGCTCTCCGTCTCTGAGGTGTGGCCGGCTCCGTTCCTCATCGGCTCTATCTCGGCCTCGCCGTTCTCCTCCGGTGCGGCGGCGGGCTTTCCCTCGTCGTCGGGGCTGCTGGCCGGAGCTGGGACGGGGCCGGAGGTGAACACTGATGATGGCAGAGGCACCGGGCTGCTGCTCAGAGGAGCGGGCTGCAGGCTCTGCTCGACTGCAGGGAGCTCCACGGGCCTGGGCTCGTCCTGGGGGAGTGGGGGGAGATGTTAATAAGATGTCTAGTCTTATCTCCAATCAAGATAATTATAGGTCACTAGATGCTGCTGCTGTGTGGTTAAAGACGCAGTTTATCATATTTAAGTCCAGCAGCATCACCATTCATCCACATAAATAAACCGTCTATAATCAGTTTAACGGCTGTGAGGAGGTAATCTGCTGACAGGCTGCATCTGTACGGATGGACACAAACAAAGGCTAAGAATGCAGGAGTGGAAAATGAGCCATGAATGAATGAAAACAGAGCGATGGAAGTGGTGCTCGAGAGGAAGAAGAGGAGGGCTGAAGGGTCAGGATCAAACCAGACGGAGCAGGTAGAAGAACGACAGCCCTGATATAATGTACAGAAAGCTCCTGTCATGTGCATGCTTTCTCTTTGCACATTTAATAACACTTGATCGGTTGTTTTGCACATGAACCACATACACATTTGTTCTTTTGACATTTCGTTTTGATGCTGCTGAGCACAGCCTCAGAGCAGCCGATTGTGATAAACCAACCAGATGCTGCCCCCGACCTCTACCGACCAATCATCCCGCTGCTGTCACATTTTAAAAATCCCTTCTCCTCTCTCTTGCCGTCACTTCGTGGTTTCAGTTTGTTCGCTGCAACCCGAGTCAGCTGCTCCTCAACCAGTGTCGGCACTTTATCGAGGGAGGAATCCTCCCACCCCACCATTACATGAAGACATCACGACAGAATCTCAACTGTCCACTCTTAATCAAGCCTCTCCTCATCAGAATATATTTCAGTTTTTGAATTTTGCTCCGATAGTCGGCTGCTGTAACACAAACGTTTCTCGGTTTGGATCAATAAAAGTACTTCCACCCATCATTCCATCTTTCCTTCTTACTGAACAGACGCAGGAGAGGAAGGCTGTGTTACATTGGATTGTCTCTTATTGGTTTCTTCAGTTTACATAAACGTTAACAGTAGGACTCAGGGGCTTGATGGAACTGATAATAGAGAAAAAAACAAAACAAAAACAAACATCTTTCCTGGTTTGGTTTCAAAGTTAAAGAAGCAGTTTTGTTAGTTTCTTCTATTCTGACACATTTATGAACAAAAACAATAAAATTGTACTTTCCTCCGACAACAACAACAAAACATTTTTTTTCTACGACAGCTAGAAATGAAGAAGGAAAGACATCTTTATCTTTTGTCATCTGTAGTCGAGTTAATTATCTGTAATTACTGTTTTGAGACGCTAACATTTCTGCATCATTGAAGTCTGCACAGCCGCTTCCCCACTAACGAACGGCGTTTTCTTGAGACGCTTTACAAAAGGGCGTCCGAGCAGAGTGAGGCAGGGAAGAAAGGCGAGCTGGTTTTACACGGAGTGGGCTGGGCGAGCAGTGAAGATGATGGATGATTCTTTGCTGTGGTACTCGGACGATAACAACACCCTAAAGTCATTTATGTCCGCTTCCTCCAACCGCACATGTGGAAACATTTTCCACTTGAACTATTGCCCACATTGAGCTTTTCCTTTCTACTCTCTCTCTCTCTCTCCCCTCGTTTCTTTCATTCCTTCTAGGCATATTATAAAGTCTCCTTTTTCCAACTTAGACACCAACCTTTTGACTAACAGGTGACAGGTGCTGTATGCATGTGTGTAACCACTAAAGCCACTTTAAGGTCATTTAAAGTCACGTGAAGAGTGAAGAGGAGCTCGAGTGCTCAGTGCAGACGGCCTCCCGTCTTACCTCGTCCTCCTTCTGAGAAGCTTCACCAGCAGAGATCCCTTCATTTGGTTTCCTCCACGTCTTTGGTATAGCAGGAGCAGTCTGATTTACTGCAGGGGCAGAAAGCATTCACACACACAGTTAGCAGGAAACAGCTCAACCTTTCTAAACATCCTGTGTGGAGCTAAAGGATGGAAACATTCAGACATATAAAACTAAAATAAAGTCCTTAAAGTCTGGGGACAGAAGGATGAAGATGATTTGAGGCTGTTAGAGGTCACCACAGGATGACAGGATTTAAAACTCCCTCCACCACAAACCCTGGTTAGAAATATTTCCAGTGCATATTCTGTTGCAATATTCAGACTTGTATTAACGTCTTCGGACTTCTCAAAGCACTTTGACACCGCAGGCAGAAGTCACTAATCACATTCACACACCGGCGACAAAGCAGCGTCAGCAGCGTGGGGTTACGCGCCTTGCCCAAGGACACATCGGACGTGTGACTGCAGGAGCTGGGGATCGAACCCTCGACCTTCTGGTTGAGAAACGAGCGACTCTCCAAACAAATGGTTAAACCTCTGACATTGATTCATTTAAAGGATGCAGCTGCTGTGCACAGATGTGACGGTGTCGGTTTTTTTCACAGTATAAAAGAATCAAATTGTGTGGGATGTAAAGGACTGCTGCTTTTCTTTTTACTTCTTCTAATCTTATTAGTAACATGATAAATGTTTAAGTGCAGCTGTGCCATCAAGTCTTAGTGATAAAGCTTCCTGGAATATATGCAACACACACACGCGCACACGCACGCACGCACGCGCACACGCAGTACCCTTCAGGCGGACTGAAACAGGATTACTTGTGTTGTTAGTTCTCTTTGATATTCCATGATCACGTCGGCTGATCAGGCTTATTGATGATAATGTGCATCGTAACACTCATCCTACACGAGGAGTGCACGACTGCGTCAGAAGCTCCGGCTCGTGATTCTACTCTTGGTTTTTGCTGCGTCTCGACAACAGTCCTCCACACACGAGGCTGACCTGCTGCGTCTTAAGGCTCGGTTAGGACAAATATAAAAAGGTGTTTGCACTTCCATGCCCTTGTAAAAGCCCAAGTGCATAATGACTTCACTCATAATACTCTGGGACTAATAAAGCAGACTTTCACTTTAGGCTGGACGGTCACCAAAAGCAGCTTATTCTGCAGGTTCAAACACTGTTGTAAAGAGAGGGTACCGCTGGCCTAGTGGTTAAAGTGAAAGTACCATGCACAGAGGCGTAGCCTTCGGGAGTCTGACCTGTGGCTCGTTCCCCACTATCTCTTTCCCCAGTTTCTGACTCTATCCTCTGCTCTATTGTTCAATAAAGCCCCCCCCCCCGAAAAAAAAAAAAAAAAAATCTTAAACAACAACAAAGCCACTAACAGCTAATACAAAAGGAAGGAACTGTCCTGATGAAAAAAACGTTTAAGGTGTAAAAAAACAGCCCAAACTGAAACACACCGTAGTGAGAGAAACAAAAGAGCTGTGGGGATTATTCGTTATCTGAGAGTTAACAGACACTGTACCTGTAGTGGGACTCCTCCTGGCGAGTGCTTGTTGTTGGGACTCTGTTTTGTGGTCAGTAATGCCTCCGAGTGCCTCAGTCCCCATTCTGGGGGCGAGGTCTTTAGTGTCTAAGGACTTGCTCGGCTCGTCAGCCTCTGTGGTGGCCT
The DNA here is from genome assembly GCF_947650265.1 of Symphodus melops. Lineage (NCBI taxonomy): Eukaryota > Metazoa > Chordata > Actinopteri > Labriformes > Labridae > Symphodus > Symphodus melops. The sequence goes on from NC_136694.1 coordinate 27,080,773, forward strand.
GCACTAGAGGCGGAAGGCCCGGGGGGAGCATGACAGGCAGAGCAGGGGCGGGGCTTGAGGTCAGGGTGACTGGCACCACAGACACAGGCGCCATGGGAGCGAGCGCAGCAGCAATGGGCAACTCTGGCCTCACGTCAGAGGGCAAGGTTTCAGAGGAGGGCGGGTCTCTGTAGGCCGGAGCGGAGAGCGCAGGCTGGAGTGAAGCTGGGAACAGAAGAGAAGGCTCGTGAACTGGAGGGTCCAGCTCTGTCACTGAATCTGCAAGGCCGTTCAGAGCCTTGGGCGCCGGAGCAGGCGAGGCAGCCAGAGTCCGTGGGGCTTCTGATAGAGGCTTGTCTGTGTTGGGAGTCTGAGGAGACGCCAAAGAGGGTTTGCGCTCCGCCAGCGAGGGGGAGGGAGAGGAGGTCGACGAAGCGGACTCCCTCGCCGAGGGAGGTTCACTCTTATTGGCCGCTGAAACGGGGAGAGCGACGGGGGCGGTGAGCGCGGCGGTGAAGGGAAGCTCTGGTTCGACAGTAGACGACGGCTCGGGTACGGGAGCGCTGGCCTCTAGTCTCTCCACGGGAGCTTCAGGCTGCACGAGCGCAGGTGAGGAAGACTTCTGGACCACTGGCTCCACTTTTGGCGTTTCATCTAGAAGAGTTGAGATTTATTCATTTCAAGTTTCTTTGGAAACGGTTTGCACACACTGCAGCATGCTGTGCTAACTGGCAACAACTGTCTAAAGATCGGCTTTTAAATGAGATTCATTAAAAACATAACGAATACATGAGAATAAAACACAAAAAACTTTGAGAAAACACCCAACAATACACTTGAAGATAATTCAACAAAAAGCAATCATGAAAACATGCCAAAGAGTTTAAGGTTTAAAATTATCCTCTCAGATCGTCCCGATTCTAAAAAAGGAGCTGCTGTGTAATGACCTTCTATTTAGTACATCAGAGTGAACATGAAGCATTGTGTCTTATTGATTCTTCTTAATTCAAAAACTGTCTAAGGGCCCGCTCACACGAGGCTCATGTGTCCCCCCCCCTCCTTTTAATACTTTTAATACAGCCAGAACATGCAGATAATAAAAGCAGTCCAGCATTGGTTCCCGTGCTCGAACCGTTCCATGAGTGCAAAGACAAATGAAGGGTCCCGTGCTGTAAAACACATCGGAGCACTCGCACTCGTCACACGAGCTTTGAAAAGCCTGTTTTGATCACGATGCAGACTGTCGATGTAAGCGCTCCTTAAAGGGATCAATACATGATGACATTTGGATGTATGGAAGACTTACACAGCGGCCAAACATTTGGGAATGAGGGCGGTAAAACTTCGACGGTAGAAATTGTTCTAAAATCAGTTTCATTTCCTTGGAATTGGTGGAGAAGCAGACGTGCGAGAGAAATGAAAGTGAAAGCTTTCACGTGAGCTGCCCGTTCTTTGGAAATGATGGAGCAACAGATTTCTCTGTGGTATTTCCACAAGACGAGGAAGTGGGCCTTAAAACTGAAGATGACAGGAGGCCATGACACAGCAATGAAATACTCCAATATTGTCGCCTTGTTAAAATAATTGCCGAAGTCATTTCTTGCCTAAATCAACTCCTTATGATGCTGGCCGCCTCTGGTAAAAATGGATTTAACCTCAGTGAAACAGATCATGTGATAATATACAGCTTTAATATAACGGCTTATGTCAAGAGTGTGACTTCAAAACAAAAGACACAATGTGACTGAGGCAAAATAAAAGTCACATGTTAAAAAGTCTTTTCTTTGTCTCCTTTTACATCATTGACAAACATTGTTATTAGTATGTCAAAAGTGATCTGTTTTCAACACCTTGTTGAGTAAAATAACTTATATCATGAATATCATATATTCAAATATACAATATTCAACATCTGGCTCAGTCTTTTGTGTTTCCTGAAAAACTTGAAAAAATGACTTAGGCGATTATATAACATTATTATTAGTGTTTCAGGATTGGAAGGTGTTACATTTAGAAGTGTTTTAGAGGACTAGAGGATGTAGGTGCAGACCTGGCCCTGGTTTGGTGTCTGAGGCCTGGGTCGTCAGCGGCTGCTGTGGCGGCTGTGGTGGTTGTGGTAGCTGCGGAGGCTCCAACGTGTAGCCTCCAGGATTGGCCGGCTGTGGTAGAGGAGGAGGCTGCTGCTGCTGCTGCTGCTCTGGAGTCTGGCTCCTGTTCAGCTGCTGTGATTTGAGGTAGAAAATGTGAGGAAAATGAGGGTGTGGCCATAAAAACTAGCAACACAGAAAACCAGAGAGACAGGCACAGAGAGATGTAGGCAAGCACACACACAAAAAAAAACCAAATCAACCAAAGCAGGAATAAGCCGAAAAACAAGAAGTCCAATGAGGTATGTTAAGATTAAAAGGATCAGCAATGTGGACGAAACAGAGAATGAAGATAGATTGAGGGAGGGATGGGAAGGAGGAGGGGGAGGGCTCGGAGCGATGCAGAGCAAAAGAGAAAGATCCAGAGAAACAAAATCATAAAAGAAGGGCACAGAAAGACAGAAGAGGAAAGACACCGTTAACATAAACAGGAGGAAACAGGGAGGAAGACTTCACACTGTCCTTCTTCAGAAAGCAGGAAGACCCGTTTCTGAGGACTTGGTTGATTAAACAAAGATCCAAATCGTTATGATTGAAACTGTTTTCATCTTCAACACCAGGACTTATAAAGTGTGTAGCCTGCAAACACTGGGTGAGTGTCACTCCAACCTCAGGGCAGCATTCACACAGCTCTCCAGTGAATATCTCAACCTGTTCTGTCTTGTCTGGAAATGTTACAATTTTCAAGCAACAATTACAAACCTGCACTCCGGCTCACAGGCAAGTGTTCATTTAACGGTAATGTTTCTGTAATAGGCCGTCATCAGGCCTGATGCTGAAACATTGCCAGTCAATGTCAGTGTGCATGACTATGTTTACAACTGTTAATGGACTCCTCTTCTAAACACCCTCATGTGGCATACAGGTGCTACATTTTTCTTTTTTTCAATCAAGCAACAAAAGAGCAGATGACCCTCTTCTGCATTCAGCAATCTTCCATTCAGCTTCAATGATTGATAAATTCATTAGATTAAATATAAATGTAAAATTGAATCACAAAAGAATGAAATCAAAGAACGGGGATATAAAAAGAATATGATTTATAACAAAGAAAATGACGTTTAAAAAAATGAAAGCCTGAAAGAATAGTGACTCATGAAGTGGAAAAATGTGAAGCTCAGAAAACTAATTATAGCTCAAAAGTCAGCCATTACCCATGTGCATGTATGAATAAAATGTTTTCATGGTAATGTTTTGCACACAGGGTCGAGGTCACGAGACGGCTGCATGGATGCTGTATATGTGAGAGCTCGCCTGTTGTTTGACATGTGCCAGTTTAACACATCGGACACGTCGGCGGTCGAGACAGGAGTCAGAGCCACGACGTGTTTACAGCTAGGCAATGTACGAAAACAAACACAAAGGTTGAGTGGATAGACTCCAGAGTTGAGAGGATTGTGTAGATGGAGCAGGAGAACACGGATGATGTGTGACTTACTGTAAAAAGACGGAGGGTGAAGAGAAAAGAGCAGCAGAAAATGAAGCAGGTGTAACTAAAGAAACAGCTGTGAAAGAATATGACACAGTCTGATTTCAAGGGAGAGTGAAGAACTCGTCAGTGGTTTTATAGGAGTGGAAACACGAGACCTTCTTTTACAACCTCCTACAACAACCAAGATTGACTTTTGATTTGAAAAGTTTATTTTAGTCCTGAGCAATAAACCTCAGGTGTGTTTCAGGTTGAAAGGCGTCATCAATTTCTTATGAGCGGGCGAGATGGCTGAATGAATTAGCAAAGAGCGGCTGCGTCCTGCAGGAGGGATTACAGAGCAACCCGAGACGCCGCTCCCCTCCTGCAGTCTTATCAGCTGCTCTTAATGCTACGCCAGCTCAACTGTAAGTACTGCGGGCGGGAGTGTGCAGAGAGCGGTACCTGTGGGGGCGTGGGGGTGGAGGAGGGGCGACCGACAGGAGGCGTTGAATTCCTGCTCCCTGAACCTCCCGCCATGATCTCCTCGGTGATGTCCCGGCCGCCCTGATTGGGGTCACGGATACGGATCTGGGAGGACAATGGCACAAAAAAACAGACCTCACTAAAGCAGCCGAGTCTCAGAGCAGCAAAGTGTCATTGTGTTTATATATTAAGATGATTTTATCTGAGACATAGAAAGTGATTAAAACATTAAGCGTCAGCGCACACACACTCTGAGTCTGCATTCTTTAAAATCTTAGTTATACTAGTGTAGTATGCACCATTAGCTCCAACAAACTCATACGCTTCTTCTTCTCTTATTAATGCTGTTAGAATAGGGGGAGCTGTGGCTCAGTGGTAGAGTGGCAGAACCAGAAAGGTTGGGGGTTCGATCCCCAGCCCGTGCAGCCACACGTCTGATGTGTCCTTGGGTGAGACTCTCGACCCCAAGTTTCTCGCGCCGCTTCATCAACAGCTTTTTAAAGTGTATGAAAGGATGAAGTGACTTCAGCTGAACACTTTGCATGGCAGCCTCTGTCATCAGTGTGTGAGCGGGTCACAATGACCCGCGAGGTAAAAGCACTTTACAAGCTGAAGTCCATTCACCAAACTGGAAAACATGAGTGAGTGAAAACACTCACTCTCAGGTATGGAGTGAAGTGGTGGAACAGAATAAAACGTTTGAGCCAAAAGGGATAAAAACTAATAAATGAGCCTTCAGTATCATCAAGTATTTCCCCGGAGAAAAAAAAAAAAGACAGACGATCATAACGTAGAATAACTGCAGTTTGTTTAAATGTGTCTTTTATTTATTAAGCAACAACATCATGTCACATAGTTGTTTTTCATTTGTGGAATTTAAATGAACAAGGCTGAAAATGGTTATAGTGAATTCATAATGAGACAAATAGAATTATAATCACATTAGTTTAAGAAACTGCTTTCTTTGAGCGAGATAAAAACATTTTGATCAGTGTGTATCTGAAGTCTGGAGGTTTAACATCAGAATGATCTTTTTTTTTTTTTGTTTCCTGCAAAGCTGATCCAACTTCTTACATGTCTTCAATCCGACACCAAATCCTTCAAAATAATTACACACACAAATGGATCTGGGTTTATATCTTAAACAAACTGGTCAAACTGCAGACGTAGATTTAAGGGGTTTTTTTGTTTGTTTTTTTTAACTCTGTGATATCACCGAAAAAGAGAAAAGCGGCGACTTTATGAACTTTGAGGGGGAAATGTTTTGACAGCTGCTGTTTCAAAGGTCAAAACTGAACTTTGTAAAGATCAACTTTCAAGACAGTATAGATGAGAGGTGCTGGATATGTGTACTTTTCTGTTGACGAGAGATTATCAGGAGCTCTGACTGGCTTTGCTGGGAGACTGTTTTGAAAAGAGAAGTTTTATTCAGTTATCTTATTTCTAATCTTACGTAAAGATTCAGAATCCCCTAAAAGAAGGAACTCCTAAGATACTCACTGGTTTTTTCTCTCGCTTGGCTGGTGGAGGTTGCTGTGGTGTAGGCACTATGATGGGGGGTGAGGGGGGGTACACAGTCTGTCCGGGGTAGTAGGGGGGACCGGCTGTGGGGACGGGAGCGGGGACAGAGGGTGAGACAGGCGGGTGGTACCTGAGGGGATCTGAGGGAGAAGAAGAAACACAGATGACATAAAGCTGAGGTGTGGAAACGCGTTACAGAACCTTTCTTCTTATGTTTGGATTTAAGTTCTCACGATAAGGAGCAGGGTAGTCCCCCGGCCCAGGACCAGGATAGAAGGTGCCGGACCCTGGAGGCTGGACTGAATACTGCTGAGGAGGTCCCACATAGGGCGTACTGTGTCGATACTGAAAGAAAAGAGGACACTTGACATGTTTTTATTTTTAACCAAACTGAACCGAACCTGTAGAAATGTCTTTTTCAGTCATTGTGTTTTGGATTTTCCTGAAGGGGTTCTAATCGCTCTGAGAGATTCTGGATAAGCCCTCTATCAAATTCTGTCTAGACCAAAGATATTCACTTGAACTAAGCAGCACCAGCTGCAGAAACTCTCCACAAAGAGACGCTTGCTTTGTAGTTATTCAGAACAACAACAACAACATAATCACAGACAATGATTCAACCTTCTGACTTTACCTTCACCGGTGTTTTGTGCTCATTGTGACGTCAGTTATGATGTTATAATTCTGTAACTGAACTAAAAAGGACAGCGGCAGGTGGGGGTTTATAAACATGGAGTCATTCATAAATAAAGGTCAGAATATGACATGCATGTTTTGGAAAACACATACTGAGGAGTAGTGATCCGAAACAATCCTAAACCAACAAACAGGAAGAAAATTATTTATTTTCAGGCTACAAGAACGCCAAACGTGTGCAGAGTGGTTGTTTGGCTTCCAAGCAGCTAACGAAGCTAAAGCTGCGAATGTGTCGTGCTTTCTGAATTTGTCAAGAGCTCCTGTGACGAGCTTTGGGTTCATGTTGATTTTGGCGCCCCTGTGGACAAATTACATTACTTATTTTCTCCTCTACATGTTTTCTGACATTCTAATCCTGCTTTCCTTGAACAAATGGATCACTGACGTTGAATCTTCACCGTGGTATAAAAAAGGCTGCTTCTGCAGCACGCTGGAAATATCCTCGTCTGAAGCATTTTAAATGTTTCAATGATCAATACAAAAGAACTGCTGATTGTTTTGTTTACTTGTGTGGGTCAAAAAGATGCATCTATTTTAATTTAAGGTCTGCTTCATACCCAGCTAAAAACTCCTCAAGAAATGCTCCACCAGATATAGATTTCTGCCTAAATCTCTGCTCTGACAATGCGGCCTGTTGTAGAACTACTTGTTACCTGTGGGATGTAGTACTGTGCAGCCTGCGGGGAAGGGAAAGGCATGGGCGCCATGGTCATCATGATTGGCTGGTTGGTTGGGTACACGGCCGCCGTGGGGTTCTGCGAGCCGGGCCGTAGTGAGGGTGTGTTTGTGGGGATGGTGGGCCTCGCCGTCTGCATCTGAGTTCTCTGGAAAAACTTTATAAAAAAAAAATAAAAAAAAAAAGAAGAAAAATGAGAAACAGAGCAACTCATCTCAGCATGCTGCCACACTATCTAAAAACACAAACAAGGGCCGTCTATCAGACCTCTCCAGCATTTGGCGTGCACATTTCTCACAGTGAGACGGGTCTGCTTTTTATCAGCAGCTTTAAAAGAAATCTCCCATCATGGCTGCGGGCCATTCCACTGAAAGGACTCGGAGAAACGAAGGGCAGAATTAGTTTCAGGCTGACATGCACACTTTCAGAGCTCTGCTCGAAAATCAACACTTAATCTCCTCTATGAATGCTTTCATCGACACTTCAGAGGTTTTATTCTAGAATCAGTAAACATCCCTATGAATCAGATAAATGAAGTCAACTAAACAGGGAGCAGCACTCTCTGTTTAGACACTTTTAATATTTCCTCCTACAATCATCCAATCAACCGAACAGACTCAAAAGTAGCACTGAAGATTTCACACTGCGCTCAAAGACAGCCGGAGCGCCCAGGGCGACCTCCGTCTTCACTCATTCAGACGATCACAATACAACATGTGTTCATCGTTAACACCTTCCCATGGCTCCGTTCTTGAAGGTTCTCATGAAGGCCAATCAAAACAGATAGTTGAAGGGGTGTAATCATTCCCACAGAGTCTCACTGACTGAATGTAGCGTGGCTGCAGACCGTGTGTCGTCGTCGTCGGGGGATCTTTGTGGTATCTTTACTTGAATTTTTCTCAACACCATGGCAACTCACAGTTTGAAAATGAGGCTTTACTTCTTTAAAAAAAAAAAAAAAAAAAAAAAAAGGAGTCAGGGGAAGCTGACTCCTCTTGAACTTATTCCTCTTTGGTTCGCCTGTGAGCTTTGCTGCTGTGCTTTCCATTTAATACTGAAGTCAATGTAACTGTTGATCTGGATTCATGAGAATGAAACTGTAATTTCTTTTACGCATGAAACCTGACGACACGAGACGGAATATGATTTTAAACTGAGGTAAACATGAGAATAAATGTTAAATAAATCAATGAAAAAGTTCAATCAATATATTTTGCTCACTGGCTTTATACACTTTCTGCTATTAAACGTCTAAAGAAAGACAAAATGTGAGAAAAGACATCATTTACAACGAGGGTTCACATGTTGAATTTCCGTCACTTAAAAGGATCTCTGATGAGAGAAGAAGTGCAGGTAAAGGGGGCTTCTGACTGTGAGCTTTAAGGTGATAATCAAATTATCAAGGATCTTAATCTGATTTTAAACATTTCTCAGGATACTGGAGTGTCTGTTAAATGCATTATTATGAGCAGCCTGCCTGCACAAACAAGCTGCAGCAGACTGCACAGCTGTAAAAAAAACCTCTCAGGACAGCTAAACGTCTTCAAACACTTCTTTTTGTGCCTGAGCTGCTGGGCCGGCGTTACACTTGTACACTGCATGGCTCTTTAGACCCTTTTATAGTGGACAGGGGCTTGTAGAAAGACCACTACCAACAGCTGTGACCGACTTTCAAACAACCAGGGGGACTCGCGCTGGGAATATCCCTGCACATGCTCAGTGCGCCCCAGCGAAGCAGAGCAGGATCAACAATGCTGTAAAAGTGTCTAAAAATACCCAGGAGGGAAATCACCTTTAACATGATAAATCAGCTTCAATGGCTTTATTGTTAAGTCTGGGAAACAAGCAGGAAACCGTTTAATACAGCTACAGTCTCAGGAAACCCCCCCCCCCCCCCCCCCCCAAAAAAAAAAAAAACCGCTGACAAAGTGAGAAACATGAGTGGACAGACAAAACAACCTCTGAAAAATAAAATTACACCGACACCTTTTGGAAATCTACAAAAAGATTTTGAGTTGTTGGGAGAGATGGAGGATTTCTTATCACATGAATAAAACAGGACGTTAAAAACACAGTTATCAGAAAAAGGAAAGTACTCTCATTCCACATGCGCTTCATGAAATGGTGCAAGCTCGACTAACGATGATTCATGAATGAAAAACTACAAGAGTACAAACTACAAAGTCCAGCAATGATCGTCTACAATCAAAGACATGACAAAGGGACAAAATGATGATGATGATGGTGATGCACATGCTCTCTTCAGAGCACGGTGAAGAGGGGGGGGGGGGGGGGGGTTGCAGGGTTATACATCTAGGGTGGGATGGGGTCATTTAGGGGACGATTCCCCATCATGCCATGCAGGTCTGCAGAGAGCTTCTTGTTACCTGGATGGGCCTGAATCCTCCCTTGAGTATTGAAAGCAGGAAAGAGAGAAAAGCCAATGGGAGACTGGACTCAAGAGACTGACGCCTCAATACAAAAGAAATCATACACATAATCTTTCACAAATGTGCAAGAAGGTGGGAATCCACCTGGACGAGACTGAACACCTGTCCTTCAAGTCTCTGATGGACAGAAGAGAGAAAAGAGAAGGCCTTCAGAGCAAGGTTTGGACCCTAAAGCGGACAGCTGAGGGGCTCACACGTCAACACTAATCAGATAAACAGACTCGGTACCAACATCACCACCAACACTGCACCATGTGCCGCGGACCCTCCGGCGTCTTACGGCTGCCACGCTGTGTCCCTCCTGTCAATGCATGGATTGAGGTTGATAATAAACATTCTCACACAGCTGTGTGAACAGTGCTGTGCAGCTAGCTGCTGTGAACGTCTTATGTCGTCGTGATGGTTAGACGCAAAATACGTCAATGATTTAGAAATGCAACTCGAGTTTTGTTTTTTTAGGTGTCTTCACATACTGTCAACATGTGTGTGTATGTGTGTGTGTGTGTGTGTGTGTGTGTGGAGGAGGGGGTGATAGTGACCCTCAGATTAATCGAGTTATTTACACAGTGATCGGCTCTCTGGAGGACAGAACAACAGCTGTTTGTTTTCGTGGTCAATGTACCGTCCGCTACTTTGACCTTAAAGTTCAAAGGAGCGAGAGCAGCTCGTTTAAAGGCTTCATGAAAGGAAACATGGAGGAGACTAACAAAGAATGCATCAGCATGATCCTTGTCTAACTTGTGTTTTAGCCAAATGAATTCATGTTTCGGAGCCTTTACTGTGCATGGAGTGCGTTTCCCGGGGACAATGGCTGTTTTCTCTGATGCTATAAAAGGCCTTCTGTTCTGATTCATCTGCTTCCCAACTCCACTTCCGTGGTGGCACAAGAGATCCCAGCGCCACTTTGTGACAGCCAGAGCATGCACTTATGTGTGTGTTTGTGTACGCCGAAGTCTGCAAACACACCCCAACACACTTGGACCCGCTGCTATTAATAGTGTGTTTAAGATTTGTCCAAACAGAAGCATCCAGAAGGTGAAGATGTCAGAGGACACATTACACAGGCCGCCCAATGCTGAGGACTTTTTTTTTTCTTCTGGTGTGAATAGAAACACATCGGTGTTGAAAGACGACGGCGACGCGATCCATCAGAGAGTCCGTCAACAAGCAGAGGGACAACAGGAAGTCACAGGGGTCGAATTTCAGCGGCCAGACTGCCTGCATTCACGAGCTTTACACAAACAGCGTTATAAATACTTCACTGGCAGACATGAACACGCACATTTACGTGCCTTTCATAGTTTGTCAACGACCTCACATGAGTCACACGTGTTAATCACTTCTATGTGGTTACAACCATCCTGACTACCAACGCTCAAACCTCCTCTCTTGGTCAGGATGAACACTCAAGAGTCCTCAGAGCTGATGGAGAAATGTAAGCTCCTAAAACAACTATTAACCAGCCACTTTATATATAGCCATATAACCAGCCAGTAGTACCTTGGTGCGACTGCTCTAATGAGGGTGTCGTTCCATACACACATGGAAACAACAACGTTCTCATTTTGAGCATGAAAACAACCTGCAACAGTAAACAGAAGACCCGCTCCGCTCGCACGTGCTCAGTGTGAAAACATTAGGCCAGAGGTGTTTCCTGGTCCAGATGTTGTGATCTGAGAGCGTCTGAAGAAATGAGCATATCTTCTTTTTTTCCCTGTAGACGTTTTTTTTTTTTTTTTAAATGGCCCTGCAGCTTTAGACAGCGACCTGCAAAATAACAAGATTGCCTTCAAAGCTGTGTTTGGATGCGTTTCCTGTCGTCTCCACTTTGGTGAATGATACGCCTGCCTCACATATTAGAGGAAATGCATTTGATTGCTTTGACTCTGTGATCAAACCACACGGTGATGACAACCATTAAGGCAAAACCACAGCTAATGTCCACCCACCATATCCAGTTTGTTCAGGGAGCATCCAGTCAAACGAGAAAAGTGAAATTCATTTCCTTGGATCCTATGAAAGTAACTGAACTTCTGGAGTATCCTGCAGAGTAACCGGCTCATTGAGATTTTCCTCCCCTCTCTAAAAGAAGCCTCACACAATGGGCTCAAAAAACCTGCAAGACTTTAAACGCATGATCAAACCCATCATTTGAACCACACATGCATGTCCTTCTCCACTCTGCCTCGATCCTGTCCTGTCTCCATGTAAATGCATTAAAAGCCCCAGAATAAACAACAGACACAGATCTAAATCATGTAAGGACATTAGGATCACTGTGGCACCCACACGCTTCTTCCACCTAACCCTGAGGAAAGATAATCACATTCTCCTTCAATTCTTGGAAAGATCTTACATTCAAAATGAACATGAAGAGGGCAACAGCACACTGGTTGAGAAACAGCTCTGTGCGCCCAGCTGGATAGCTGCAATATGAGGCAGCATGCTGAGAAAATTCCTGGGTAATTAAAACCTCTTTCACTGTCGGCTTTCAAAATCAGAGATATTTTTTTTTTTAAGGAACAGCTGACGCCCCACAAACACTGCTTTAGCCAGCAGGTACCAGCGAACCGCTTTGATGATGATGACGAAAGAGAGAGAGAGAGAGAGAGAGAGAGAGGGCAGGAGGGAGGTTCAGCGGGGGTAAATTACCTGATGGTGGGTTGGTCGAGGGCCCGTAGCAAACTGGCGGGGGAGGGAGGAGAGGTCCAGCAAGGAGATTTGAAGCAGTGATGGTAAAGCAGGGGAGGAGAAAAGAGCAGAAGAGAGACACGGAGATAAGATGAACGATGAACAAAGCTTCTAAAAGACACATGGGACAGAAAGCAGCTCTCAGACAGCTGTGTGTCAGATATATGATGCGTTTACTGTGGCACGGAAATATGATCACTTCTTATAAAGACTGATAAAAATACACACACAGAGCAAGCCATAAACATGACAGGTTATAAAGTGAGATGTGTTAATACAGATAAACACAAGACACAAACGTATACATTAAGATGATCTATATATAATAAAAGAGTTATGATTCACTGAGTAATCCCATAAAATGCAAATAAGCTTACTGCACTGAAATTTAAAATCATATTCAGCTTCTATTGAGATAAACCTTAAAGCCTCAAACATACAGTGTGTGTGTGTGTGTGTGTGTGTGTGTGTGTGTGTGTGTGTGTGTGTGTGTGTGTGTTTCTTTTGAACATGGGCGCTGGGCAGATGAATGAATGAACACTCGCTGTGTGAGAACAGAGAGTACAGGGAAAGTAAATGTGAATATTCAGGATTATTATTATTTTTTTTTTAATGTGAAGAGTTTTTATTTCTTTATTTATTATACTCGCCCTGCACACGTGGAAACAGCCCACTCAGTAATGGTCAGAGGCTGGTGAAAAGATCTAAACTGTTCGCCATCCTCTAACTGAACCCATTTAAAAGCCTGAAATTGAAAAGCATAGCTGTTTATAGAAAAAATTGTGCTCTCGATTCATTAAAGATGACGGGAAAAGCAAAGCTAATTCTGCAATCATCTCATAATGACAGTATATGTTATAATTGCATATAACATGTAATTAAATCCCCCAGCTCTAATACAAAAAAAAAAAAGAAAGAAGAAGAAGAGGCTGAACAATCTGATGCATCAACGAGCTCTCCATGAGGACGTTAGCTTCAGGAGATTTCTTTCGCTAAGGGTTGATGGGTACTCTGACTCTAACACGCAGAGGAACCATGTACGAGCCATATGCTCTATCCTATCACAGGATTCAATACCCTGACCGGTTGAATTTGCTCTGAGCTGATTGGCTGTTGAGATGGGCGACTTGTTAAATGTCTCTGGTTCCTTCCGTCACTGGCTTAGCGAGGCTCGCGTCTTCAACGACAGTGAAGGGAGGTAAAGCGAGCTGAGGGGAAACACTCACCGGGCGACTTTGTTGCTGTGCATTCATTGCCTGCGTCTGTGGAGAATACACTAAAGGGGCGGAGCCAGCATTTTGTCCTGGGTTGTAGGGAGACTGTCGGAGGAAGAAATGAGAAAAGACGGACAGAGACAAAGAGAGTTCATTAAATTTAGAGCAGAGACTGCTGCTATTAATCAGCAGTGATTTCACAAAGACAAAGAACACAACAGACATGAACTTACTGCGGATGCTGCGAGGAGAAAATGTTTGGGATTAGAGTTTAGGTACTGGGCAACGATAATTGGTATCCTCAAGGACAGTAAGTCCTGTATTTCTTATTCTTCATCATCTGTGCAGTGGAGCCTGACAGAGGTGGGTTTAAGCAGATCTGCTTACTCTGCTTCTGGCTTGGCCGCGAGAATTTAAGTTGGAGCTGGCTGAGGGCGCTATCTATAGAAGGCTTGTGAGAGACGAGAGGTGCTTCGGGGTGAGGCAGCGGGCCAGCAGGCTGTGCACGGCGAAGAGGAAGAACCAGATTCCTCGTAAGCAGAGTCGCATACTTTGAGTGAGTGAGAGAGAGAGAGAGGAGCTGAGTCACAGAGGAAACATGACTCCGTCAGAGAGCAGCGAGGCAGCGTCGTCTGACACTGAAGCTTGCTTCACGATCGAGAGGATTAAGTAGAGGAAGCCATCGGACTCCATCTATGTCGGTTTGATCAGTCACTCTGTGTCAGCTTACATAAAAAACTACTTTTCATGAAATTACATGTGAAGTTCAACATTTCGTCTCACACGCAGAGAAATGTACACGCACATGTTGGAGGAGTTGACTCTGAACTCTAACACTAATGATGCTTTCAGCTGCTCTCCTTAACACTGAACAGGAACACTGTTGGTTCATTTTAAACGATGATGACGTTTCTATGGAAATGTGTTTTTACTTTTCTGGACATGACTGAACATGAGGACACACACTTGATGAGTGCTTAACGTCTTCATAAAGGTTCAATATTTGTTCATTCTGGTCGTACACAACATGTTACACCTCTTTGCTGCCCTGACTCTGAGCACATGTGCCGTGCCCTGACTGACAAAGCTTTTAACGTTCGGAGTTCTAGTTGTTGCTGCCTCACCTGCAGACTCATTTATCATCACGGTGACAAACCGTCATGGGATTCCTGTGTGTTCACGTGGACATGTTGTTGTTCTACTTCTGCAGCCGAACAGAGACGATGACAAACCAGCTAATGATCACTGACAGTCAGTTCACTCTTACAAAACAGCACGAAATGACTTCATGTGGGGACAGCTGGATAAGAAAGAGAGAACTCAGAGGATGCGTGTTCATCTTTTACATCCTGGTACTTTGTCTCTCCATTTACATCCCTGGGTCGTGGTTTGCTCCACAGCCTCACAGGGTTCTCTCACTGATCGTTTGACTTCCTAGTCCTCAAGTCTCATCTGAATGTTTGGACTTATTGTAAGCCCTGCAGTAGACCCGAGATCCGCAACCAAGCCAGGATATACCGTTAAGCTCCATTTTGCCTGATGCATGCTGGGACATGGCCCCTCCTGACCCTCATCAGGATTATACAAACACAGTATACAGAAGGTTTATATTAGTATGAGAAGATGAATCAAGCGTGCATTTGAATTCATTGAAACGAGGCTCAAAGGTGAGTCAGTGAAGAGAAAGTAAAGAGAGTGATGGAAGAGCAGAGGAATGATGCAGGTTAGGATCAGGCGACACGGGCAGATCTGATGTTTGCAATAAGCTGATATATATATTTTATTATATATATTATTTATTTAATTCGGGTATTCCAATTAAAAAAGGTCAAATCAAGCTGAACTGGATTGACTTACTTTTTTTAAAGTATAAAAAAAACATTTCATTGAAAACTATGTCAAACATTGAGCGAAACATGTAAACAACATGATCTGTGTGTTGCTGTGATGTGGTTTGGTGTTGCACTGTCGCCCGGCCCTAACACGAGAGCTACACAGTAAGCAGACAGCTCCGACGTGAACACGCAGAGAGGATGACGGCGGACACAGTGACAAACTCACCCCTCCGCCTGCCTCCCAGCCCTTAGGGTAGCGATATGGGGAAGCTGTGGGTACTGATACCTGAGAAAGCGTCGGGGGGTGAGCGTGACCGGGCGGCGTGCCCGCCAAGCCAGGATGTCCCTTTGTGATGTCGTGAGCAGTGTATGGAGGGCCAGCATGCCTGGGTACCTGCATCACATGAAAGAGAGAGAGAGCAGACATAGGTTAGGACACACGGACTAGATTTACATGTCAGACTTGTGCGCACACAGAAACAGAGACACTGGTGGAAGGGAACAGCGGTGGATGGATTCCTCGGGTCATTAGTCCTCCCTCCTGCTGGGGAATGTAAATTAAGCGCTCAAGCTGCAGGATTAGCCCCTGAATGTGTGGAGAGGTGAAGAGCTGGACTGTGCATGGGTGCTGAAGACTGCTGGGGTTTGGCTCAGAATGACTCTGGCCTCACCTGATGCGCCCGACTCTGCAGTGCAACGATGTCTAGATGTCGTATGGCAAATCTAGGTCAAGTGATCATGTTACGACGGGGCTCTTCTGAGACGGATAGCGTGCGCCTGGTAGAAAAGATACAACTCACTTTGAGTCGGGGCAAAGAGACGTGGTGAATGTGGGCGCGGTTTGGGAAACGCGAGCCGAGGCGGCAGCCAAGCAGGAGAATGGGCTGCAGTTCGACTCAGCTCTTGGTGTTGTGCTGTGGCAGGACGGGTCCTGGCTGCAGTGGCGGTGGAGCTGGCACCACTGCAGCAGGCCTGACACAGCAGGGACAGAGACAGGATACTGCAGGGAGGAGAGCAGGAGACTCAACCCCTCAGTGCTGTCGTGACGCACCCTCATTATTACGCTCATGTGCTTTTATATCGATTCCCCAACAGCGTACAAACGGCGTCCCACTGATTCATTTCACGTTGTGTTGTGGATGCTAAAAGCTGACCACACAGCTGGCTCACGTGTGAGCCCTTTTTATAGTGACGACGCTTCGCTGTCATTACACCTGCAGACATTCGTACTGCTTACTGCCAGGGTGTAGTGCTGTCTGTGAATACACATTGTGCTACGGCGTTGTGGAAGAAGGAGAAAGCACCGCGTGCACAGAATCGTGTTCCGACGCTGCTACTTCCTCCGACGTCTCATAAACGAGAGCCTAGAAACGTTCTGTGAGGATATCGAACCCAAACGGTGCAAAGAGTGTAACGCAAATCAAAGCTAGAAAAGTCACCAATGTTTTCCTCTCACATATTGTGAAGTTTCTTCTTCTTACAAAAAGACAGAAAAAAAAGCAGAAAAATGTGACGCTCAGGAGGTGAATAAGAGCCTTATCCTGACGTTAGCTTAGCATGTTTCAAGGTTCAGTGTACACACGATATCACATCCATCCAGGGCTCCACATGTGTAGCTCCTAAGAACTAAATTCATTTCACGTAGCCCGTTCTCAAGTCAGGGAGTCAGAATCAGAGACTCCCTCTCTCTCTCTACACAACCCCGGCAATTAAAGCTTCTACAGCGTTCCACTGCAACGCTAACACATCCAACATTTCCTAACATGTAAAGCTAGCATCATCTACAGGCAGCGCTCTGCACCGCCTCTATAGTAACAGTCCCCGCCTGCATCTTTGCGTCTCCTCTGTGTGGCCCACTTCCCTCAGATGACCTGGGATAAAACAACTAATCTAGCTGCTGTTGCCAGGGGAGGAGCCTGCGCTGCTTCGGGCGAGTGACTGACTCTGAGGACATAGAGAGTGATGGGTTGGGGGAGGGGAGGCTGTATAGGAGCTTTACATGAGGCGAGGGGAGAGAAAAGAAAAGAAAGAAAGAAAGAAAGAAAAAAAAAAAAAAAAAAAAAAAAGTGTAAAGACCCTCGTATCCAGCACACGGAACAAGTGTTTCATGCTGCGTGCTCGGTGGATTTCCACAAGTGTCGTCATCGTTGCTTTGGAAGACAATTTCGGAGCTAGAAAAATCTCTGAAAAACTGACGGGGATGCCAGTACTGTAGTTGTGCTGTGGATACACAGTGTTCGAGCGGTGCAGTCTTATCTTCAAGCACACAAAGACTTGTACTGTGCGAGGAGCTGCCGTCTCGTGCACTTCCACTTTTCAGGAGTTTTATCATCACTGGAAACGTTCTGTTTGAGCCGTCCAATAAACAAAGCTGTGATGTGAAAAAATAAAAAAAACACACGAGACAATTTCCCCCCCACAAATGACCGCGGTGATGTAAGCGTTACAGCACCGACGACGCCTCAGCTCATTCTGAGAAAATGTACAGTGAATAAAATCAAAATAAAAAAAACAATATTGTCTCGTTATGATTCCTGCAGGAAACATTATTTTACAAGATGCGTCTCATTGGATATATGACATCTATGCCTTTAACTGTGGGATCAGTACTAATTGGTATCTTCACAGGCTACAAAGGCCTCGAACACGCCGCTGCCCTCCAGGTAATTGTTCTTTCTGTTAATCAGAGGAGTTCGGTGCAGCAGAGCAAATCGCAGACCTCAAACATGTCTCGCTGTACAAACTGACGCCCACGTCAGGCCAGCATCCTCCAACGGGAGCAGAGGTGCCGGGACAGGTTTGTTCTCCGTCTTGAGGGGGGAGAACCAGAAGGTGCGGCAGGTCACTGAGGACAAAACCATTTACCGACTCCCCCGGGTTCATCCAAGGACAGCCAATGAAACGCGTCTACCTGAACCACCCCCCCCCCAGCCAGTTGAAATAAAACAGCAAGAAGGAGTGTTATTACAAAGGATCTGGTGCGGGAAATGTTAATTCAGTCCTGGAGGAGAGAGTGAATGGCAGCGGTCCCCTGAGGTGAGGAATCTCCCCAGCAGACCTCTCATGGTCACATCGCAGAGTTAAAGGTTCAACAGGCGGGCTTTCATCACTCTGCAGTAAAACAACCCTCCACCATGTTTACTGAGCCTATAAAGAGCCACTGGACAGATTTGTTTACACTCTCAAAAAAGCATTTCTTAAAGCTAAAACGATCTCATTACATGCACAAATATAAAAGAAAGAATTCAGAGGGCGAGTGGTTTTAGAGGTACTACAAACCTTTATGGCCAATTTGAGCAGAAAATACTCTCCTTTCTGAGTTCGCTTCTAACACTTGAGGGGCCGACATTTTTTATAAAGGGTTATATGCTTCAAAATAATACAGCCGTGTCTGTTGCACTCCAGTGGACGCATAGCACTAGGACATAAAGCTTGCATCATTATAGGTATGTCGGCATGAATGTGTTTGGATGCACACTTTTCAAAGCTGGGAGCTGGATGGAAACTGGATTTACACCCGCTGGAGGTCTTTGAGCCTTTTGTTCCTAGAGGGAACTGTTGCGCTTTAGTTGATGTAGAAAGGCTTACCATGAGTAAGTCGTGATGAAGTAAATTCATATTTACAGGCCAGATCACATTACTGATCAGCTGATCACTGCTGAATTACTGCATTCATGTTTCTCCTTGTCCAGTGGGCACATAAACAAATACAGCTTGTGCAATAAGGAGGGATGTCACTCTTCTCCTGTGCACGGTTAAAATCTTTTCTTCTACTACTGTGTTGGATGGTGAATCATTTCAAATGCACTTATTATGGAAATCAGGGCGAATACCGCCGCTAACAACATTTCTAAATAAATCAGCCAGTTCTGTATTTTTCCATCACCTAAAAATCTAATGAGCTACAACAAGGATTTTATTGAAATTGTTGTCTTCTTGAAATATCACTTGAGTATGTCTCTCAAAATTGCAAGTGTCTTATCTTACCCGGAGACGGAGTAAGACTCCCACACACCCATGAAGACAAATCAGTTTGTCCAACACATGACTCCTGCAGCCCAATAAGAACCCTCCTCTCTGAATCAGCATGAGCTGCTAACATCCACACTGGACAATACCAACTCAAACATCTGGTCACCCCTGTTCATGACGTCTGACAGACTTCGCCTTTCTAAAACTCAATCTACAGTGTTGTTACATAAGGACGCATTGCTTTAAACCAGGTGTACTTCATAATCTGGCAGCTGGATGTCTGGTATGTCATCTATGTGCAGTGTGCGTTTTCTCTACATGCACTGCAGCAAACAGGTGGAGGTGTCTGTCAGACGGGCTGTGTGCACACGGTGACTCACGCTGTACACTGCAGTGACTCCAGGCTGTGTGGGGAAGATCCTCTGGTCCAGTGAGTGCTGAACTCGGGGGATTCTGGAGAGACGTGCGTTAAGGTAAACGCCAACACAAACACAGAGCACAAAGCTTTTCATGCTAAAGAAGACGCACGGCAGGAGGTCGCAGCTCTCCGTGTGGGAGACACAGCTCCGGCTGATTAAAACATCGTAATGACACATGATTTAGTGTTTCAATTCCTTGTCAGCAAACTCGCACACAGCCGTACTGAAACCACTTCCATTCTACGCCTCGATGATTTTATGCAACACATTCAGCTGCTTCACGTCCAAAGGGTTTTCCTCTAACCCCCCAAAGCTTGCATAGTTGGATTTCAAGGATCCCCCAGCCACCCCACCCCCCTCTGCTCGAAATGCCCCATCTCTGAGAGTACACTATGTACCTTCAGCCTTTTTGCAAGTGTTAAAGGGAAAAGCTGAAATGGATTTCTGGACCACTTCAGGCGAGGGCACCGACAGAGCAGAGGATCATACAACTAGAAAAAAAAAAAGCAGCGAGAAAGAAACCAACTATGTTTGCTCACACTCAGAGGTGAAAGAAAAAGCTCTTCTCACTGTATTTGTAAAAAGCTTCAACACCTCAGGCTTTATAAAAAAAAACAGAAACTGTTGGCACAGAGAGCAGGGCAGAAGATCTCTTTCTGTGCGGCTTTTTTTCGACCGGGCTTTAATAACGAGTCACTCTGGAGACAACAGAGAAGAAGAAAGAAAAGAGGGAATGTGTGATGGCTGCATGAAAGAGGGAAGCCCCGTGGTTAGTAACCTGCTCAGGCAGTCTGTGTGTGACATACAGGCGCGCACACACTGACGGTCACATGGTTTATGGGAATCCGAGCGTCTGGCTCTCTTTCTCTCGGGCAGATCACGCCTCCTCTCCCTCGAGGGCCAGGATGTACAAGGAAAAGAAGCATTTTGTACAACTTGTTGTCCAACCACGATGGGTTGAAGTTGTTCCGGTTAAACTCAAAAAGTGGCACGACAGCCGGGGGGGAGGGGGGGGTTTATCAGTGCACATTTTTTAACTTTCTTGGAAGAAATTCACTATGGATCTGTTGTCGACATGAAAGGGGCCACAAATAGTTGTGTGAAAAATGTAAAGAAAGTGTGCTGCTTCTGCCTGCAGGGGCCGCCGTCTCTCCTGGCCCCCTGCCAGCGCCGCTACTCAACAAAACAACGGAGGAGTGAAGGAGATAAGGAAAGGAAAGATTCATTTGATACAAAAAAAAATAAATGGTGCTGTGATTCACAAGGGAGCCCCATGCGTTACAAACAGCAGTGTACGTGCACACAGAAATGAGGAGCAATTAGAGGCAAACTATGAAACAGTGCGGAGGCAGAACAGCGCTATAGATTAGTATATTTTGTTATGATTAGGGATGTAACAACACCTTCATTTTAAACTCAGATATTAAACATCAAGAGCTGTTTCAATACTACAGCAGCGGAAACAGAAGTCTGATGCAGCTGATGTTGGATTATTTCACCTATTTACACTAAAGCTGAAAGAAACTCCTGCACGCTGTCTAAATCACAAAAATACTGTAAGATGCGTTTCAGACTCTCTCTCTCTCTCTCTCTCTAGCAGCTGCTTTGGATTGAATATATGACTTAAGATCTCAGTTCTTTTTCATCACTATCATCGATGGACAGGAAGTGTTAGGGAGAGAGAGAGGGAGAGAGAGAGAGAGAGAGAGAGCAGCAGAGGGTGGAGGTCAACCACTGCGACGAGAAGCTCAGCCTCTCTGCATGGGACTCGTGCATCATCATCATCACCAGGTTCAAATCCAACCTGTGGCCCCTCTCCTACATGTCACTCTCTCTCTCTCTCTCCCCTGGTTTCTGTCTGTCCTGTCTCTAAATAAAAGGCCTAAAAACATGAAAATGATATATATTTAATAACACTGTACAAACATGCAACGTTGTTAAAGGTGCAGCAAGATCAAATCTGAAGAATCTTAGTTGTATGACTTTTTGGGGCTTTTCTGTGGTGTACAAATCCAAGGCAACAAATTGCTGCATTGGTGAGAAAATGAGAAGTTCAGCTGCAAATATTCCTTGACCCAGTTTAGTCAGGTGACAAACAGACTGATACAGGAGGGGAGTGGAGGTTATCTAACAGAGAGTAACAGAGACGCAACCTGATCAGTCTGCTCTGCATGGCGGCTGGTCAGCGGGGACCAAACTGTGTTCAGGAAGCGCTCTGATATGTAACACAGGCTGAAGACGACGAGGCCACAGGTGCAGTTCAGACCCAACTGCCTGAGAAATCATTGCAACGAGCGTGTAACAGATACAGAACACTCGACTTGTTTCGGTCATGCTCACACTACAGCGGATGAAAGTGAATGAGAACATGATCTTTCCACTGAAGCAGATGGACGGACTTTGCTGTGAGAAAAACAGACGAGCATAACGAGTCTGCATGAGAAATATTTGGTCGACCCTTTTTTTTTTTTTTTTTGCTGAAATTGGAGGTGAGATTTTATCTGTCAGTTTTAATGTGTGTCAACAGTTTGCCTTACGGGCGCTGATATTTAATGTTGCTTCGAAACAGGCTTCTGTCTAAATCAAACCCCTGTGAGTCTGACAAAGGTCACAACACATGTGTAAAAAAGCCTCGAAATGACAAGAGGATCTTGGCGAACATCAGTACTGACAGAGTTCTGTCACAACTTTCCCGCCGCTTCAAAACGGCCCTCTCTGCAGCGCCTGAGCTCATCGTCGTGTTTAACCACAAGCTAGCGGGGAACGCTGTTTGAACACCTGTGCTACGTTCGTTGTTCTGGCCTGTTCAAAGCGTCCCCGGTCACCATGGTCAGTTCACGTCCAGGTGACAACACTCAGCCGAGCTAAACGGACTGACTTCTTCACAGAGTCAGCAGATGGCTCCTGATGTCTCTCTTCACTGCAGCTCCGCCGCGTGTCTCAGGCAACAGCTTCAAGTGGCTGCTGCACCAATTAGACATCATTCATTAGAGGTCTATTCATTTTCTGCTCGAGCAGAGAGGGCGAGCACAATGTCACAACGTAAAGACTTAACTCCAGGGGACAGCGTGTACCTGCTGCCACAGCCCACTGCACTAAACTAAACCAACACAGGGGTTCTTATTTGACCTCCATCAGGACAGAGTAGAGACGCACTCCAGCTGACATCAGGTGAACAACTAACTTTTTCAATTAAAATAAATTAGTTGGGTTATTTGCTATGTGTTCCTTCCTACTTTGTCTGGACGCAGAGAGTGGAGGGCGGGATCCACAGGAAGTGAAAAGGCGCAGAAAGATTTTCAACGAGGCGTGCTCGGAGCGGCCGCACTAAAAGGCAGAGCGGGGGTTAAAAGGACGCTGGCTGCTCCTTTTTCCTGCTGCTGCTAACGCCATGTCTTCATTGAAAACTACTACAGCAGGAAGTTTGCTCGCGCTCGGAGAAAAAAAAAACAGAGGAGGTGAAGAGCGGGCCTCGTGGAGGGTTGAGGGTACATGATCTCACGTTAGCTCCACTCTGAGGATGTAAGCCACTCAACCTCAACGGACATCTGATGACTGCAGCCGTAGTTGAGCACGATGAACAGGGAGCAGGACTGGATTGGGTGAAACGAGGCCGGGCTGCTGCGTACTTGACGGTTGAGCCGGTGATATACGCCTCTAAATCAAGTCTGCCACTACAGCCCTACACAACCGTTCTATTATTGATGTCTGAAGGGCTCATAAAGCAGCTTCAGACCCTCCTCCTTGACCTCTGACCCCACAGTGACCCATTAGCCTCAATAAGAAGGGAAAAGCCGCGGCGGCTCCAGCTTCATCATTAGCTTACAGTAAATCCACTAATGTGCTGAGTGTGTGCGAGGGAGTGAAGTGCAGGAGGAAACACCAGCTCACAGTTAGCAGGGGTGTGATCAGGAGGATGAATCAGCTCAATAAACTGTTATCTGCTATTAATGATTCAATAAAGGAATCACAGCTACGTGGTTTGAAACCTCAGTTCAGGATGACTCACAACAAATATCCAAGAATAAGAGGAGGGAAAGGGTCAGCAGCGCTCCCCCCCCCCCCCCGGCTGACTTGGCTTTTTTTGCAGACCCTTAACACCTCACTTACATGACTGCACCGTAATAATAATAAAAAAACCCAAAAAAAACCAACCCCAGCCAAAATTCTTATGTCACCAAAATAGGGCATTCATTTCATATGCCATGTCTCCTTGAATGACTCTCCAGGCTACCTGGAAACCTCAGTGTGTTCAGAGAGGAGGTGCAGGAAGTGAGAGGAGACACAGCCCAGATGGTGCAGACACAAACGCTCCTTCTCCCTGCTGGCCCACTGTACACTCTAACACACACACACACACAAACACACAGACGGGGGAAAAGCACAAAGCTCTCCCTGCCTGCTGCTCAAACAGCCTTTTTTTACTACAGTATTAACGATTGGTGGCAGGTCCAACTTTAAGAAGACACACGTCAGAAGAAAACTAAAGTCATGATAACACACTGATTTTGAAGGAAACAGATAGTCAGCATGAATTTTGCGAGTAATATAATCTCAACATTTTCTTTCACTTTTTGGTAAATCCACAACTTGTCCCTCTCCTCTTTGTTTGGGTCTCCATTCGCTTCGGCACAAACTACACGCTCTTCTTCCTGTTATCCACAGTTTAACACATTGCTATTAGTTTTTACCAACAGTGACTCAAAGACTGAGGGGTTTTAAATGAAGCTCTGATGTGTGAGGAAGCAGCACGACACTGGATCATCATGTGGTGCTGCAGAGATGACCTAATCCAAAAACATCTCGCTCCTGAAGACAGACTCAAACTCCTTTCACTTTGATTTGACACTGAAGACAAGCGTGATCACTTACAGATTGTTGTAATAGGATCATATTCCAAACCGTTCAGGCGTACTGAGGATCATTTCGTTTTGAGCCTGAGACAAAGAAACGCAGGGCTGCCGAGGTAAAGTCATCCTGTGCCAGACCGACACATGGCACGCTTCAAAACACTTCACAGTGAGCGTACAGTATTTCTGCAGGTTGTTTGAGGACAAACATTTTAGCAGCTATAGCACTGCAGTGTACTCTGTTTACTGAGCAGCTCTAAAATCCTACCAGGCTGTGTTAAAACAGGAGCAAATACTTCCTGTTATGACCTCAGAACACAGAGGAAAGAAGCCTCTTCTCGTCTAGCTTATCTCTGTGGAAACTTTAGAAACACCTACTGGAAAAAAAATATTAATTAGTTTGACGGAAATGCATAACGACTTGTGCTGTTGAACTGTGTGAGTCAGACGCAGATGATAAACTCAATGAGCCAAATTACACCGACCAAGAAACGAAGACTTTGCCCGTGGGACCTGACAGAGGGAGCAGAAACTCGGGCCAGCAGTCAGAAGCAGCTGCCAGGAACACATCGCCAGCAGGTTACGGGTTTCTGTTGAACACACCGGAAGCACTGAACATAGCCGGCAGCGCTACAACCGGCCTGAACCATGAGACAGAAAACACTCGGCAGGATCATTTAGGGACAAGAGAAGCCAAATGTGAGTCAACAAACAAGCAAGCATTAACTCCTGTATGAAGTGCTGCTCAGGTTCAGTTTGGCATAAAAGAGGCTTTTTAAACAGAGGACTATAATAAACATCCGACAACCAACACGAGGGAACGGCGACCACTGACAGAAACAGGTTGCTCAACTCGCATTGCTTTGCGATTTATTTAAAATGGAATAACACAAACACTTCAGCACTGACAGCAGAAAAACTGTAGCACTACTTGCTAACTATTTGAATATTCTCAACTCCACGGTGGAGCTTACAGAGTCATGTGTGGGTGGGCTCCAAACACAGGTTCACTGTAAGATAGAGGAAGAGCAGCTGAAAGAAAGCAGGCCAAAACCAGAACCTGTTTGCTTTCCAACATTTTCCGTGTGTATTATTGACAGTAAATAAGTGACTTCATTCAAGATGGAGAATAGAAGGCATCCACAAGGATATGTAAAACGTCTTCTTTTAATTTTGCATTGAAAGCTGGAGGAGCGCCGACAGTGTGCAGAAGAGGCCACTCCCTCTCTGGGAAGAACAGTTCTGCTGGCTCATAACAACTCAGCAGTTTATTTATAACATCCCACAGAAAGTATGCTCGGGAGAATTTCTTCTCACGCGGGCAACACACACCTGTCCTGTAAATAAATACAGGACTGCTGCGCTGTGTGAACGTCCAGCTGGGTACATACATGCGTCACATGGTTACTTATTTCATAGCCTGTGATGGCTGCGAAATGGTGTCCTGCTTTTATCCAAACAAAAAACCATTGGGACAAAGAAGTGTGGAGAAAAAAAAAATGTGCAAAGGTTTGAGCAACAGAATAAAAAGTGGATGAGGAGTAGAAATGAAAGGGACGAGCCTCTTTAAAGAGAAAGTACTGTAGCATGAAAGCTGAGGGTCCTGGGGGGGGGGGGGGGGGGGGGGGGGGGGGGGGGGGGCTGACAGAGGGGAAAATGGGGGAGAAGCCCTGAGTTTTCTCAGCTGAGCCAGCAGCAGGGGTGAGGTGAGGCTGTGGGGGGATGGAAGGAAACGAGGGAGGGCCAAGGCAGGCTGGGTGACCTGGGCCTTTGTTGGCAGATGGTGGGAAGCGCCACCTTGGCCTCTCGCTCTGAATGCTAAGTAGCGCTGCTATTGTCTGGCAAGTGCAGCAGCAGCAGACGCATGCGCCGGGCGTTTCTCTGGCAACCAGGAACAGAAACAAACTCCCCCCCACCCCACCTCTATGAACGCCTGTACATCTCAAACGCCACCAAACACGCATGCTAACATCCACCTAGAGGGAATTCCTGAGCACAAGGAGCCCGGTCCAGACGGAGCGTAACACGCTCCCACACTCCTGACCTCAGAGGTCCACAGAGAGTGAGAGGTCAGACAAGTGGCGACACTCAAGAGGGTCTGATTCATATAGATGTGAAATTCAAATGCACAGCAGTCTAGTGCAGAGCTGTCTAAGCCACGATCCAGGGACCATCAGGGAGACATTTGAAGTTGTACTTGAGGTCCCAGGATAAATCAGACTTGTGTCATTTTCCTGCAAATTCACTTCAACGGTAGGATTTATTGTGTGAATGTTGCATTGAATTACAGGTGACCCTAATAAATATGTATCATGAAGTGTGACTAATATTCACGCTACCCCACGTCAAACAAGTCGGGGCTGTGTTTTTTTTTTTTTTAAATATCTACATTAAGTACGAGACACACAGGCTTGGATACTACAGGCAATGTGAAACAGCTACTTAAATCTAATGTTAGTAACTTATATTGCATGAAACCCAACACGTTATGCATGCACCACATTCCTCGTGAAATCAGAATCGATGGTTGCATAAAAACAGTTTCACTTCAAACTGTCCAAAACACGAGTGTTTGCGCAATCTGAGGAACGGGGAGAACACTTTCTTTATTTATATTGAATGGTGATAATAAAAAAAAGTGATGCATCATCACATGTGGAACTGTTGTCAAAATGTGGAAACAATATTTGTTATAACGAAACTCGTGATCTACATCCAGCAAAAAGTCGCAGCTCTTGCACTACATGCATTTCATTGTGTATTTTAAGAGGGACACAGGAAACACCTTCCTCAGGGGCTCAACAGTGCGGACATCATCAAGACAGGTCAGTAAAACCATAAGTTAAAATCAGATGAATGGCTTTAAGCAATGTTAAAGCTAAGCTAAAGCTAAGCAAGAGGGATGACAACAAACCAAAGAACAAAACAATCATGACAAAGATGTTAAAGTCTCATAAAAAGACAAATATTAAGCGTTATTTAAACTATCATTACCAGTGGATGCCTCATACTAAGCAACCAATGAGTAAATAGAAAGGCTGCATTTCTGCACTCAACTAGAAGGCAAAGAGGATCTCACAGCTGAAAGTAGGTTAAGCAAATTCAACACTCATTTCAAAAGCTTTGGGAGCCAACAGAGGACAGGGTACAACAGATAAAAAGGCCATTATCATCTGGGGTGTATTTGATTTACCCCTCTCTCTCACTCACACACACAACTCAAAACATAACCGCAGACGCTGCCAGCCAGCTACAGTCCTGAGCTAGTTACTACCCCTCGCAGGTGTCAAAATCACAGGGCGGCTATGACCATAGGTGGCAGGAAATCAGGTTGAGAGATCACACCTCAAAGCTGAGCCACGAGAGACGTTGTCAAATGAAAAAACACATCATCAATCTGTGCCAGCTGCAGCCGAGAGATGTCAGGCTAATCACCTCTCACACACTACTGCCACCGTGCTGTAAATAAAACAGGAGGTGACATAACCACAGTGACTTCACTCCCGAGGAAAGTAGGGTAGTGGAGTGCATGTCTACACCCCAAAGGTGCAGGTGTGTCTGGGGGAATGACTGTACAAACATACAACATTACTTGTACCATAACTGCACGTGATGTTATCAACACAATTAAGTGAGAAAGCATTTACATAAACATTGCTATATCCTCTTTCTTAATATCAATTTATACAAGTTTTCACCCGGAAAGATCACCCTGCAAAGGTAATAACTGACATGTCAAGGTGCATAATTACAGGAGCAGCCTTTAAAATCCAGCTGATGTCATGTGAAGTAGGTCAGGAGGTGCTTTTCCCACCAAGCAGGCCTTGAAACAGGCTAACATTAGCCCCTTTATTAATGGTGCATTTAAGTGCTCATTAGACGGTCGTTCTTTCAGCAACAGCGTGTCTTAAAGTTGTTACATTTTGTTTGACATCTGCTGTTGACTCATTAAAGTCCCGTCTCAAGACATGGTTTTAAATGTTAGCGTGAGAGTCATCTGGTCCTGTAGAGACGGTTCATCCAGGTCCTAGTTGTTGCTTTTATTATTTATACATCGTATTTTATTTTAAGTGTTTTTTTGTGGATGTTGTAATCTCATGTAAATTGTTTCTTTAATGCATTGTACAACACTTTGGTCAGCTGTAAATGTGCTTTATAGATGATTGTGACTTGACATATATGTCATTTAAGTATATAAATATAAGTATATACATATAAGTAAGGTCTTTATACCTGCTCTTTTGCAATGTTAACAGACGAAGAGTAAGGACCTGTTTTTTGTAGTGTGTTGAGGTCACATTTGTTATGATTTGAATATATACAAATTAAGATTGATTGATTGACATTACTTTGGTTCAACATATTAGAATTAGCTTTATTAGAGACCAGGTTTGTTGACTGTACTCACAAGCAATGAAGCTCAATTATGTACAACAGTATAACTTTAGATATGAACGATAAACAAAAAAGAGAAGAAGCAAAGACTAATATGTGCGAGATTAAATCGACATGAGGAGGCAGAGTTTTGAATTTATGAGTAATGTGAATTCTTTCTTTACTTGTCTTTCCAGGAGGCTGATTTAACTTAAACACTATTTTATTACCTCCCCCCGTCATTCAAACGCACCATGAAAGCAGGACAGGTCACAAGTCAAAGATGAAGCTTTGCTGCTCTGCGACGCAGCTCTGTCTCTCACTGACTTGTGCTAGCCGCAGATGCTAACTGTACTTTAGCTGGCTCGGACTAGGTAGCCAGGCTAACGCACCTGGCGAAGCTAGCAACGATAACCGAACAAAGCCGGTAACCGGTGTCGGAAAGCCCCGATAGCTTGCCCGGTTGATATCTTTGCAATAAAGCTTAATAACACCCTCGTTTCTGATGAAATATGCTGACTATCAACTGACTTGTTAATTTGGTCAGCTTTGTGAGCGCTCGAACGGCTCAGACATCTAACTGACGTTTCCGTTAGCTTTGACAAACCGGCTTCATGAGCTAATGTTAGCATCCCGAGCTAGCTAATTGTCCCCTCCCCTTCCAAACGAAACCATCATCCCCGCATCCAACCTTAAATTAAGCAATAAATTAAACAACTGTTGTGTGTTTGTCTGTGTTAGGTGTCACAGGTGAGAGTGAAATAATGTATATTTTTAAAAAAATAAAGAAGTTGATGCGTTTACCAGGGTGAAAGGATACTGAGGTGGCGGTACGGAGCCGGGATGAGGAGCCGTCGTCGGGGCTCCCGGCGGCAGGGAGACGGAGGTCAGGGTAGCCCGCAGTTGGCTCGACGGAGAGGGGCCACTTCCAGGTCCACTCACTGCGACAGCGGGGGGTTTAGGAACCACTTTCGGTGGTAAACTCATCGCAAAAAGAAAAAAAAAATCAACAAATAAAAACAATAGCTCTATAAATACTGATACAAACAGCGCCTAGCTTGCAAACATTGAGCAAGCCGAGCAGATTCTTGAAGCAGGCCCCAAATCCCTTTTTGCGAACCGGGATGACAACGAAGCTCGAGTAGCAACACAAACCGTCCTTTTCTTTTTTTTTCATGGAAAGTCGCTGTTCGGATCAGCGGTGCTATTCATGGGGACGGTGGGAGGTTTAGCCTCCCTCGCCCGTCCGGAACCTCCGCGGATCCGGCTCGGTTTCGTTTACTGTGGAAATAAATAATCTGCCCACGATCTTCGACCTCTCTCTCGGCGATCTACCTTTTCTCGTCTTCAAGTGTGTTATTTATCATTTTTTTCCTCACAGAGATGAGAGACTTCGCCAACATGGCGTTGCGGCCGCTTCAAGCAGTCCGGGCAGGACAGATGATTCGGCAATTCTCGGCCAGTTACGGAATCACTCGGCTAATCAACTAACCTACAATCACAAATACATGTACAACGCAGAGTTCACGTTTCCTCGTGTGACAGAATTCAATGAATTTCCCCCCTTATGTTGATAAAAAAAAAATAGCAATACATTTTTAACTTTTTACTACATTTTGCCCCTTTTGAAACAAGAAAATAATATTTTTAGCATAAAATGCCTCACATTAAAACACATAATTTAGTTTAATTATTTTAAGTATATGAAGTTGCACTAATGTTCTTAGCGATTTTAATGTATTCAGTAGCAAACGTATTCTTTAAATCGCATATTAACAGATTTGCACAGGTCGTTCACGGCCTGTATCTTACTCTGCACCAGCTCCAACACTTTAGTATCAGTTTTTGTGCCATTAGCGCCACCTACCGTTATTCTTGCTTTACGCACCTTCAAGTGGGCACAATTGTTATTGTCACCGGTACAGCAATGATTTAATTAAGTGGGATGAGAGTGTGAAAACACTTGGACACGAGACAAACATGTTTTAACATCGGTTTTTACTATACAAAATAATTTGTGACAAACTCTTAATCATAAAAACAAGTATGGCACACCATAGCTTAGCCTCTCAGACTGAGGTCTAAAATTAAAAAAAAAAAAGAGTCAAATATTGCTGTGGACGTCTTAATTCCTTCATTCTGTTTCTGCATAGGCATTGCTCATTACACACAGTTAAAAAATAAACAATGTTTCATCAGAATGTATGTAAAAAAATAATTGACAGTTTGACAAGACTGTTCTGAAATTTTGACAAACTGTCATTTTGAATTAATTGCTTTGAAATAGTCCAGACAGACTTAAATGTTCCATCAGGTTTAAAAAAGTCTTACGGATCCTAATTGTGTGCATAAATAAAACACACATTAAAGTATACTGGAGCAAGCCTGAGAAAGAGTCCAACGAAATGTCCCCTTGCCTGTCCATCACTTTATGTGACAAAGCAGAACACCACCTCCCCATTTCTGTAACAATTTGTAGGGTTTCCAGTGTTCAAAAAGCACATTTTATATCTACAATGTAAAAGTTGAGGAAAGCTGCTACACAGTCGTTGTGGAAAAGCCCTGCAGACTGGATCCTCCATGCAGAACAGGAACAGTTTTATCCTGATAGAGAGGAGCCAGTTAAGCATTAAGTGGTAAAGCAGCAGGAGTTCAGTGGTTCTTCCTCTCCTGAGAGACTTTGTCAGCCTCCAGGCCATATTCCTTAAAAGTTCGTTTCATTTTTTGTTGATGGACAGCAACGCAAAAACAAGTTATCACCAAAGGTCGCACTTGTGTTTAGGGTTCATGGGAGCATCTGCACTGCAGCCAAAGTGCTTTGAGAATTCATGCGAGTTGGAAACCGTGCCGATGACTCTGAATCTTGATGGACTGTGAGGATCCGTGATAACACCTTCGTGTGAGCTTTCAGGAGTCCTGACAGAGCACCAGACCTGCAGGACGGACAGAGACGCAAAATGAGGGGATCATTATAAACACTCTGCCATCTTGGTGTGGCCTTTTTATGTCTAATTTTCTCTCCTGAGTCTGTTACGCCTTGAAGTAAACGTCTTAAAGACGTCATGGTGGGGTAAATAATGTTCCGCCTCTCTGAGATCGGCTTCAAAATGTAGCAAGAGCACGACAGATAACCATCGTGTGTGTCAACCTGGCATTGCATGTTTATTGTTTACACATCCTGCGTCTCTAGCTTCCTCAACACAGCAAAATCACACACTGCAAATGCATTGTTATTGTTGTAGGATAGTAGATAAAGTACAAAGGTAAAGTGGTGTCAGTGCAGAGGCAAAATCTCTATGTGAAAAAGGCTTCACTTTTTGGCCATATATACAACAGTTTATGATTTTTTCTAAAAGAAGGAAAGAGAGAACCAGAGATGTCCCTTTAATTAGAACATTTCCATCAGTGTTTAAAAAGGTAAGAGAAGCTTCCAGAGACAGCAGTAGTATAAGATTGTAGGAGGTGTGTGTGTTTACAAACCTGTGCAAATCCTACAAAAAACAGCTGACGGTTTGTCATTCCGAGTGCAGGCAGTGTGGCCTCCTCGCCATTCTTTTTGATCCAGTTCGCATAAGCCTTGAAAGAAACAAATGGTCACGTTACACGCGTGCATTTCATGATTTGATCTGCCCACGGGAAGCTGGACATGGATTAAACCTGAAGTACACAGACGAAGGTGAACGCATGTAGCAGGTAGTGCAGACTGCTTTGCCTTTCGTGCGATTTGCTCGTCCGCCTCACAGCTCCTGACCTTTCATTACATGGAAAGAATGTGTGCATGTGAAGAAGTAACCAGAGGCTGACAAGGCCGATCATAGCCACCTGTTGCACTTCCAGGCTTCACTGTAAACCAGACAACTCTGCTTTTTCCAATACAGATTAATACATGTGACCTACAGCAGAGTCTCGACAAAAAAACTAATGCCCGGAGATTAATGTCAGATTGTAAACATTCATCTCCTTTGGAAACATAGCAGTGAGGTGTGAACTTTCCATGATCATGGAAAAGCATTTAATGGTCTACGTCGGTGGCAGAAAGCCAGTTTCCTTTACATAAAGAAAATCATAAAAGTAGAGTGTGATATCAGACCTTGTAGGCGGCCTTGAGTCCTCCGTTGTCAGCGATGTTCTCCCCCAGAGTTTGTCGTCCGTTCAGAGGCTCCTGGTTGATGCTGTAGTTTCCGTACTGCTCCACCATGCACTGCGTCTGCTTCTTGAACGCCTCCACAGACGAGTTCTTCCACCAGGGCCGCAGGTTTCCATCCTTGTCGTATTCCCTCCCTTTGAATTCAAGTGTAAAAAAAACAAAAAAAAAACCCTGTCTCAAATATGTCATGTTTCAGGGCATTTTTAAATCAAGACCTTTAATGTCTACGGGATGCTTGTATTCGTCATCATCGGAAGTGTCGATTGAATCGCATCATGGTAAACTTTTTTACAAACCTTGGTCATCGAAAGCGTGAGTCAGTTCATGTCCCATTACAACTCCGATGCCACCAAAGTTTAGAGCTCTGGAAACACATTGAAATCAAGTTTTGAAGATCTAATCACAACACATAATTCTAGTCAAAATGTTTTACAGGTGGTTTTTTGCACTTTTTTACTTGTTAAAAGTTTTGAAATGCTTGTATTTTTACCAGATTGTTGGCATTCAACTCTAACTTGCAGGTATAACTATAGTTCTGAGGGTTTTATACGGATCATATCATCCTTCTATTATGTACACAACTCCCTTTTTCTTTTCTCTTTTAATAAGTCCGTCATGATTTAGTGACCTACTTTGGCCAGGAGTGGCTGTAGAACGGAGCCTGAAGGATTCCTGCGGGCAGAACCATCTCGTTCTTGGTTGGGTTGTAGTATGCGTTCACGGTCGGGGGGGTCATGCTCCATCTGCAAAAAAAAAAAAGAAAAAAAAAAGACAAACCACAACTTGAGAGTGACATCGAGGAAAGTGCAGCACACTGGGGCACGACACAAAGACTCTCACTCTCGTCGAGCTGAGCAAACTATCCAAGAAACCTCGGGATAATCCTCCTCTTCTTTTCATTTTTATTCAGATTTTTCAGATATTGACACAAGACCCACGTGTGTTTAAGAGCTTGAGTGGTTTTTTATATATATATTTTCTACTGTCCAAGAGTTAGAAGGCTAAAAACAGACATTTAAAAAGCATGTTATATAATCTTAAGCCCAAATGAGTTATAATAGTTAAAAAAAAGAGATTTGAGACTGAAAATCAATATAAACATATTGATACCATTACACCATGTGGGAGGGGCTTTTCAAGTTTAGTTTGAAGTTTACTTAAGTCAGCTTCAGTAAATGTGACAGCCTAGCGGCAAGCTCCAGTCTTCAAAAAAATCAATTCAATATGGAAGAGCAAGATCCTGCAGCACGTCAAGTTTCTGCTTGAGGCCGGCTCCAGGAGCCTTTAACGCCACGCCACATTCAAAAGACCCCCCCCCCCCCCCAAAAAACCCAAACAGGTCTGATTAGTTAGAGTCATTTTTTTTATAACACATGTTTTTAGGTTTTATGAACGACACGTGTTATATATAGTTGGCACAGCTGATGATTGGCAGGTGGGCCCGGTGTAACGGTGTAAAGACATTTCAGTTATTGAGGAACTTTTTCGAGTATTTTTTAAGCAATTTAATGTTTTTTGTTTTTTTTCTGTGTTTTTTCATCCTTTCCTATTTTTGGGGTCAAAACTCTCACTGCATCTTGCCAGGCTGGCTAAATAAACTCAGCATCATAAGATTTAAAAAAAAAAAAAAAATGGATGTGGCATTTTCTAAAAAAGACTTTAAAAGAGAAATCCAAAAAAGGGAGGAATGGGAACACTCATCTATGTCCCCTTCCCTTCCTCATAGCCTAATTCGAGACAAGGATCAGTTCAGCGGAGAGAGGCTGGTTGCCTGGGAACATTGGTGGATGGCAGCAGGATTCTGCTGAGTCAGCACAATGGGAACCTTTCCTCCATCAGAGCGTTTGACCTCCTCTCTGGCAGCCACACTGTGGGGGAAAGGGCGAGAGGGAGAGACTCACTGGTTTCTGTTTGGTGCTTTCCTCAGCTGGTCGGCGGTCACTCTGCCTGAGAAGTTGTAATACTGCATGACGTTTTGGAAGTAATGCTCCGACACCACCTCAAACTGCGAAACACGAGTGATTAAAAAAAAAGGTTTTCGAGTGTTTTAGTGAGGCAAATAACGACAGTGATGTGATAAATAAAAGTAGCAGTACCTACATCATTGTACACTTTGTCCAGCTTTGAGGCGTTCATGATAAACTCTGGATATCCCACCATGTTGTCTAATGCATCTGCCTGTGACGGATTCAAATAAATAAACTGTGAATGAGACATTTTCACACCAGGTGGCAGTGCTGCATTTCCAAGAAACTTCAGCTCTCAAGGCGACACAACTCCAATCAGACGTTTATGTCTCCCTCAAGTCGCAGTTAGAGAAAAACTTTTCTTGGAAGACAAACACATCTGTCTTCTACCTTTTCTTTGGCAGCTTTTTTGGTCTCTGCGTCCATCCAGTTCACGTACTTTATGCTGTCCTCAAACGCTGATTTTATTTCTCCGACCATGTCTTCGGCCTGAGATGGAAAAAAAATAAAAATAAAAATCAGAACACACTCCATCACATTGCACAGCAGGAACAGATGTGAGGGGGAAAAGGACTTACAATGGACTTGCTGTCCTCGGCAAAGGTGTCTTTGACAAACATGGCTCCCAGAGCGAAGCCCAGGGCGCTGTCTGTGTCGCTAACGCACACCTTCCAGCGCGGAGTGCAGCTCTGCAAGGTCAAATCAACACATCAGGACACGTTGAGGGAAGAATACAGCCTCACGTTCTCTGACACTGTTAGATAACGTCAAACTATGAGGAGAGATTTTAATGTGTTTCATTTTTGTCAGCCATAATTAGTCACTGAACTTCACCAGCCAGCCGCGGGCTACATGTGCGGCTGTGTCGTGATAGTGAAAGAGTTACGTTGAGGACTGAAGTCGAGGTGAAATAAGGGACACAATTAAGAGACGTGAAAGCAAAGGAAAGAGTTCTCAGCGAGATAAATCCGTCCAATGATTGATCTTTATTTCATCTTAAAGCCCTTTGAAAGCTTCCTGTTCTTGCTTCTAACCCAGTGCATGCTGGGAGATATGAACTAAGCCCATGAGTGTGAGAATAATATTAAAGGGAATTTTCTCCCTATGCACCAAAGAAGATTTATTTTAATTAAACCATGAGGAGTTTTTTGTGTAACTGGTTGTGAAACAGACTGAATCCTCTGTAAGACCTAAACGAGCGTACATGACCATCAGGGGAGACTCTGACAAATCGATTTACACGTGCACAGAGAGTTTATACTTTCCACATCGAAGTTGCACGGTGAGAAAAAAGGCTGAAAGTTAAATGAAAGATTTCTCCCAGAGGAATACTAACCCAGGCATGAAAGCCCATGATTAAACACAAATATTGAAATACCGTGAACATTGGATGAGTCATACCAACATTTTTTACCTGGATTAAACTGAACAAACCCTTAAATATCTTTATCTTATTCAGTTATATATAGATGTATAGGACAGGTGACAGCTAGTGTAAAACAGATGTGATTTCCTTTTGTCTACTTTTTTTTTTGCTTCCTTTAGAGCAGCCCGTCTCAGATATCTCTCTCCATCATTGAATGTCCAAAAGTCCACGTCTCTCAATTCCCATGTGAACTTTCCCATGTGCACCATTGTAGAGACAAATTCCTCGTATGTGTAGATGTACTTGGCAATTTAACCCAATTCTGAATCCCCCCCCAGGGATTAATAAAGTATATCAATAATAAAAGGAGAACGAGAGAATATGTGAGTGTGCTGTGACCTTCTCCTGACCTCTGAGTTCGCTGTGTTTTTGAGGGACAGTTGAGCCCGTTGACAGAGAGACAGTGTTCCCTCTAAAGGGCTGACTGATGGGGGGTTTTTGGACGTGCCAGGCTCCCATTTTTCTTATCTTTTACAAAAAAACCTGAAACAACATGACAAATAAAGCCAGCAAAAAACACACACACACAAAGAGGAAGTAGATCAAGCAGAAGTGCTCCTTCAGTAGAGTTTAGAAAGGTACATCCTAAGTTGTAAAGGACACTTTC
Organism: Symphodus melops; assembly: GCF_947650265.1. Lineage (NCBI taxonomy): Eukaryota > Metazoa > Chordata > Actinopteri > Labriformes > Labridae > Symphodus > Symphodus melops. The sequence continues at coordinate 27,117,638 of NC_136694.1, forward strand.
AGGCTTTCACAAACTTAGAAACAACACACTCTAGTTGCGCAGACCTTTGCTGTGAGCTCACACACGAAGCTGCTTTGTCACATGATTGACCATTTCCTGGATTTTGTCGCTAGAATATCAAGGCTAACAGGCTAACAATGTTTGGACTTTTTTTGCCTGTTGTTCTCTTTCCCCCGTTTGAATTGTGTGTTATTTTGTTAATCTTTATTGTCATGACTATTCCTGTCTATTCTTTTATCCATCTACCCACATCACACCAGTACTCGCTTCCCTTCATTGGCGACCAGTAAAATCCCGCATCCACTTCAAAATACTTCTAACTACTTTCAAAGCCCTGCACAACCTTGCCCCTAGTTACATTTCCGACCTGCTAGCTCCCTACTCAACCTCACGACCACTCCGTTCATCACACCTCAACCTTCTATCCATCCCCCGCTCCAATTTATCCACAAAAGGCGACCGTGAGTTTGCTTTTCTGGCCCCAACTTGGTCTCCCCCAGTCCATCAGATCATCTGACTCCATAGACAGCTTCAAGCGACTCCTAAAAACTCACCTTTATAAACAGGCCTTTTGCTGAAATCAGGACAGTGCACTGTGTGTGTGTGTGTACATGTGTGTGGGCGTGCACGGAATCATGGAGATTCTGTTGAGTGGCACCAATCTGTACAGATGCTTATGTCTTACTATGAAAGCTTGTTGCTGTGAAAGCTTGTATCTACATGTTGAAACTATTCTTGTTTCTTTCTATCTCCTTGTTATGTTAAGCACTTTGTAACATGCTGTTTTAAAAAGTGCTATATGAATAAAACTTTACTTACGTACGTTGTTTTTGTGATATTTAAAAGATCTTTTACGATGGCTATTATTATCTATACTTCCTAAAGCTTTACTCTCACATTCATCTAGCTAATGTATTGATTGCAGGCGGGAAAAAAAAGTTGCACTTGGATGACAAAGTGATTATCAGGTGAAAGAAAGGACGAGGACAAGGACACACCTTTAGGCGTGTCTGCAGAGATAAAGAGGAAACGAGGTCGGAGCGAGGAAACGAGGCGTATTATTAGTCAAGATGTCAAATCCTGAGAGCTAAGAGAAACACATAGAAAGTTGTGGACTTGTTATTACAGCTTGACCTCTGGTGGAAACAAGGTCCAGGGAACAGGATTTGTGTCAGATAAGATGCGAGGTCACACGGACACGCAGTGAGGAGGAAGCAGAGCTGCTGTCTGGACACTTTGAGAGGAAACCCATTTTAGTGTTCATATCTTTTTGCTTCCAACCGAAGACAATAAAGCCTACAGAAATGATGCCTGTGGTGCTCATAACTTAAACCTTTTTTTTTTTTTTTTTTTAAGCTACAGCATCGGGGTTGAACGGACACATTATCCCAGCCACTCTGGATAAACAGCACACCTTGTTTGTTTTCGTTTGATCGATGTGGTTCCAATAAAATCTGCAGCTCACCGGGAAGTCTGCTCATTATCGACAGCAAACATTTTCTCTGCTCCTGGAAACACTTGCCACTGCTGAATATACTTTTATAATGACTTAAGCACTATCTACAACTGAGAAAAAATAAATAAAATCGGCATCACTATGAAAGTATTAAAGAGAAAAAAGTGAGAACAAAAAGCTTGAATTACATTTAAGCACTACTTAGCAATTTTCCAATCAGCTATGCTAACAAACAGTTATCTTACTATATCCATCTCTGTGGTCTCATTTCTGCCTTATTTGTGTGTAAAATATATTGTCACACACAGTTGAGGACGTGGGCTCACATTGTAGGGATGAATCGTTTAGGACACACGACCAGAGGTCACGATGAAGTGGTCACAGTGTTCGACTAACAGACACGACTTGACAGCTCACACTGTATGAAGGATGGAGCATTCACAGTTTTTAATAGTTAAGGATTGTAAATGATTCTGTTTAAGTGGCAGTTTGTGAGCAGAACGACGAAGAGAGTAAAATCCAAAGATGTTTCTGACTCTGACAACGTTTGATTTTTAAAGTTCCATTTTAAGGTTGCACACAGCGACGCGTCGTGATGCGTCTCTTTATCTAATCCAATGATAGCGGCGCTTGTGCTGGATGTTTGTTGAGCACACATGCAAACATAAATCAAGTGCAGGATGCCTCCTCGCTAGCGTGGGCGAGATCTTTCTGTTTGTTTAGCACATCTGTCTCTCACGGTTCTGCTTAAGTCTGGTTAAACGGCGGGGATATGCGGCGTCTCACATGGCGCCAGTTTTACATTTTTCTACTTTCGGTAAAAACTAATCCTCCTCCTCTTGACTGCCAACAAAAGAGCACAAGGTCGAGTGATAAGCTCTGTAAAGCAAGTTGTTTGGCCTTGGAACATTTTCTCTGACAGTTAAGTATTAAAGCCAAAATATACAGGATCTGATAAAGTTACCAACGTAGAGATGAATTAAATATAACGAGCTCCTCTATGACTCGTAACAATGCATACACATGGAGCTGTTCGACTGCAAACAGCATCTAGAATTCTAGTATTCACTCCACAAACAGGCTAAAAATACTCGATCTGGAGGGGAACCTGCCAGCAGGTAGGCGTGCACGCAAGAATGCTGTTTTGCTCTTCTGGTATCTGCTTAATCCCACCTGAGCCTCTGCGCTTAAATCCATCAGAGTCACCAGACAGTCTGAACTTCACCGCTCACCTTCTTCGTTCCGGACATGACCTCGAAAAAACGCTGCTCGGCATCCTGGAACCTCTGGTCCAAAATGGAGACCATCTTCCTCACCACCTTCATGATCATGTAGTTGTTGAGGAGGCTGGACAGAAAACATGAAATTCATTGTTTGGTTTCCCTTTTAAACGAACAGCTGAACGCTAAAAAGAATTCATGCTTCTATTAATAGTGGTAACAGTCGGAGTGCGTTGATCGTTCCCTTCCTCGTTTGTCGTCCTTTTCTTTAGCTGCAGCTTTATGAATCAAAGTTGATGGAGATAGCTGTTTACAACTAGCGCTTGACACTATAAACTGAAACGAGCATGAAGACTCTGACCTTTTATTTGTTCTACTGATGAGGTCAGAGACTTTCTGGAGGTATTCTTTGGCGTAAACGACCACCGGCTCCGACTCGTTGAGCTGCACGGGGGCGAACACATCTGTGAGGTACGGCATCCAATCCACTGCAGGAACCAGAGTCTGCGAAAACACACAAACAAAAAAATCACACGTGAAGAAAGAGCCGAGGAGACTGTTGTGAACGTATGAGCACAAACGAAAGATTTACGATTACAATTCAATTTCCATACAGCATGTGGTTTCACTCGGTTTCTTTTACATCCACGGAGCTGTCATGATTTGTAGGACATTATTATTGTTTTCTTAATACAGATACCAGTACCAGAAATGTCTCCTATACCAGTGTTTTCTTAATGTATCAGAGAGACAAAACATCAATATTCTTCTTCTAAAAAATCAGTAGTAAGCAAAAAGATGGGAATCACAGGAGGCAACGTGATGCAAGACTGTTTATCTAGCCGGGTCAGGGTGGAGACGCTCCCGGAGGTCATTTGGCGAGAGGCGGGGTTACACCTTGGGCTGTTTGCAGGTCAATCACAGGGCTAGCATAGAGACAACCAGGCACACTCACACCTACGGGCAATTAAGAGAACACACACATGCACGGGGAGAACAAGCTAACTCCACACAGAGAGGCTCCTGTCCCAAGATTCAAACCAGGATGTGGTTAGCACGCCAGGAAGCTGCTAACCACTGCACCACAGTGAGCATGAGAAAGGAGATCTCATTTAGTAATACACAAAGATACAAAACAGACTTGCATTTACACAATCACAGACACTATCCTGACTTTAATACGTGTTGATACGCACATTCTGGCCCTTGATTATAATATTATCAGGACACAGAACAGACATACAAGAACATCACTACATCCTTTAAACTGCAGGACGGATGTGTTTAGTCAGTTTAGCCTCCTGTCACGCCTCATCCTGTGGCTTCTTTTGACCACTGTCGCGACATCATCCCACTTCTTCTTCTTCTTCTTGAACTCACCTCCATGATTGTTACCTTCTTTCATCATAAGAGTCAAAGTGAGAAGTCATGAAGTAGTGACGCGGTGAAATCTGCTTATGGTGCTGTCATTGTTTTTTTTATTATGTTGATCTTTGGCACCAGTGATGTAATGACTGTATCACAGGAGTCAGGACGACAGTATATCTGAAAATATATATTTTTTCCCACCCCTAATCTGCATTGTGACTGATAATACCAAATACTGTTTGGGAACAAAAAAGAATCATCATTAATCGTGTGGCAGCGAACGACAGCGTAGGGACACAAGTGTGCGACGCCGGCCTTACTTTCAGGTCTTTGGCCTGCATCTTGTTGTAGATGAGCTCCTCGTCTCTCCTCTCCTCCTGGGGGACTGTCATGTTAGCCAGGGTGGTCTCGAAGTCCACGATCTCCCCCATGAGCGTTCGAGATGTCTCCTCTGTGCCCCCCAGGAGAACCCCCAACTCCGTCAGGAAGTGGAGGTATGCCGTCAGATACTGCGGAGTGAACGGGGGCAGCAGTGAGGAGGGGGTGTGTGTGTGTGTGTTTGGGATTTAATTAGAAACGTAATCCTAGACAATGCAAATACAGGCTACTATGCACAGAATTTCCCCTGAAGATGAAATATTTCGGTTTTAATATTTCTTGAATTTCTTAAAAAAAAAAAACATCTCTGGGTTGTTTTATTCCAAGTAATTATTTTGAAGTCATTATGGAAAATTCCAGCTTTTATTTCCCTGTATATTGTATTTTTATTGCAGTGTTGTTTGGTACCTTTTCATTGGATGTTTTGTTGAGGTAGTAATCCCGTGACGGTAGTCCCAGACTGGACTGATCCACCTGGAGCAGAGAAGGAAAAAAACCAAACAAACAAACATCAGATGACTTCCACTCTCACAAACAACCTTTTGTTTTCAATCCTCTGTTTGGAGCATGCAGCCTGAAAGCAGACGCTCACAGAAGAAGATCTTATCTGAACCATTTGCTACGGTCTCATGGCTAAAGGAACTTTCAGAGTGTGACCACTGTTTTTCTGTGAAAGCTGCTTTTGTTGGGGGGGGGGGGGGGGGGTCTATGATCTTTGAAGAGACACAAGGTCAATGTGAGTAAATGAAAGATCTTAGAAAACCCCTGGGAGTTGTCCGAGCACCTTACCTGGATGATGTTACTGTTGGAGTTTTTGGAGTCGGTGCTGACAAACACGGTGAAAAAAGGCGAAGTGTGGAAGTTTGCGGACACTTTGCGCAAAACTTCTTGGAAGTTGTCCTTGTCCCAGGCACCGGTCAGGGCCCATCCTCCTAACTGAGACAGGTTGTGAAGACGCTCAGAGACTGAAGGGAAAGTTGTTCTTTTCATCGAAATAAAACAGTGATGGGTTTGTTTGATGGCTGACATCTTTAGGAAGTACCTGGTTGATGAGTTCCTGTAGCGGTTTGGCTCCTAAATCCTCGATCTTGGCTTCGTTCATGCAGGCCTGATAATATCGCTGGGCCTTCTCCTCAGCCTGACTCAGGCCTTTCATCGTCGTGTTTTCTGTCCAAGAAAGAAACAGACCAGATTACAGCAGCTGTGCTGAAGAGACTCTGGGCTTGCATGCGTCTCTACTTTAGTTAACAAATTCAACGAGGAGCGATAAGATGGTTTAATATAACACGGGACTTGAACCCATAATGTGACACAAACAGCAAATCATGATCAAATAAAGCCAGATTTATTAAAGTGAGAAAATCATCACAGGCGTGATAACAGCACTGCACACAGGAAGAGAGACTTCAAACAAGAGTCCAACATTTCATGAAATTTATGAGGACTGAGTGTGCCACAAGTGAAAACAAGGTGTACAAATGTTCCTTTTTCTATTAATGGCAAACACATTAGAAATCATTCTTACATTATATTAAACATCTGTTTGAGGTTTTTGGGACTGAATTCTTAAATGTCCCTCTTTTTTCTGTGGGAGGACAGTTTGAAGTCTAGAAAATAACTATATAAATCATTTATGTGTCTAAATGTGACATGTTTACGTTGTTGTTTTCTTCTTCTTTCTCACTGCTTGGGCGGCTGGGAGATCAGCATTTTTTTAATGTATGCAGACACATGACAAACATGAGAAATAAAGCTTGTCTACACTTTCACAGCCCACCATTCATTAAGGTACATTAACAGCCGATTTTACTCATGTTAAATGTCTGTTGGTACTTTAAAGAACCAGCAGACATTTAACATGAGGTTTCAGCTCCTGAACCGTCTTCTTTTTGCTGTTTCAAATGCATGTTGTACAGTTTTTTTTTCAGAATGCAAACTCAAAGCGTTTGAATATTTGTGCTCAAAGTTCAGTAGTGATATAACAGTTTAAATGACTGAAGGTCACTTGTGTTTAAGTTTTGGACGTTTGCTGTGAGGCCACTATCAGGGCTACTGACACACAGGCAGGCAGTTTAGGACATTTGACTCGCTTTTTTGGAGTTTGGAAAGGCAGACTTCCTGGTAGGAAGAATAAATACAATGAAGATGAATTTGAATAATGAAAAATGAAACCAGAAGAAGAGAGACACAGTAAACCTCAAACTCCCCTCAAACACGGCAACTCACCTAATAAATGCTTCATCACGTTCATGTTGTGCTCCCAGAGGTTGCTGAAAGGTCCCCAGCGGGACTTGCCCTCTGGAAGGGGATTCTTCTTCACCCATCCCCCGCAGGCAAAGTTGTAGAAGTCGTGGCAGGGGTCCACCGAGCGGTCCAGAGCTCCCATCACCACGCTGGCCACAGTGATGCACGGCTCGGTGAGGCACAGGCCCGGGTGAGCTGCGGGACACACACATCTTAAAAACGTAAGAGAGGCTTCACCTTTTTCCCCTTCGACTTCATACGGCCTCACAGAAAGGAAACATTCTGATAGAAAAGGACTTCTTGAGGATAATCCCAAAGTATTTTATGTTGGGAGATCCAAATATGCGAGAGAGTCTTTAGACCATCTGGAAAATGTTAGTCCATCGGAGGAAGCAGCCAAGATACACAACCTGAGGGGAAGTGTCTACTTGTAAAAATCCTTTGGAAATACTTATCTGAAAGGTGAAGGTTAATGTTTTGTCTTTTATTTTTCGAGGCAGTGTCAAATATCAGCCATCAGTTTATTTAAATCATGTTTTTGCTTTTTAAAGAGGAATTAACTGGTCAGAAAACGAACTATAATTCTTCCATGTTGGGGCTGAGAGCTAAATAAGACTCCCGAAAAGGTTCTGTTGTTTTCCCAGAGGAGGCTTTTGTGTGTAAGTGGAAGCTGTCTGCGGACCAGCCAGGAGACTTTTGGCTGCCATGTGCTGCTTTATTAAGTCTCCACACAAAAGCTGTTTCACAGGAAGAGCTCTTGAAAACCAAAGAAAGTGATTGGAGAAGTTTAAGTGGAAGTCATTATGAGGAAATGGAGCCCAGTTCCAGGGGACAAAAACAGACTTACAGTCAACACTTTCACCATCCGTCCTTATAAGGTACGAGACAGAGACGGAGACCAAGTTACGAGCAGTGATGAGGTTAGAGGCCTCTCGAGAATTCATCGTTGTTCCTTTTATTATTTCAAAGTGTGATCTGACATGCGGTGCTGAATGGCAGGAAGTGGCATTACGTTTCCAGGGTAAATTTTGAGGAAGCCGGCACAGATGAGACGCCGCCTGGATGTGGTGCTAAATCCACACGCCGTGTTTTCCATAATGAATAAGCTCAGGGGAGAGATTTAAAAGTTGTTTTTAGACGGCTTAGCTGAAGGTGGGGCTTTTTTGTTTGAAAAGAAAATAAACTGCACTTGCTGAATTAAACGGCACGGCCCTGCAGATTTCATTTGGATGCATAGATAACGAGATACGTGCACTTTTAAAAGGTAACGGCCTCAGGATGTGCAGAGATGCTTCTGCAGCCTGGAAAGTTCATCACGTTCCCTGTCAAACACAAACAGCCTGGATAATGGGACCAGAGCTCGACAGAAAACAGAGCACAAAGACTGGGAAGCCACTTTCACCCGAGAATGTTTCACTAACTTTTAATCATCAGAAGGAAGCCTCCTCCTGCATCTTGAAACAAACGGTGATACTTGACTTGTGCTGTTAATACCTGATTTCCAATCAAACCAGCTTTATACACACAGCAAAGCGTTTTTAGTATTATTATCAATTAATTGTAATTAAAAACATCTACATAAAAATAAAGTTAAACTGGTAGTAGTTCTGGGCGATATGAACCAAAACTCATATCTCGATATTTTTGTGATTTCTACGTCTGTTTTTTTTTTTTATTCTGATGCTCAATATACATCGATATGTCTTATATGAACAGTCGGTTGCACCAGTTCAACATGCACATAA
>NC_136694.1:27726248-27893748 GCF_947650265.1 Symphodus melops
CAGCTGATAATATCGGCTGATATTTGCTCATCTAGCATTTATCGGTATTGGTTACTTTTATTGCAGATATATTATATATATATAACATATATATATGTTTACATAGGAAGATTTATTTACCAGTCAAATAACGTTTCATTTGAGTTTTATTGTATCTCCATCTCCCAACAGAACAGAAAAGAAGATGTCTTAGAATATAAATGGTATTTCATGGTTTTTAAAAAAAAACTCAAATAATGTTCTCAAGGTTTACGAGACTATTTTTGTAGCTCTCTTCATAACATCTTGAAACATGTTAAAGCTTTCTTGAATTTTTAAAGATGAAGACCATTTTGAATTTCTAAGCAATATACATTCAGGAATGAGCAGGACTGAATCAGTGATGAACAAAAATTCGGAAGGTGAAGGTATCTTTATCCCCAATGAAAACTCAGACGGTTCTATGGCCACAAGTAATGTTTTGTTTTTATTTCCAAAATGCATTCTTCTATGCAATGGTGCATACAACAAGTGATAAAAATGGATTCTTCGAGTGTATAAAAGACTCAAATCAAGTGAATGTAATGACTGAACAGCCATGGCACATTATTTCACATCATATAGCTCATTATTAGCGAAGGAAGCGTTAAGGTCATTACGCCATGACATTTTAAATGATCAAAGACACAGGATGATTCAAAAATAGCAAACTGTGGATCATTGTCCTCGTTCATCTGCAGAAGAAGGTCTGTGAATTCTTGATAAAATGCATCTCGAGGCTATCTGAACTCCCACGGAGGTCGTTTTAATTAAAGAACATTAGAAGCTCAATTTAACCAGAAAATGCTGAATTGCTCAAATCCATTTTCAAAGCGTTACAAAACTACTTTTCTTGACAGATTTTTTTTGCCAATGGGCTTTTAAAGGGAAGGTGTTTCTTATAATTCAATGACTCGACCGTAACACAAAGATTCCTCCTTCAGTGTTCATTTTGCATCACAGGCAGAATCATTAGCTCATCTGGAGACTAATGGAGAAAACATTTTGAGATCTAGCAGCTTGTTCGTGTTGTATAGACCTCATACTTTGATGTGTTTATTTTAAATGGCCCCCCAACTTTCTTTTCCATTTATTACAGTTTGTACTTGAGTTAGCTCTTGGTGTTTCCTCTTCAGTTTGCACTTATTTCCTATGAATGGCTGCAAACTGAGAAGGAGCCTCAAAAAACAGGTTTTAATCAAATCACCTTTTTTTTTAAGTTTTCTAAAGATATCTACCTCCTTTTTCTTTTTTTCCCCTCACGCCTGCACCTTAAACCCATAATGATTTTATCATGCTTATTGGTCTTCATGCACTATCTCACTTTATTCTGTTTGATTTCAGTTCTCACATCTTCACTTTACTCTTTAAGTATTTATGTTTATATGCCTCTCGTATATATTGAGTCTGTTGTTCTGTTGCCACTATTACTTTATTACTGCACATAGCTCTATACGTGTATATATATATGTATTTCCTACTTCCTGCATTATAGTTTACATCTTTACTCCGATCACTGTCCACTCATATATTTAACTCTGTAATTTTGTGTTTGACTTTGTTCTTTTAAATTTTTAGTCTAGTTGCATTACATTTTTATTGTACCTGTTGTTCATTTACTAAAAGGCTAGGTGATCCCTGTATGGTACATGTGCAGTACAGTGTGACTGATGGATTACAGTCATAAGTACTCCAGGACATGGATGATATATTGTATGCCTTCTTTTCATAGGAAAGACCCTTCACTTCCAGTATTATTCTGTGGTCAACCAGGGTAAAGTGGGGGCTTCACCTCTCCATTCTCAACAGCCCATTGGAGAAGTATTTTAGTGCTCTACAGTGCAGCTCATTAATATATCTGTAGGATGACGGGCTTCATTTCTAGCTCCAGCACGAGTATTTGAGAGATGGATGGCAGCTGCTTCTATTAGTTCCATCATACGACCCAAAAGTCACTGCAGCTGACCTCAGTCATGAAATAATGAGACGGCTGGATTTCAACGAGAACTTAAAGAAAGTATTAAAAGGTGCACGAGCCTCATTGAAACCTCCACAAGAGGACTGTGCAAGGTTTCTATGGCACAATGAACACAATGAATGCCCCTGCTGCCATCACACTTACAGCGACTGAAGATTGTGATTCCTCATCAAAGGAACCTGACTCTTCTTAAACGTGTCTTTGTCTCCTTTAAACATTGATAAATAAAAGACCTGCAGGTTTTGTGGTTGTCCAATAGCTCATATAAAACTGACTCAAGTATACGTTTTGCTTTTACGATGCCTTTTCTGCCGTTATTGTTTTACCAAAACTCACATTACAGATACTTAAAATGCAAAAGCAGGTCACAGGTGGAGTTCAGCGGTGAGAGCGTGGGCCTCCTGTGTTCAGTCTTTTTCTCTGGCAGCTACGCCAGGACACGCTCGGCACCATGTCATGCCCTCTCTCTCTCCTCCCGTCATTTTCTGTCTCTCTTCACTGACCTATCCTAATAAAGGCAAAAAGGCTCAAAGTAGTTTAAAATTAAAAATAATGCGAACATGATTTATTCATAGTGAAGAAACTCTTAAGGTCATTCTCTTGATTTGCCAATGGAGGAGGTAGGTAACAACAAACTTGTATTTAATGAGATGCTCGAATGAAAATTGCTTGAAGAAATGTAAATATTGGTAGACAAACACACTGACACCTGAGAACCTACATTCACACACATTCAACAGAACTAGCACACAGCGAGGCGCCCACCTAACCCTTGCAGTGTGAATTACAAATAATGTTTATTCCTTCAGCGCTGCTTTAATACCTCTTTCGAGAAATACATTCGTAGAGGGCATAACTTTACAGAGTTTCAGCTCCCTCTGAGACACAGGAGCATGGAACTTTTTTTAATCCAATGAAGCTTAAAACTACCGTCAAAAATCGATTCTTATAAAGTGAAAGTAATGATATTTAAAGAGCAGCCATGGGTATAGTATATCTCAGCATCGGGGCTGGATCTGCGACATTAAGCCATGACATTTCAAATGACAGAGTCCATTTAAAATGGTGCGTCATACTTAGACTAGATGCAAAGCAGCTGCTGTTACGCAGACCTTTAAGAGCCTGTGTGCGCTGACGCCATTTTCTATACAAAACCAACGCTCAAAATCCTCAACATCAACAGGGTTTTTTGTCACTGCCCTCTCAGACATCCCAGTTTTTGAATACTGCCCAGCACGTCAATATAACTCGTCACTTCCCAACCAATCAAAATCTGCACGGGGCCTCAGCTTTGTCAATAATAATGGTGGAAGAGAGCTGCTGCCTCTGCTGCTGCTGCTGATGACGAAGGACGGTTCTTTTGAATATCTGTCAAGTTTTCTTGGTGATATTTCCTTGAATAAGAACAAAACAAAAGTTTACAGAGCAATTTGAAACAAACTGTTTCCAAGCTGCAGTGTTGGTGACCAACCTTGGTAACCTAGCAACAGAAAGCTGATGGGTGCTCTGAAGTGGCGCTACGAGCACAAACAAAAACGCAGAGAACGGACAAACTAAGTGACTCACATGCAACAGAAGGTAAAATGCGTCTGAAGGCCATGAAGGTTGTTACTAAGTAGTAACTAATTAATTATAAGTCCAATTTACCAAGCCGTATTTGAGTCATTAATTCTCACAGTGTGTGTGTGTGTGTGGGGGGGGGGGGGGGGGGGGGGTGTCTGTATGTCATTATTAAAGAAAATAAGAATAGAAGAAAAATAATCTTGATTCATTTTCAAATGGAAAACTTAATCTTGAGGATGAACTTCTGCTGGGCTAAATGATGAATCTCAGCGAGTTATTGGCTGCTGCTGTCAAGTTAGCCCACGTGTCTCTGACAATTTCATTCATCTGGCAACCGCCAGCGAGAGAGTTCGTATCAAATATCTGCTCTCCTTATTATTCTAATGATCGCTGTCAATCTTGATGGATTAGTGTATGCATTATCGACCTGAAAATATGAGGGAGAGACAGACCCCGCATGCATCACTGAAGGAACGCTTTGGGTTTTTATGGGCAAACCCATTAGGCGCGTTAATCAGGATAAAATGTCTATCTCATCTATTTTCAGTGGCTGGCCGCAATAATGAGCCATTAAACATTGTGTTTCACAGAAATCCATCTCCATCTTGGCCCAAATATTCTGAGATAATTCACATTATCTCTTATTCGTTACCGAAGTGTTGCATGATCTCAGATCTCAAAGAGGAAGATGGACAAAGTTGAAATAAATCAAATATATTTTGTGAAAAGGTTAATGAGGAGGTAAGAATTTATCCTCGGCCTCGTTGCCCATTGAATCATCTCCTGCAAAGGACAGGTTTTTCTGCTGGCTGAAAAGACGGAGGTGCAGTCATATTGAAGCCATCTGTTTTGACATTGGCTTCATGCACACAGTATCCTGGAGACTATCACATTTCCTGTTGAAGGTCATCTTTGGGAACACCGTCTCCATGGAGGTTTTTAATACTCCGGTCTATACAGACGTGTGAATAATGAGAGTACGACTGTGTTTTATCGTGGTCAGCGTGTTTGCGTGCCTCTGCCTTGGAAACAGGTCAACTCTTCATTCATCAGTCCTTCTTTCCATCGATTCGTGGCAGTCTTAGGAAAAACACACCTCACAACTAATACGTCAAAAGTCATGTCTGCAAAATGTTTTGATCGTTAATAAATACGGGTTGTTTCAGATTTTTCTTTGCAGCTCTATTCAGCATATTTCCCAGCATCCCTCTGCAAAGACTTCATTATCAGCAATGGTTTTCCTCGGTGCAACGGCACACCATTACCAACTTAGTGTGTTACTGCAGTGTAGCACGAAGGAGCGCTGAACTCTGGGTTAACAAGAGCACCGGAGAACTTCAAGATCAGGCAGAATATGGGCCTGTTTCCATTGAGGCCATTTTTAACAACATCAGTGTATCAGGAGGTTAAAATAAGGGGAATATCATACATTTAAAAAAAAAAAAAAAGCGACGTCCACCGCGTCTTTCGGAAAAGTTCAAAGATTTCCAACTTGAGCGCTCGGAGCGGGCGCACAAAAAAAACGGCAGAGCGCTTGTTGAAAAGACGCTGGGCGCTGCACTCAGGCGGCCGCTTTCTGCTGCAAACGCTCTCTTTTGATTGAAAACAACTGAAAAAAAAAGGTGTCGCAGAGAAAAAAATAAAAAAAGCTACACAGAGCCGAACAGTAAGGAGCACATTTTATTCAGAGGATTGAAAAAAATCGAGTGTAAATGAAAGGCGGCAAACTTGAAGCCACACGTTCAAAAAATGAAATCTAAATCAGTCAAAGGTTTTCATCAAACAACCGCACTCAGTGAATTTGAGCTGTAACTGCCAAAATGAAAAAGCTCCCTCTTCTATTATGCAAAGTAAAGTAAAAGTAGGAACATACATGAGCACACGAGGAGCTGGGGAGCTTATCGATTTAGTTAATGAGAGCATTTTCCTCCTGGTGGGGCTGCACCGCTGGGAGCTGAGCTCATCACATTTTCATGTGCTCATATACGATAGCTTAAGACGGCACAATGAGATGTGATAGTTCTCCATAAGAGCCGTGCTGTGTGGCTCCAACATGCTGACAGCAGGGGGCTTAAAGGCAAAGAGAAACCTGGCCGCTGACAGAAAACAGCCAATCAGAGCAAAGCTGTCGAACAAGGAAGAGAGAAGAGGAAGAGGAGAAATCAAACACACCTTGAAATATTGATACGCCGTATGGGGCGGCAGCAGCTCAGTAAGGACTTGGGTTGGGCGAAGTCCCGGTGTGGATCGAGTCTGGTAGCTGGAGAGTTGCCAGTTCACTTCCTGAGCACTGCAGAGGTGCCCTTGACCACCGCATTATTTATTCTGGTATTTTACAGAAAAGTTCAACACCTTTTATTACTATGAATTCTTTTTTTTTTTTTTGATGATCAAATGTAAAGAATTAACATGATCTGTTTTTCAGTTTCCTGAACGCTTATAGGTTTGGTACCAGAACAACATGTATAACAATTCAGCTCCCAAATCTCAGCGAAACGTTATTTAAAACTTTTAAAATCAGATCATAAGAAATATTACTGGAATAAATTGATTCATTAACATGTTGTAATGTGACAAAAAAAAATCTGCATAATATGTCTGCCAAGAACAATGCTGTTATCCCACTCGCACAACACTCCTAAAAACTTCCTGATGCTTGAGGTGAGCTGCATTTTCACACCTGAACAAGTTGAATTGTTCACCTTGACGCTACCTGCACGCGTTGATGCTGCCAAACCTGCTCGTAAAATCTGTGTGTGAAGCCGTGGGTGCCACCTGATGTGAGACAGCAGCAGGAAATATTCTGGAAAATTCACCAAGCATGAGGAGGAGGAGGTGGTGACGTGATCCTGCGACTGGCACATGACCAGAGAATGTACGAATGTGATTACTCATGATCTCAATGCACGTAGGGAAGATGCTTCATTTATTTATTTATTTTCTGATTGCCAGTTTGATCTTCTCTGCTGTTTTGTTGATGTTTTTAACATGCTGGACTACAGGAAGCATTGACATGAGGCCTTCTAGCTGGACACACCACTTCCTCCTGTGCACCCATCCTTAACCTGTCCAAAGGCGGGAAATATCCCACTGTGAGGTGTTAACAAACCCAGGATTTCAGGGCCGGTGTGCTTGAAACTTTCCTGGAACCTTTCAGTTGTGCATAATGGAAAAAAACTAAACTCGTGATATACTGTATTTCAATATATGTGTTGCAATAGTAAAGCAGAGTGCCTTGATGTCCAGAGAGCAATGAAAGTGTACCGTGGTGGAAGACAAAAAGCAGGACTCGCGGTCTGTGGCTGCGTACAGTAATCCTCAACACATACTGCTGTCAACTCGAGCAATTTCTGCTTGAAACTGTGAAAAACATGAACGCAGCTTGATTTGCTTAAATTGCACACGAGCCCTGCGTGGATGCGTATTTGTGCTGGAATAAAATTGATTAGAGTTTGAATCTGTCTCTTTGTGCATCCCCGTGTTTATGAACTATATGCTTGATGTAAACGTACAGTAGCTTATTTGGTTGAGTTTGTGTGTCGGAGGAAAACATGTAACTTCATTTGCAAGATTGCATAGGCGTGTGTGTGTGTGCGTGTGTGTGTGTGTGGGGAAGGGTGCATGAAAGGCAATAATCTACAGAAACAGGATTATTTGCATATTCCTTTGAATCCTCCGCCTAGTGTTTAATCAAGCATGTAATCAATTCACCAAATACTGTACTGCTTTGTAGAAACTCTCTTTTCACTCCCTCCAATGTTTTCAATCCAACAACCTTTTCCAAGCAAACAGACCGGCAACATGTTTCCACATCCTTTCACAGGCCAAATGTTCAATGTGACAACTTACTTCAATTATGAAGTATTTTCAATTGTGCTCATTCCATGAAGCCACTCAGCATAATACCAACCGAGCAGTTCGTGGAAGCTGCGGTTCCAGGTATGCGAGCACACAGAGCACCATAATAAAAAGGGAAACATGTCATCAAGCAGGCAGTCTGTTGTGGCCTGGAGGTGTTGTAAATTATGAACTTCTCCGACTGTGCTACACTCAGGGAAAGTCATGCTACTTTTATGTGCAGCCTAAAAGGAGCAGCTCGGTTACGCCTTTGAGTAGCTGAGTAGCCCAGCTCGAGTTCCAGCAGACCCTCCACAGAAACGAGGGTCGCCCAACATTTGAACGTTCCTGCTTGTACAGCGCAGTGACAGGGGAAGATGTCACACTGATAGCTGGGAAAAGTTCCTCTGTAAATCTCTATTGATTACCTATTGCTGACTCTTAGCTGCAGAGCACTTGGCAAGAGGCTGATTTTGTCTGGGTGCTGCTCAAAGCAGAAATACATCTGGTGATGGAGGAGCGTCTTGGGGGGGGGGGCAAAGCTGCGATGGCATTTTGTAGCGAGGAGGACGGAGTACAAAGCCAAGCACAGGAGAGCTTTGGCAGCAGACCAGAGTGTTCCCTGTACTCCGAGCACATCATTCCAAGTAACACTTGTTCTTGTGCCTTATGTAATTTTCCACAGAACATCCAAGAGTGGGAACGTGTACAGATTTCAAAAGGAGTGTAAATGCTTGGTGCTTTACAGATAACTCAACTGGTGCTGCAGTCGCTTCCCTACTGTCCCCGCTCTAGTGATTCGGATGTGTATTCAATGAGACAACATTACCTTTTCAGAGGCGCCGGGCTCTGCCAAAGTCACACACAAAGAGCCCAGGACAAAAAAAAAACCTGAACCGACAAAAAAATTAGGCTACCAAAGAATAACAATGAAGTGTTATGAGTTCAGTCCTGCAATGAGAATTTCAAGTGTATAAATTAAACACAAACATTTAGAGGAGAAGTAACTATAAATCATTCATTAATATATCATCGCATCACTGAGACAGAAACACTTTTCTCCTCTATAGAGGGGAGCCAGAATATTTACAGGGAGTTTTTCTTATCGGGATGTCATTTCTTTGAGTATATTTAAATGCTTCATGTCTCAGGGATCCTTACAACGTCAGCTGAAGACTCGTTTAGCTCAATAAAGCATCAGGAAAATAAATGTTGTCGCTTATGTGAAAGAATAGAAAACTTCTCATTTCTCCATTAAACCACAAAACATAAATGGACTTGAGCTCGTAGAGTGTAACACGATGGATCTCACCAGAGAGAGCGTGGAGACATAATGTAGAGGCCTGTCCAGGAGTTGTCTGAGCCCTTATTGAAATACAATTTTGTATAAATTGAGCTAAATTTGTTTGCACACACAAATAATTCTGAAAGGCATCTCAATGATATAGGTTTTTTTTTTTTTTTAAATACCAGCGTTTGAGCAGGAAGGTTCAAATGTTTCCATAGGCTTAATATTGTTTCTTCAGCGACTGAACTACAAGGTCCTTCACTCAGTCAGGACAGTCTGTTGAAGCCGACCCTCTGAATATCAAACAGCCTTCAGCTGTGTCACCTGTCCTTTTTGTCCGCCGGTGACTTCATCACGGTGTCGTCTGAGCAGAGCCCTTGGAACATGGAAAGTGAATTAGATTACGCTTTAACAGCCTCTGACTGTAGTATCAGCTTGTCGGAGAAGAGTCCAACTTCGACGGGACAACAACTGTGTTGTCAAGGAAACGCACATTTTAAAACGTATATAAAACTAGTAAACAGCAAACAATATCCATATTTAAATACCCCTACAACAGAAATGAAAGTCCAATATTTGGTCATTTCTTCTTTTTGGTGACCAACAACTAAAGGTAGTGTGGAAGAGTGAGAGGAAAGGTCTGATTTTAACACTGCTCGCCCGCTTGGACCACTACAGTCCACGAGGCTACCGGCACCCCCATCACATCGATTTGACTCAAGGTCTTCTTCAGTGATCATTTGATCATGAAGAAGACCTGTTGTGGCATTCGATCAAGTGTGGGGGCATCTTCTGTTTCCTCCTTCTGATGACGGTCATGACGATGGTTTTGTTTGATTAGATCAAGAACAGCCGTCAATGTTGTGCTTCGCCTCTGTGCACTTCCTGTCAGCAACTGTGCGTCCAATCGGAGTTGAAGCTGTTTGTTTACACAAACTGACATCGTCTCCTTTGCTTGTGTTGGTCTCACTCTCTGCTGTACGTAGCTTTGGATAAAAGCATCTGCTGGATGATTGTAGAATTATCTCTGCTGTTTTTGTATTGCTTTGCATCAGATGTGCGTTTATAGTCATTTTTTAAGGAGCACAACTGAACTGTGTGTCGGCAACATTTCAGTACTGAAAGTCTCATGATGGCAGCTGTTGGGTTTGGGTTAAATGACTAAAGTTTTATTGACGGGTATTGTTTCAAAACACTTGATATCAAAGAGAATTAAAGTTAAAATCTAACATTTGACAACCTTTACCTGCACCAGATATTTTTGAACACTTGCAGAGGACTTACAGTACAGTCTCCATTTAGGTATTGGCAAGTAATGACAAATGCATTTCTTCTGTCGTCATGTGATTCCTGCTCATCATCCTCCCACAATCCAAAGATGTGCAGGTGGGGTTAATTGGTAGATCTAAATTGCCTGTGTAAATGGAAGAGTAAATGGTTGTCCGTCTATAGGTGTCGGCCAATATATGTGATTGACTGGCGACCTGTCCAGGGTGAACTACGCCTCTCAGCCAATGTCAGTATGGATTGGCAGCAAACCGGATCCAAGACCCTCAAAGGACAAACAAGTCAAGCAAAGGCATGAAGGGATTCACTATGTTATGTTAACTTATGTTTCAAACAATAGGGTTTGATTTGACGAGAACTATATAACTACATTCTCTTCTATAAGGATTGCTTCACCACTTCCAGTCCACGATGGGAGCCTTACCGTAAAAGTAAGGACTTTGAATCCTGCTTCATGCTGATTGAACGGTGCGAGCAGCTTTGGAAGAGAGGAAGATGAAAGAGCAGTGGGTTTTAGGCTAATTATTTCTGCTTACTCAATAATGATAAGTCGCCATGACCACAGGGCTTGCCAATGTGACGACTGAGATCACTAAAGTAAGACTGAGATCACGGTAAGTAAGAAGCTGTGCTTGCGTCCAAGCAAATTCAGAACAGGTGTGGGATTAAGATAAAAAGTAGGCATTTATTTTCCAGTAATTCACTTTTAATGCGCAAAGCCTGGCGACCTGCATCCCATCACTCATTTTATCTTAAACTGTAAGAACCACAGAAGCCTTAATACAGATATTCAGCACACTCACATTCACCACCCAAACAATGGACGTTGGTGTGTTTACTGGAGAGGTGTCAGGTAACATCAGAGTCTCTCCTCCCGCTACTCATTTGTGTTGCTTTCAGTTGATTTGGCAAGATGTTGGTAAGTATATGAGGACTGTATATGAAGACTGTATATGAAACAAAGTGTTTCAAAGCTTTATGGCAGGCTGTTTATGGCGCTCCCAAAATACTAAACACTGCCGTACCAATAAAAAAAAAACATCTGTAGATTCAAACTATTCAATCTCCTCACATAAATCCTGACTCTGAGGCCAGTTTAATTCATTCATTAATCTTATGATAGCATGATGGTACACTGATCAAAGGTCTACCTCTGCACAAAGAGATCAAGAAGTGTGTGAAGTATGTGCAAAATACCCTGCAGTGGATGTAAGTTCTAGATTATTGTATACGTGTAAGATGCTACCATACTGAGGAGGCTTGAAGGTATTTGCATCCACAGTCTGTGTTAAATTAGCATCTGATTTCCCCATGCAGCAGCTAATTAAGACTACCTTTGGGGCAAAGTGAGGCAGAGCTTAAACACGCCACAGAACGACGGAAAGCACCATCAACAACCCTGATACTCAAAATAAAGATCCTCATCACCAAAATAACAAGCTACAAAAACTTTTTACAAGGCCACAATTCTGCTTTACCTGAGCAAATGTATCTGGGCTTCTACTGAGCATAAAGTTAATGCAGTGGAAGCTACTGCAGTCACCTCTGAGGAAATGGAAAAGTAAATGGAATGACATAAAAGCACAAAGGGAAAAAAAGGTTTCTTACGGGGAAACGCCAGAGCTTTTGCAGAAAGCAAAAAAGAGCTTTAAAGCTGATGTCACTGAATAAACCCAAAGTAACAAAACAAACTTGTAATGTGGTAGTCTTTTGAAATAGTAGAACAACCATGCCTCATACCTTGATGCTGAAAGCAGAAAAGCCAGACCGAGAAAATTGGACAGATTGTATTCAAGTGTTGTGAACAGTCTTTTTTTTTTAAACAGAAGTAGAGCAAAATCAGCTTTCATTTCAAAAGAGATCGAATAAATTGTGCTCAAATTTAGAAATTTTGGTTTGGCGCCTACTTTAGTCTCTAATAAATAAACCATCTTTGCCATCTGTGTATTTTCTTTATGGAGTGCAAAAACAAAATGAACTAAAACTAATAGCAAAGGACCATGAATCTACGTTCAGACACAAGCTCCTCGTCCAAGTGAGGATGTTTTAAGTGGGCCTCTGTTGGGGCCTAGATGGCCATCATATAAGAATATTTCAGATACTTTATTATAAACAAGGGAAAGAAAAGGGCATGGTAATTGAAAAGGCAACATGGGTACTTCATTGGACCCAAGGTGGCCATCTTTCACCCATACTTGCCCTTATTGGTGTCCTTGGGGGGCTCTGCATCAACCCACATGTCCTTAACAAAGGAACTCCATAAAAATCCAGGACCACATTTGGCTGGGCTCCTCTTGTTAGAAAGCCAATTTTGGAAGAGCTGGCTGAGGGTCTGACGCCAACATCAGCAGGGAGTCATGTGTCATTGACTTCTTAAACACTTGCTCTACACTATCAGTGCAATCAAACAGGTTTTCCATTGCGTTAATACTATCTCACTCTTGCAGAGTAGAAATAAAGTAACCCAAACCTGAACCTAAAAGCGCTTTTACACCGACTCATTCACACACTGATGCGAGATAGGCTGCAATGTAAAGTGGCTATCATAAATCACTCATCCCATTCATGCACATTGACACGCAGCAGACGAAGCAGCAGAAGCAACATGGGATTAGGTGTCTTGCCCATGGATACATTGGACATGTGGCTGCAGTAACTGGGGATTGGGCCCTCCACATTCTGATTTAAAGACAACCGTCACTACCAGTTGAGCCCCAGCTGGCCAACAGGCTCTAAGAAAACAAAACACTGCTTCCTTCTGTACTCTCTCCGAACAATAATCATGTGTCACACTGCCTGCTTTAAAAGCAGCGTGGAAACAAACGATGCAACATGTACCAAACTTAAAAAACCTACAATATCTGCCATACATCTCAACGTAGAGTCAAAAAAAATGAATGAAATGAAAGCTTTTTCAAAGATGTGACATTTTGGAGTCTGTAGTCAGTGTGACGTTTCTCCATTTAGTCCAGGTCCTCTGAGACCGAGCATCTCCTGGCCCTAACCCTTACTGAAGAGGCATAAAAACGTGGAAAACAATTATGCCTAAGCTTCTATCCCATAATGAATCCAGCCCCAACATTTATTCTAATTGCTGTCATTATGATGTGCTGTACGCATGTAATGAATGAGCAATGGCTGCACTGGCACACACCAAAGAGAATGACGGAACACATTTTGTAGAGAAATTGTGCTTCGGAGATCGTAATTATTTGGGGTCTTTAATGACGCACAGTAAACACACACTGAAGGACGTCCAATCTCAACATCTGTGCATCCTTAACATTTCATACATGTCATGTTATAAAAAGAGCGTTCTGTAATATAATCACAGTGTTTCTGCTCTCTCAAAATGCTGCAGTGTTTCTTATTTTAAACATACATTTGATTAGATCTCCAGCTATTTGGTTTTGACTGTTTCCATACAGTGTGATGAGAAAAGGAATTCAAAAAAGAGTTGAAATACATGCATACATTTTTCACATTATAAACGTCACATGTTTTACTTGAAATGATTAAAAAACACCAACTAATAGACGTTCCCTTGTGTTTTGTTTCCTTTAACGAGGGTCCTTCGGAGGCTCTTAGCAGTAAGTTTGAGGGACAAAACAATCACGTGTTAACCTTGGTGCAAAATTACCTTGCTTTGGAAAAAGTGGCAATTGAGAGCAGACTCATCGCACATGGAGGGACTCGAGTACTGAATCAGATGAAGTCAGAGCCTTTTGCTACTCTCTTCATAATTACATCCACTTATTTTCTTTTTTTTTCATTTCACCGCTTTACATGCCTCACAACCTCTCCATTTTTAATTAACTGTAGGATGGAAGCTTCTTCACAGGGCTGTGGGTGAGATCACATGTTACAGTATAATCCTGTTGCCATCCACCTTTTCTGTTAAACACTTACCCTTTCATACTGTGTGCTGTAAGACTGATCCTTGCTAATGTTGTAAGAAGTGTTATTCTTAACACCTTGAAACAAGTAAGCCATGTTTGACCTGGAGATGTCACCTTTTAACGTGCAATGTGTAGAATTTTAATGTTTACCTAAAATAACTTAGATTCTTAAAAAATAGGCTAAACCTGTATTAGATATATTGTTTGTCAAGTACTTAAATTAGCTCTCATATTTCCAAATTCAACATTTATCAAAGCCAGGGAAATCTTTAGTTTTATAGTTGTAACTGGGCACACATGTTGATTGTTGCCGTGGAAACACCGGATGTTACACCAAAGGTTTCGACGTACAGAAAGAAAGCGGGAACTGCTCCTGAAAGCTGCCGTACTGTTTCTGTATGAGCTGCTTTTATGAACTACATGTAATTTATACTTAGATACATCGTTGGTAAATATATTCTCTCTCAGGTCTGTGTCGCCCTTTGTCTCGACTATGCTCATTTTCATAAGGATTGGGGGGGGGGAGGTGAGGAGTGGCGGGTAGCAGAGACAAACGGTGTCATATTGTCTACTTGCACCTTTTGTAGCTCTTAAATCTGCAGTATGGACTCAAATGTTCCTTAACATCCCTTGTACTGCTCTAATAAGCAGTTTCCACACATTGTATTTACAGCTGCCCGATTTTTCCGTTACAACTTTGTTTTAAAATTGTGCCCGGATGTGTATTTAACCTAAGCAGGTGCTCTTTGAATCTCCAGTGGGCGTCTTGTTGTCATCCAGAGTTATCCTAACCTGCCGTCCCACGAGCGCCATCGTAAACAAAAGAACAAATGTGTCGTTTCAGCAGAGATCTTTTTCTGGCTCGCTGTAGTATAATCCCCTCGTCAGCTGATGTCCTTCCTCAGGGGCAGAGCTTAAACAACAGATATTATATTAACCCCTCGAGTAAGAGGAAGGAATTATGAATAGCCATGGCCTACAATTGACACGTTAAACCGTGCTCTTAATTGTGAGATTATCAGTGATACAGGGGCTGAACTGTATGAAAATAAAAGGGATGGAGACGATGGAGACATACATCACTGTGTCTGAGGAGGGTTACAGATGTCAACACTTTCATTCCAGAAAGAAGGAAAACATCTCTCCAATCGAGCACAGGATCATTGAGAAACTGCACTTCTCTTTTACTTCAGCCCCGCTGTGATGATGGAGGCGACGGATAGGCATGTACAGCTCTGACCTCTGTTCCTCGCCTCAAACCAAATGACAGAGCGAGTGTCAGTGTGACATGATTATCTCTGTATAATTCACGCTCCACACACAAAGCCACCCTCTGTGTGTTTAAACAAAGAAATAACATGCAGCCTGAGGTCACTTTTAATTACATAACATATGTTATGTCCAACATCTGATATCAAGGACATTACAGTAGATTGTTAAAAGGAAGAATGAGCGACTTTTTGACCCAGTAGCTGTCGGCCAAGAGCGCCAGCTACAAACCAAAACAAAGTGCTGTTTGGCCACACCTCCAACACCTCTCCACTCACCACCCCAAGAAGGAGTTCATCAATTAGAACGTGCCATAAAATAGCTAGCTAATCTATAGTTAGCTCATAGATTCATATTGCTCAGAAATTGTGACAGAATGACAGGGATCTAAACACACTTTGTGACATACAAATAAACATCGAGTATGTTTTCCTTCTTTTCTCTAGTCCTGGACTAAAGCGGCTTTATACACGAGCTTGTCCCGTAACATGACGTAAACACAGCTAACACAACAATACAGCTGGCAGGACTCGAGCTTCACACTCAGTCGTAACAATAACGTAAAGAAGAAAGGAGGAGTAAAGAGTCATAAACCAAAACAATGATTTCCTCCAAAACATAAATGAAAGATAAAGGATTAAGACGAAGAGATTACAAGAAAGTCTGTTTAGAAAAAGGCTTTCATCGGGCCTGCATGTAAAAGGGATTAGATCGACCAGCAAACACAACAGATGATAAACTCTATTAGATCTACGGTCTGACTGCGTCCTGAAACTGCCGTGTTCTCTCCCTCAGTGTTACTACGACATGATGGAGGTCTCACTATCCTGCAGAATGGGACCCAATGTTCAGTCAGCTGTAACGACGACTAATGTGAGCTTTTCTCTTACATTCAACTCCCCTTGGAAGAGGGAGCCACATGACGAATCTGAGCAGCTGAGTGGGGGCGTAAATCAAACTGCTGAGGTGACAAGAAAGAAATTCAGTTCAATTTTGGTGCTGCTTTCGCCAAACGTGTGGATCATTGGGATTTAATACGTTTGGAGGAAATATATGGGCACGCTTGACAAGATAACTACATAAATACAGAGTGAAACACATTTATTAAAGAGAAGGAAACATTACCCTTAAGGGCCAAGAGCCAGAGCAATATTAGTGTAGCGCAAGCAGTTTTATGTATCAACACCATCCAGAAAGTGTGTCTTTTTATTGCGTGCAGATTTTTGAGAACTGTGAAGAAGCCGTCAGTAGAGATGTTTAGATACCAAATAACAGAACTGAAATACCTGATAAAATCAAAGTCTTACATTTGGCAATCAATTCAAGTACAGCATTCAATGCATCCATCAATTCAATTTGTTTACATCAAAAAAATGTATGAATTAATGTGTTGATGCTGACAAATTTTCAGGCTGCGATGTTTCGAAATTATAGGTTAATACACCCACAATTCATATACAAACTCAATACGTTTCAAGTTAAAAACCTGTCTAACTGTATCATTTACCAAGACAAAGGATTTTAGGGAGCTAAAGTTTGGCTTATAGCTGCTGAAAGCCTCAGTAAGAATGTTGGAAAAACACTGACTTTAAAGGTGAGACTGTTTTATGTGCTAATGTAACTGCTTCAAATCACTGCACCCATTTGTTTTAGAGAGAAGCCGACCTCTGCAGATAATCTGGCTTTAGGCTAAAGCCTAGAAACACTAAAGATGGGGCCAGCTGAATAATGGTCAGTTTGACACCCTAATATCTTGTCGAAGCTAAAATGATGTGTGTGCAATAATGCAGCTAACAAATGTGCTACGGTAGTACTGATTTATTGTTTCCTTGAGGTAAGGTAACATAATATAGTTTCCTTTGGTGTCGTGTGTAATATTTATGGAAACAGAAGAACCAGTCTGAGGCTGGAAGGTTCAGACAGCTTGTCTTCCTCCCCATAAATAAAAGTAGGGTTGGGCGATATGACTTCAATCAATGTTAGGATTAATTGAACATTTAACCTCGATTACAATCAACACAGTCGCCAGCACTTTGTTCCTGCCAAACATCCAACAAAAGGATTAAATATATGTCGCTTTTAATCAAATATTCTTATTTGTGTTTCTGACTTTTAAGTATGAAGAGTACAGCACATGTGATTACATGTATTTTTCACTCAACAGTTCAGTCATGATTTGGCAAAACCTAGAAATATATTTTTTTGAAAATGTCTTAATGTGTACCAATCTGGATCTTATGGATCAGTTTACAAGCCAGTTTCTGTTAGTTTGTTTGATCGCTATGGTCACCAGCAGCCCTGACTTTATCAGCAGAGTTCAGGTTCAGTTCATGATGCAACCTAAGTCTGATTCCCAGTCTGCCAATCGACTTATAACACACTTTAAATGCACAGCTCTCCGGGCCATTTCCCGCCTACTCCCCTTCTCTTTCACCATCGCCTCCTCATGCTGCTCCGCAACTTTGATTAAGTACGAACCAGTGGGTGTTTCAGCACAAACTCGATCCATAGCCGAGGGCTGACTTTCCTCTGCTGCGTCAGAGCCAAAAGATTGTGTTCATGCCTTCCTCTTCCTTTTCACTTTTTTTCCCCACATCATAATCAAGCTTTTCATAAACAGTCTGGATACAAAGTCAACCAAGAGTCGGGTCTTACAACACAGAGGAGCCTGCCGGGATTTACTACCAGTTGTGTAAAGACAATCGTCAAGAGGAATACAGGATTACATGACTCATAAGACTAATCCACAGAAAGAAACAAATAAACAGAAAAATAAACAAACTTTATGACATATGTATACAGAGTGTTGTTGTCACAAACGTAAAACTGAAGATCTCTGTTTTGGATTTGTAGAGACAATTCTCTTTCACCAAACACATTCACAATCTGAGGCCAACATCAAATGGCTTTTTGCTCAATATTAGAGCTGCACGTTAAAGAGACAAGACGCCGTACATTCTTGATCGTGACATTGCTTACAACAGTTATACTTACTGAAACTACTTCTTAGTTTGATGTACATTCATCAGTACGTTTTAATTGATCATTAACCAGTGAGTGTGTGGTGTGATTCTGAACTCCCTGCTAGATTCATAAAATCAAACTCTTGTCAACAGTAATGTTAATTTGCTGTATTCAGAAGACCTGGCCGAAGCAGATTGACACATAATGTTGTAGTCTGTCTCTATGTCCTGTCTCCTTTTGAAGGGTCTTTGGAAGACCAATACAGCGGGCTGTCTCAGCCTGTCCGATAGGCTCCCTTGAATGTGGCGAACACTTTTCTCGGCCAGCGCATAATCGATCAAGCGCATCCTTCGTGGCCCAACGCAAGATAACTTGAGTCTGCCGCTTGACGAAATGATGCCATTTAAATGTAAGTGAACGCTCTCAAGTCAACTGAATAGCTACTAAAACCAATGATTAAAATCAAAAGGGTCCATGACCCGTCCCGTTATCATTAAAATAATAGGTTAAGTTACGTTAGTAATTAGTTAATTCCACTGCAGCTGTCGAGGTTGCTAGGCAACAAGAGGTGGTGCTTAGAAACAAAATGGTAAGGACAGGGACAGCTGGTGACCCAAACAAGAAATCCTCTGTAGACCAAACCAGCTAATTTCAGATCAGCCTGAGCAGTCTCGGTGCCGAGGGGCGGGCCCTTCTATGGATGCCACCACTCACTTCAGACACAGCTACCATCTGCACTCATGCCATGGCTGCTGTCCAATCAGATTACTTGGTTACAACAACAGTTGGATGATATAAATAAATGGTATTGCATTAGTAGTACGTTAATGGTTCGTCACTTTATCAGTTACGTTGTCAAATTGTTAACAAATTGGGGATTTAATTTAAACAGGGCGACAGGTTGATCTACAAGATCTTCCTCAGATATTTGTGTACTTGGGAGTGCCAAATTAGCTTTTACTAGATTAACCAATGTATATTAGATTCCATAAATGTCCTTCAATGGCATCTGTGGGTAGCCAAACCTCTTTAAGGCACTGTCCCTTTTTTCACAGAAAACTGGACATCTGTCACATAAACGGTTTGGGGATTATTATCCAAGAATTATTTGAAAAACATCTCCAGACGTGATAAATGAAGGGTGACAGAACTGTTAAACACTGAGGCGAAACCCTCAAGCTGCACTCCCTCTCAGGCTCTAAACAAATACATGTTAGGACTTGAGCACTGTGACATGCCATGGATGACGCTAATGCATAAGGACAATCACCGTATCATTCAGTCAGACACATTTTACTCATGATGATTTGTCAAACACTCAAACTTCACTTAATTAATCCATCAGCAGCTACTCCTACTGAGCCATAAGGCTACTGTTCTGACAGTGGGGTTTTTTTCATTCGGGGCTACAATCAAACAAGTTCAGAAGGGTCAATAAAGATGCAGCAGACATTCTCTACATCTGTTGCTTGTAAGAGTGGATTTATGAATGCAAAACCTTTGGGCAGAGGAAAAAATTGAGAGGCTTGTGCTGACTATTACTGAGGCTAAACACTAAAAGTAGCACAGGATCATATCCTCTTAGCAGCAGACACGCCAAAGCAAGGAAATGGCCTCGAGATTTGACAAACTAGTTGCTCCACCTTTCTGTTAGAAAGCTTTTCAGCTGAAGGAAAATCAACTTTCCAGACCGTATGGAGAGTTCAACCGAGAATCAAATTCTTGCGAGACAATATTGATTGGCAGATAACCTTCTACATAGTGCAGTTCAAAGATAACGGTGCAAAGGTTTTGAGTTTTTAAACGTAAACAGCTCGGAAGGTTACGCTTTCCTCAAGACATTACAATAAGGAGAGGCCTGAATCTCACCAGGACATGACATTATATACAGTGTTTTACTACTAAAGTAGATTATTGGTCTGCACCAGACTCAGATTTCTCTCATTTAAACAGGGATCGTGTGTATTTTGCTGATATCCCACCCTAGAGCAGTGGTTCTTGTGGGTCAGGACCTAAAGGTTGGTCACAGAGCTGCTAGTAGTTGGAATATAACAGAAACGTGGGTTGTGACATTTCATGAATAAGTCTGTGATGGATCCTGAGGGTCAACCAGTTGAGGTCCAATGCACCAGTCGTCACTGCTTTGTACACGCAGCAGCTGTCCTGAGCAAAAGAGCTGCCCTTGTACAACAGTACTAACTTTATCCCAAGCGTGTTACTTTAAGATGAAGGAATATCTCGAGAACTCGATAAAAAATGTTTTATTAAAATATAACAGTGAACACTGAAGGAGTCTTGCTCTTAAACAGACTGACGTCCTGCAAACAGCTTTACAATATTTCAGCGATCAACCATCTCTGATGTCTCTGGTCTGCTTGAGGAGTGTTCGCTTTTTTTGTATCATGAAAGTGCTCTTACTCAGGCACAGTAATTTTATAGGAGGAACATTTGAAGATAACTCCACTCCTGTCGAAACCCATGTGGACGTTGAACTATTTAGAATCCTTGCCTTATATCAAGAAAACGAGCTAGCTCGCAGCAACTTCTGACATCCTTTGTTGCCCGGAGAGCGTCTGGAAAACTTTATTATTAACATGAAAACTTCTTTATTCATTCAGTATTTGTTTTTTGTTTTTTTTGGTCGACACATCTGTGGATTCATCTGCTCCTGGAGAAAAAAAATCAGCTTTGAGGGGTCATTGTAAGACTCAGTAGAGTTTGACTGTTTCTGTACTGCTGAAGGTTCGACTGAAATACTGAAGAGACGAAATGCAAGTTAACCTGGTTCGTTGTTGGGTTTTTTTTTGGGGGGGGGGCATTATAAATTCAATTTGGCAAGGCAATATTACAAGAAGCCAACGGTAAGGACTCATTACAGCTGCTCCCTGCATCACAGTGTTACCAGGTAACAAACCATAATCCACACTCACTCTCCGAGTCAAATGAATGCTGACAGCTTTATTGGGCAGGAATAAATGAGATCATCTAAGCTTTATATAAGAATTCAGAGTGGAGGAGCAGGCAGCAGAAAAAAAGTTGAAACGTAATCAGCCGAGAATATGAAGCAATCTCACACGATCATGATCAGCTTCGTCGTTAAAAAAAAAAACACCAAAAAAAACAGCGAAGTCGAATAATCACGTCTAACGCAGCCTGTGATCCGTGTGCAGCCTCTGTTATTGTATAATTCATGTCACGTGTTCAGGAGATTAATTCTGTCAACTCTGAAGACAAGTTCTGCAGTGGATCAAAGGTTCGCTGATAAATGTTATCATAAATGACAGATGTTGTAGGATGAACACAGAGACATGTGCTATCATAGATCCACTCTGTCTGTGGAGCTGCACCGCTACCTGCTCCTGTGACTGCAGATTGATGTCTCCATGATTTTGGTGGTGATAGAAAATGTAGGGAGGCTGTCTCTCTCTCTCTCTCTCTCTCTCTCTCTCTCTCTCTCTCTGGGGCTCATATGGAGGAAGTCAGCTCACATGAAAGGAAATAATCTGTTGTCATAAAATGCATAGCCCACACAATCCTCCTTTACTCCCATCTGCACAGCTACAGCCCATCCAGAGTGACGTCAATGTGCAGATTAGAGCTCCGCTCCTCTCCCATCTCTTCTCTTTTTTTCACGCCTAATCTGGACTTCTTTTTTTTTTAAACCTCTGCGATGCTGCATTCACTGCCTGCAAGATGGCTTTGAATAGGTTTAGACAAAAAAAAGAAGAGAGGAATCCAAATAAAGAGGCAGAGCAGTGAGTGCGGGTATTTACAGTCACTACATACTGAGACTATAGGGAGGTGTTAAAGAGGGCTCCAAATTAAAATGGAACGACAAGGATTCCTTGCCTAGTAGACAGAAGAATTATTGTTTGTATGTAAAAAAGGATTGAGAAGAATCTCTTACATGAGTGGATGTAAAAAAAAAAAACTAACATCACATGACAGTGGGTCAGTTATAACTACATGTCACATACTTTCAGCCATTTTCCCACAAAATCAACAAAGCATTTATATTGAAAATGTACCCTACAAACTAAAATCATCCCTTGCTCGAGCTGCCTGTGGTTTGCATTGTTGTGTTAGTAAGCTAATGTTAGCACACTTTAGCTAACCCTTAGCTTCATATGGTACATAAATTGACACGGAAAGACGCCAAATAAGCTGCGAGTAGTATTTTTTCGTATTTTCTCCTTGACTGAAACAGTTTTGAACACAAGGCCGTCCCGTCCCGTGTAAACATGATATGAACATTTACAGATTTGCTGCCAGTTACACATCTTATCATGTTTCACTTTAGCCGCTTCCCACTGCTGTCACATTTTATATTAGTCTTCCTCTTCAATCCTGCGTTCAACATCTCCTTTGGCCAATCAGCTTCTGTGCACGTGACCTACATTCCCCTCCGTCATAAGGGCCAAGGTGAGGTCTCATGAAGAAGTGGTGTGTTGAGTCACACTGAAGGGGAAATCTGCTTAGAGCACCGTGTTACCACACCAGTCCCGACAATAATGCTGATCTTTCCACGCTCTTTTACGTTTTAACCTTGACACACTTTCTGTTCAGTATGACACAAGAGGAACACTCTTCCAGCCTGTGTTCGGTCTTTTTTAAACAGAGGTCACTGTGACGTTGAACAATTCCACTCGCTTGGTAAAAACACCCATCGCTAGCTAAAAAGAAAACTGCAAACAACCACAATGTCTGTGGATGAAAAATCATCTGTGCACAGCAGCGTTACTCCTGCAAGTCCCCCCCCCCCCCCCCCCAGTGATGACCCATGACTGCAGAGATAAGGGCCATGTGTGCTCTGCAAGGCCCTTCTCCAAGTCTAATAAGGGCACTAATGTTGGGGACACAGTGGTGGAGCAGTTGTTATTACTCAGCAGCCATGTTTAAACCGGATAAGCAAAATCGCATAATCCACATTAGCATGAAGAAACAGTGAGGGGACAGTGCAATCAAACTTGCTGATAAAGCTCGACAAGAAATCCATGCTTATTCTGGATGCTAATTTGAGAAGGAAAAGCCTCTCATATCAAAATGATATAACCATGCAAACAATCGTCAGATAACATTGCTGGTTGGAGAAAATGCAGAGTGACACTGTTTGACGACGCTGCATGCCAACTTAAGATCACAAACAGTAATGTTGTACTTTCTCTTTATCGCCCGTCACGGGAGACCTTTCTGTGCAAACTTCTCAGCTCTTCGTCCCTATCTCTGCAAACCACCAGCTGCTCAGGGAATCAAAGTTGCTTCAAACTCCCACGCAAGCCAAATACATGAGCAAGCCGGCCTGCGTCTGCGGACTCTGGTGTAAAAAAAATGTAAAAACAAAAAAAAGGAAGCAAGACTTCTGTTTGAACTTCCTCGCCCCAGGCTTAAAGTTGTCTGCGCTAATCACAGATTTGATCATTTTCCTCATTTCAACGCAAACGTACTTCAAACATAGAGACAAGGTGAACAGTTTCCTTGCTTCTCCTCTGATCCACTTTCTATGCATGAAGCTGCTGCAGTGGGGGAGGACAGATTTGTCGTGATGGAAACAGATTCTGTTGCATTATTTGCGCTGTGGGAGAACTACACCCAGAGGTCGGCCCCCTTGGGCCTCGAGCTACGAGGCGACAAGTCATCTTGGATGCAAAACCCCTCGACTAAAAATGCCCGTAGTCAATAAAATATGTAAATGGCTTTCCACCGACTGCCTCAGTGCAAACACCATGGTTTATAGCTCGTGTATAATGTCAAAGAATGATTTGGCTTCACACATTTACCTGAAAAGCATAGCGCTGGCATGTATGCTAATGCTCGGAATATGTTATTCTCTCACATGTGGCTTATCACTGTCTCAGACATTTCAGGTGTCACGCTGTCGGGATGGATGCCTTTGAAGAAACTGAAAAGCCAGAATTTCTTTCAAGATCAACAACTGTGCCTCAATGTGGAAAGCCACAAAGTGTGCTTGGTTGAGAAGTGTAAAAGGGTTTGAGACCTGCTGTTGGAAAATCTGCAGCACAAGTGTCAGAATTGTGTTTAAACAATCGTATAACACGTTTATTGAGGTCCTCTGTGAAGAAGCACCATTTTTATTTTCTCAAAAAGAAGATTGAAACAAAAGTTAAGAGCTTATTTATCTCGAGAGACTTTCATTAGAACAAAGGCAGAGGTCGCGCTCTACTATGAATATCACGTATCAGTCATTAAATCAAAGCGGATGAGATTGCCCCTCAGAACTTTTTTTTTTTTTTTTTTTTGAACCAGGCTGTAAACATGTTTATTTATACAGTAAAAACAACTTTTTTAAATGTGGTGTGCATGCGACTTCGGAGGCTCCTCGCCGAACTGCAGGACTTCCTGTAGCACTTCCACATTTCATTACATTTTTTAACACAGGAGGTTGCCGCTTATATTAAACACATTTATCCCAAATATCCCATTTTCCTCAGGTTCAGGTGACCCTTTAAATACAATCCCTGATTCCTTTGTGAATTGTTCAGCCATCTCACTTTTTGTTTTTTATCGATGCAGGAAACAGAGGTGTTGGTACAAGTCGTCCACAGCTCTGTGTTGTTTAGTATTCTCCTAAAGCACTCCCACTTTTGATTTAACCAATCAAATGAAGCCTCTCTTGAGATCATCTCACCAAAATAAATGGTTCAAATATTAATTTGTTTCAGTCCCAAATAAGCCTCGTTGGAAAAGCTGCGATGCTCTCGCCCTGAAGGAGTTACACCTCATTTACTTAATAATCAGATAATAAAGCCCAACTCTTCAGCGGGGTCCTGAAGGGACTACATTAGACCACAAAGACCTTCTGAGGTCATTTTGATTCCTCCGTTCAAGTTTTCTAATTTTGAGCACTGTGGTCTATGCACAGAGCTGACTGAGGCCCTTCAACAAAAGCTGTCATTTCTGGGTCACCAACCTGTTTCAAGTTTTAATACGGTTCTTTCATCCCATTAAATGGGATTTCAGGTTACAAAAGATACTGATTTGAAGGAGAGCATAACAAAAATTATACTTTAATTGAAGTTGATCACTGAGGAACACAAATGGAAGTCACAAAGGACGATCGACAGTGAGTGCTGGGTGGGATTTTGGATTTTCTTCCTTTCTTTAGTGAAGCCAATCTAAGTCGTATCTTTGTGTAAGTATTTTTACGTCAACCAGAGACATGGAGCACTGTGGTTTGTGCCACTGGATCCCTATGGGAGGATCTCTCCTAGTTTTGGGAGAAAGAAAGCTGAAAAACTCATGTTTTCCTTATTGTTTGACTCACTGTTAATAAAAATCAATTTATAAAAAAAGGGGTGGGGGGGACAAAGACGATAGGATGAAGGAGATATCTTGTGAATCAATTAATTGTTACATTGAACCCAACCTCCTTTCAAGATTACAGTAATTTAGTCTGAATTCTTCTCGGATGATTCACATTCTGGGGCGTGATGAAGTGTCTAAGTATGAATCATAACTACGTCATTTTCAACGGTTATTGATGTTCAATATTTAACAGTATCGCAGTTGTTTTTCTTCTGTCTGGGAGGACCAATCAGTTGGTGTAACATGAAACGAAACAGATATATAGAATCTGTGCATAAAAAAGCTCAACCGATTCATCCGACAGTCGATAATATCGGCCGATATTTTCATATCCAGGAACTATTGGCCTGCTTTCAAGTGCAGATATGGGCCGATATTACAAGATTTATTATTTAGTCAATTAGCATTATATTCGAGTATATGTACTTATATATATATTTATACACTTAAATATTTCTTTCTGGCTGTCACCAGCAGAATGCGCTGTATGTGTTACATGTGTTTATCGCTACAGATTGAACATTAAGCTAATATATAAAAAAATAAAAAAGAAACAAAAAGAAATAAGGACTAAATAATAAAGAGATCTTTTATTCTCTCTGCGGTCAGTTTATATAACTGCTGAGTGCTGCAGTGCTGATGCAAAGTCTGGTTATTGTTATATAGAGGCACAATCATAACCCATTATAAAACCAAAAACTCTTCCTCACTTCCTGTTCAGTCAAGACCAGCCAGCAGCCAGTACAGAGCAGGACACACAAGGCAGAGTGATCTCACGAAGATCCACTGCCTGTTTGGTCTGTCAACACTGCTGAGATACACAATCGACAAACCAACATACCTGAATCTACAAACCGCCACGTGACTGCCGCTGTGAGGAGGATCGAGGTTTTAAGACGATGTTTGGTGGAATTAAAAGGTCAGAGAGACGCTTATGCTTAATGCACAGATTACACGCTGTATACATCAGAGGATTCAAAACCCCTAAACTCTAAATAAACCAAACAACACGAGAAGAAAACAAAGGATTTGTGTTTCAACCCAACAATAAAATGACAAACAAATAAAACCAAAAAGCACATGAAGCCCAGCAACATAAAATGATACTGAGATGACAAAGACGTAAACGATGAAAGCGGTTAAAAGCTAAAGCGCCCTTTACATCGCAGGTCACATTTACCCATTCACACGCTGATGGCAGAGGTTGCAATGTCAAGTGTCCATCAGGATGAACTAGGGATGTAACAATAGGATTCACATTACTGGATTCACGATACGATTGTCTCAGCATTTATTTTGAGAGAATCGGGAGGTGATTGGAGCGTCGATGAAAATGCTGCAGATCAGTTTTTGTCTCGTCTGTTATCTTCTCGTCTCTTTCATTTTCTGCCAGTCATTTTTCAGAGATCCGATTCGAACCTTGACACCTTCGTATCGATTTTTAACTGCCACACGATTCATCTTTACATCCCTAGTGATAACTAATTCCATTCGTACACATTGAAACACTCACCGGGAACAACTTGGGGTTAGGTGTCTTGCCCACGGAGACACATGAATAAACAACAACAACATAACCTACTTTTAAACCCGACAACACTTTCAAACATAAAGCTCGTGAGTCAGTTTCCATGTTCACATGATCATTTTCCAGCCTTCATCTGTCGCAGTAATAACACAAATCTTGCTAACTTTTTCTTTGTTTGGCCTGTTCTGTGTGGGGGATGTTTAGATCTGTGGCCCATAATGCTCAGCATCCTTAAGACTTTAAACCCTGAGGATATTAGTCCATGACCGTTGATTGTTTGACTCCTTTATCCCTGTAATACCGTAACCAGGTTGTGCTGGTAACAAATCACTGTAGCGCCTGAGCGTCCCGTTTCCTGATCCACATAAACAAGCAGAGCACATTGTACTTCCATGCTCTGGTCTTTGAACCCGCCTGCAGCTGCTCGGACTCGGACATGAAGCAGTCCACACTCACCGTGCGCACTGAGCCGTATTGTCTTCCATTCACTGCGACACCGAGAGGAAAACACTCGAAGGGGAAAGAAAGAGATGAGCATCTGAGGAGAGACACATAACTGATGGAATCAGACAGGAAGTAGTCACTTGCTGTGAGAGGATAGTGTTCACGTCGCGTTCAAGAAAAGCCTTTTTCTCAGATAGAAGTCTGCAGATATGTAGAACATTATTAAGATACTTCTTCCACAGATTGAGCAAAAAAAAAAAAAAAAAAAAAAAGGGAATAAAGTAAAAGCATTAGAGACACTTTGATTTCCAGGTAACACTGATCTGAGAGAAAAATCTTGTCCAGAGGATGACTGTGATTGGAAGCTAACGTCTCTTTAGCTGGAGAATAAGCATCAAAAGCTGTGATTTTAATATGATCTTAATACAACTTCTTAAGGCTCCTATCCATGTGTCTTTATCTCTTTAAAAATATCTGACGTCCTGGGAGAAGAAAATCTCATCTTCCCTAAATAGCAGTTGTAAAACAGATAGTGATATCACCTTGTTACAACTTATTAAGGGTTTTACTTGAAGCAGGATTTGTTAAGGAGAAACACTTCATCGAGCTAGTCTAAAAAAAAGCTGATCTCCTGTATGCAGTGAAATCACATCAGTGTCTGCACAGTAAAGCAACCCACCCTTTCTATAAG
The DNA here is from genome assembly GCF_947650265.1 of Symphodus melops. Taxonomy (NCBI): domain Eukaryota; kingdom Metazoa; phylum Chordata; class Actinopteri; order Labriformes; family Labridae; genus Symphodus; species Symphodus melops. Next base: position 27,754,338 of record NC_136694.1, read on the forward strand.
AAGCCCAGAAAAAAAACAGTATTTTGCCAATTTAATTCTCCGGTGTTGGGAGCATTAATTTCTGCCTTACAGGGCGTCATAAATCAAAACGGTGAACTATAAACGATGTCTTTACAGCAGCAAGTGAACTCGGAGCAGCTTTATGATTGGTTATTCTAAATGAGGCAGGACCAATAGATCACTGCCGCGCACGTTTCTCACTACACTTTAGGAGGAAGAACTTTAGGAACTTTAGCACGACATCAGGCCTGATTGCTCCCCCTGCTGGTCTGCGTGGTTGTGGCGGTTTTTGAAGGGACTGAAGCCGTGTGCTGCGGACCGTACTCGAGTACACGTGAGACCACCTCTCCGTGCAGACTCAAGCATGGCACCCGAGAACAGAACAGGTACAGTACGTCTGTGTTCACACTGATCAAATGAGCCAGACTTTGGGGTCAAGTGCACTCTGATCCAGGTCCGGGTCCTGGATATGAAACCACCTAGAAGACCAAAGACTTCATACTAGTTACCAAAAACACACCAATTGAAGCAAACTGTTTGTTTTCAGTGTCCTTTGGAGCTCATTTTTGAAAACAGTCCAACATCTACAGCTGCATTGATCCACTGCAAAAACATCCAGCAAAATATAGAAGATCTTTTATCTAAGTGTTTGTGACTCACTAAAGTTAAAACACATCCACCCTCGACCTGCACAGTGCTTCCAAGGATGAATGTAATAGCTCCAAGTATTGGGAGATAACAAGAGTTCAAAATATGAGCTGTGGTTCATCCTGCTCTGCCTTAACATCCTAAAAAGAAGACCAGCAAAGCAATCGCTTAAAGATCAGCAATTTATACAATATTTAATCCATTTGCAGGAAAACCAAGTCCATACAATGAAAATGTGTAGTTTACTGCTAAGTTATTTATTGGTTATGAACTATCTTGTGGTTTTTTATGTCCTCAACAGGTTTCCAAGTACGCAGACAAATAATCAGAGGTGGTTCATGGATGTAACCGAGACGCCACAACTTTTCAAACACATCATTTTATATTTAAAACAAATATCATTTTGAATACTGGGCTTCGGAAACACTTAAAGGGCTTCTACACTTGCACAACTCATTTGAACTTCATCCAGGGTTTCTCCTGCACGCCCCAGAATGGGTCTTTCCCCCTGAAGTCTGAGTGAGCGGATGTGACGATGCAGCAGGATATAATCAGGAGAATTCCCCTGGAGTGAGTGGGAGGCAGTGAGTTTATTCACTGCCATGTTCGACAATAAACTGCATATGCACGCAACCATCGAAAATTAAACTGCTGCATTATGCTCTCTTTTCTCCAGCATGATCTGCTCTTCCGTTAAGTTTATTTCTGTCAAACCACACTTTGATATAAAGGGAAATATTCTCATAATAGCAGCTGTAAAGCGGACTTCCACCCTGCCTCTCGTCCTACTGAGACGTTCTCCCGCTGTGAGGTGCATGAGTGAACAACCAGATCAGGAGGATTTCAGGAGGAGTCCTCCTGAACATTTCCAGGAGTGCATTATGTGAAAACGGCTGAAGAGAGATTTTTGTTACTGGCAGACAAAGCCAGGAGAGCTGTTTCTACCTGCTCCCAGTCTCTAAACCAAGAAAATCCAGGCCGCTGTTGGCCATAGCCTTACATTTACCTATCGTATGGGATGAGTCAACCCATTCATTAAACTCCTCCCACTAGAGTAGACATGGTGGAGGAAGGAGTTTTCTTTACAGTCTACAGCTCAGAGCATGGGAGGTAATCTCGTCAACTCAGGAGCCGGGATCTGGTTTCTGCATGCATGTGACCTGCAGGAGGAGCACTGTTAGTCAGATCTATTTTGATAATGGGGTGTCTGCTCTAATGTTGCAAAAGTCAATAGAATGTGAACAGGAGCAGTGGAGGCTGAAGATGCAGCTGCATGTTGTGAACATGGACGTGAAACTGTGCCAATGCCTCGCAGGAGAACAATTTCTGACTATGTAACCATTCAAGCAGAACCCTATCATTTGAATGTGATACACTGAAGACTACACAGTTGTTATTCATTGACATTGAATGTCTGGGGAGAGGCACTTATTCATGGCCGTCTGTGTGCATGCACAGAAGTAAATAAATGTGCATGCATAAAACATTTGAGAAGAATGTATCTGCTGCAGAATCTCCAGCCCGGTGAAGATTTCGCCTGTGACTTTGTGACACGAGTTACAGCCGAACATGAATTCTGTTCTATTAGCTGCAGGCTAGCTTGCAGGCACAGATGCATTCAATGTTTCTTTAAAAAAATGAACATATCTCACTGACTGAGACAACGCAACATGTGCACTTTAACTTGTTAGTAATTTGAGTTTTTCCACAAGAAATGCAATATTGTGTCTCTCATAAAGAAAGCTTGTTGGAGAAAACCTAAAAGTATGAAAGTTCAATGATGAGAGGAAAGTTCAGTCACTGACCAGAGGCGCTCTTTCTCTCTGTCTATGGGGGATCAGATCTACTTTAAGACACAGCTGCACAAACTGAAGTAGGGAATCCTTAATGGAGTTAAAACACACGCACACAAACACCACGTGGACATCTTTTAGATTTACACACCAATGTGCTACAGCAGGTTTTATAATGAATACAAATTCTACTGACAAAAAATGACAATAAAGGTGAATCGAGCATCCACATCTTTGATCTATTTGTTGAAACAGTAGTGACAACAACAACAACAACGATGCAGCCTGACCATAAATCAGCACAACTCCAATACTGTCCATTGATCTCCTTACTTCCACCTATCACTGTATGTTTACCACGGGCGATCAATAAGTACACCTGCGTGGAAAAATCTCCCTCCACTGTACGATCAATGTAATGAAGCAAAATAAACGCAAACATCTTAAATGAGCAGGATTGCATTATTGAAGTGAGAAATGCTTTACACAGCGCTGCAGCTCAGCATCCTGCAGGAGCAGACCCAGAGGCATTTCATCCTCGAACATTATGTTAAGCACAACATGACATAATGATTTCCTGTATGGGTCAGGGAAGGTCAAAAGCACTTCAAAACAACAGGATCCTGAGCTAACAGCCCGGGTTAACAGGTTAGTTTGTGAGACATGCTGCTCTGATGTTACAGCCAGGAGTCAGCTCTCCCTCTGAAGTCCTTCAAACAAGCACAATGTTCCCACCAGTGCAGGCAGTGCGAGCTGAACTTCAGCAGAATGAAAAGAAGCTGCACATACTTTTTTCTATAGGCTCTCTCTCTCTCCGTGAGGGAATCAAGTGCTTGCAGTGCAGTCTCGCAATGCAATGCAAGCTTTTTGATGTATGACACCGTGAAGAAAAACGCATGGCTCTGCAGAACGAACTGGAACAGGGACCAGAAGTGAAGGCACGCAAGATCAACACAGTAAAAGGAACATGCTTAAATCACTGCAGCCACGTCCTTATCTGTTTGGTCAGAGTGTATTCCTCTAAATTGCAGGAAAACACATCGAATCTAAGGCACGCAGGGAAGACAATCCTGCAGAAGACAGCTGAATAATTGTACAGAGCACATCTCGTTTCAAATCTGAATTCATTATAACAGATCAGAGTGGCGTTTTTTTTTTTTTTTTTCCATCCACCAACAGCTCAACACGTCAACGCAGCACTGAGAGAAAACACGCGACACTGATGCCACCGCTGTGCAGAGCAGCTCGCGCTTAAATCGCACATCTGCATAGAGGGAAAAGACGCACTTTAATGGCTCTCAAGGCGACAACTTTCATATCTGTTGAGTCCGGCTGAAGAGCCAGTGTGAGCAGAACGCAGAGCTGTGCGCTTCGGCGCGGTTGAGTTGCAGAAGTAGCGGTGCTGTCATGCGTGTTGCTCGTCATGCAGAGGAATTAAGACTTAGTGCATAACTGGGCCTCCTGCTACCCATCTTTTTACATGTCCTTTTGAGCACGTAGACGTCACGCATTGTGCAGCCTGAACTCAATCCGACCATTATTCTTTGATTTCTCTCCTCCGCGACTTCACGGAAGGGGGGGAAAGTTGGCATGAGGCGAGCGTGCCACATTTCGCCTCCATCCGGATGTCCTGCTTAATTACCATTTAGTGTCTCACTGTCGCACACGCACCACTCCTATACTTGACATTTAGGCAGACTGTTAAGAGTCCACGCATTGAGCAGGAGGTGCTGCGAGAGCGCGTTAGTGTGCGCAGAAAAAAAATATATGATGAGGGGGGGGGTCAGACTTACCCACGGCTAAATCCAGTAGATCCGCGCACAAGAGCAAGCACAACGAGAAGACGGTCATCTTTCCCATATTTCGTAATAAATCCCAAACTCCATTTGCGTTTACATGCTCTCCGGGTCTCGGCTGCGTAATCCCCGCCATTCCAGAGGTATGCGATTGAAAGGTGCCCCCAAACTATTCATGATGCAGCTCAAGTCTGAGTGGAGAAATCGGGAGAAGTTGACAATGAATACGGCATTCAGAGCGGCGAGAATCGTGCATCAGATCACACACAAAAAAAAAAAATGAAAAGACTCTCAGGCTGAGATTTCAGAAGAAGAAAAAACAGGAGTGTTATTTTTTCCCCTGCCAGTTTAAACAATAGGAGCTGCGGAGAGAGCACAACACACAGGCTCTGAAAAAACACCGGAGCTTTGGATGAAAATGTGTTCCTCTCTCTCTCTCTCCCCCTCTCTCTCTCTCTCTCTCTCTCTCTCTCTCCTTCCTCCCGCCCTCCAGACAGACGCACAGTCATTCCTGATCACTCGCTCTTTTATTTCACACAATTTTTTCCTTAATCCCACCCTGGATTCAGACCACTCTAATTCTGTCCATTAAGCCGATTTATTTCTGTTGGATTTTTGTTTCCTTGTAAAAAAAAAAAAAAAAAAAAAAAGGAGGGAGGGGGGGAGCTTTTAAAGCTCCTTATGCTCCAGAATACTATACAGCCTATACTACAAATGAAAACGAAACGCACTTTAGAACAAAGGACAAATGTCATGTCAACTTGTTTTGTGGTAAGAATTATTTTTAATTATTATTATTTTTTTTTTTTTGGGGGGGGGTACCTTCTTTTATCAACTCAATTTTGCAAGAAGAACGTCCTTGAACTCCAGCATATGCAGCACTTACAACACACTTACTGATAAACATGCTGCGTTCAAGTGTCCCTTAAAGATACATTCTTGCATGGGTTTTTCCCAGACTTTACACATGCAACTGTTGGCCCTGAACAACGCCAAAATCAAACCTACAGTCTCTTCACCTACTGTGCTCATCAGGTTAGCAACAGCTATGGACTTCATGGACTTGATCAACAAGGTGCCCACCATCTCAGCTGAGGACTTTGAGAATATGATCAATTTCAACAACAACGATCTTTTGACGGTGACTTCCCAGGCTAACCTGGCACAAACTGCTCTAAATGAGAAACTGGTGCTGCTCTGAGGGGATTTCATTTTGTATGGGGGGTTGCTGTTCTGGAGCCCAATGTCACGTTTGCAGGTAGGAAACAGGGAGGAGGACCCAAGTGCAGAATAAAAATTTATTAAACAAAAGACAAAACAAAAACTTACTTAATTAATAATTCCAAAACATTCCGAAAAGCAACTCGAGCAAAAACAAAGAAAATCCAAAAAACCACAAGGAGAAACACAGGGAGCAGGGAGAAGAACCAGGCCACGACAACCAACATCAGACAATGATCCGACAAGGGGGTAAGAACACACAGAGACTATATAGACAGGGGTAATCAGACACAGGTGAGACTTATCAGACAGGTGAGGACAATCAGGGTAATCAAGAGAGGAGGGAAACAGAGCAGAGTTACATCCTAAGACCAGAACACTGACAACTACAAAGTAAAACCTGACACCGAAACCTAAAGCAGATAATACAAAATAAAACAGGAAACACTAAAGACTAGACTTAAAACAGGAAATAAACTTTCAGCTAACATAGAAACACACTTAAGACTAACAAAAACACAAGACTATGAAACATTAAAATACACCAGGGAAACGAAACAGAACACTAAGAAAAACTAAAACAAGACGAAACACAGAGACAAAACCGAACCAGGACACCCAAAGCAGCTGCCTGCCATGCCTGTTGAAAAGCAGCTATTCTGATAGGCACTTGGAGTATACTGACCTACGACCTCTCAGAACACTTCTGTCAATCTAACACATTGAACAGTCGAACGCTGACATGAGGGAGAACTCAGTAACTTTGCAATCTGAGCTGTTTAAATACTTTTGCCACACATTTCAGTGCGGCAAAAAAAGGCTGAAAGCTGGGAAACAATTGATAGACAACAGGGACTACACTCATTAAAACTAGCTCGATTAGCAAACGTTTTAACGTTTTTTAAACTTTTAAATGAATGAAAACATCAACTGAATACCAGATGTACACACTATGTTCTTCATTGTGTTGCTGAGTCACTAAAAAGCTCTGGTCTACTTCAGTTTAGTAGTGTAGTGTACATACTCTGTAGGTTAACAACAGCCTGCCCAGGGACTGCAGGTGGATATTAGCACAAGTGCTACAACCTGGTACAATGCATCTCTCCTTTCTAAGGTTAATGTATATTGTACGCTGCCCCTGTTCAAATAAATAAATAAATGTAAAGTTTGGTTATTAAACATGGCAAATTAACGAGCGTCATCACCACTGCAAAATTGGAAAATACGATATTTCCAGGGATCATGTGAAGGCAGCAATTTGACCATGTATACAAGTCAAAGCAGGGGAGATGTAAATGATATCATGTATGAACAGCATAAAAAGCATCCAGCACAGAATTGTTTGATCTGTATAAGCAGCTACGTAATGGGTCTGATCAGACAGGTTAAAGGTGTCCTTCTGCTCCAAATTGACTGCAATCAGTTCTCTGGTGAAGGGTCATCTATCATGCAGACAGGAGAGTGTGGACTCAAGTATCAGGGCGGATTGAACTCAAGATGAAGAAACAGCTTTTAAGACTTCCTTTAAGTGGACTGAAAGGCCAACAGGCTCTCCATATGAGACAGCTCGTTCAGATGCCATACGCTTCAGAATGTGATTATCTTGATACTCCTGTAGTGTCAGGTTTATGTGTGAAGGAATCTGCAGCCAGATTAGCAATCCGACATGTGCAAAGTAAGGTCACACAGTCAAACTAAAGTCGTCAAGTTGTCGAAGACAATGAGCAACATTTGGTTTGACTTTGAACTTTTCTTCAAAGACCAACATTTTGTGCATTTTATGACTTCTGGAAACTCAATGATTATCAATATAAAAGCAGCAGCTCCACTATCTGTACCAGAAGAAGAGAATACAGTAAAAAAAAAGATGAAGGTTTGGTTTAATATCAAGCAGCGTCTTTTTGTGACAGAAAAAGAAGCAGATGCTGAAGTGCATTAAAAACTGCAGTTCTGCGAGTGTCCACTTGAGGATTCAAACATTAAACACCATTTCAAAATGGCCCCTCAGTTTTGATCATAATGAAATTTAAATACAGGTAGGCACAGACTTCCACAGAAATGTGCATCATGGTGGCCCGGCTGAGTTGACACGAGGGGTTGCAGCTGTTTGCTGGGAGGCTTAAGGCCGATGTCACTCCCACCTCTGTCTCTTACAAGATTGATCGAAAGCGTGGGTTGAAACAGCAACAGTGCCAACAGCCAACGCTGAGCTTCAAAACCTCTCTTTAGAAACCACTGAGTGACCTCACAGTGTCCAAACAGTGTCCAGACGTGACGTATGAGATGTACTTTGAGCGTCATATTTCGACAGCCTGTTGAAATGGACAAAGTGGAATTTGGTCCAGCAAGTAGCAGACAGGATTCAGGCAAATATTAAGTAACCGCTTTACTTGCTGGAATGACATTCTTATGGTCTACCACTGAGGGAAATTGGCCATGAATAAATTTCTCCCACTATGTTTTTGTCCGTAATTTCACTCGAATCAGGAAGTTCTTCTGAAGTACATGTTGGGCATAATTTAAATGTCACTCCATTAAACTTATCCCACAAAGGTACTCTCAAATAATGACATTTAATACACAATTCCAATTGAAGCCGGGATGATGGACGAATGCAGACTTTAAGTTTTGTACTTTCTGTCACGATGGTCACCCTTCCTGAAGAAGAGTTCAAGTATTGTCAAGACTCCCCAAACTTTGACAGGAGCTTCAGGCGATGTCATTTTAATCAGCATCGCCTTCGTAAGGCGAGCCCAGTCTGGCGCTCTCTTTTGCTCGGAAACGATGTTTGCAGCACTATAAACCTTTTGTGAAATGGTCCTCAGGCTTCTCTTTCAAAGTCGGGGCAATAAGTTATTCAGGAAGACAGCCACCAGCATGCCAAATCCATTCTCCCAAAAAATATGAATTCAGTTGAATAAAGTCATTGCTTTCCCATTTTCAGCAAAGCCGACTCAATATATCAAGGCTGTAAACTTGTATTGATCTCAGCAGCGGTGACCCAGTAAGTCTTTTTTTTTTTTTTACATCTACAGGTACCCCGGGAAAGCAGTTTTCTGGCAGGAAGCGATTCGGTGGACCATAGACTCTGCTCATTATCAGAAACTTTGTCATGCAGTGCGACAACACCCGGCTGAATAATAAGTTGAACAAGCTTGTCCTCAAAAGACAACAGCGTGAAAAGGGAAAAGTGCCTCGAATGTAAAATTCAGACTCTTAAGAATGCATGTAGCTGCAGTGCCGGAGAGTCTCTCTCACTGCAGACAGAGGAGAGAGGATGCTTCCTTGGTTAAGGTCTGCAGTACTAATGCGCCATCGCACATCTCTAGAGGGCACTGCAGTGTCAACAACAATTTATTGGGCTAACCTAGCCGAACGTGTTCCTGTCAATATGGCGTCCAAACCACTAACAAAGACGGCTCTTCAGTGTTGTGAGAGTGCAGTTTCATGTGCTTACTTTTCTCTTTGTTCCACGGGCACAAATCAATAAGCTTCAACATGTTTTTTAGCTTTTTTTATTTAGGCTCTGAAGTACTGTGAGGAAGAGGGACCCTGACAAGTGGATAAAACAGACTCCATCACCGTGAGGATAACTCTTTCTCCTCTCGTTCCAGTTGTCTTTTCAATTATTCTCCCACCAATCCATTCAACTTTTTGTGGGAAAAAAAAACTCAGACTGCGACTCTGCTGTCAGGGATACATTTGGGATTGTCGCTTATTTTGTGCTTCTGGGTAAAGGAAGATCATCACCCACGGCGCTAAAATGCTAACTCACGTCCGGGTTTTAGGACTCATTCCTGTGTCACTCTAAACCGACAGTAGATCGGATCCGTTTCATTTTGTGAAGTTTGCAGCTGCACCTATCGCGTTGAAGTTTTCAGAGTCCATTTTAATAACCACACATTGACCCCGGCAATTTGTGTGTATTTGGTATCTTGGACATGAACACAGGAGGGGGAACATCACATGCTTATTGATCAGTTTTGATATTATTCAGCAACCAAACAGGGAGATAGAAGTTGACATAAAGTGCTATCACAAACCTTTCCCTCTGATGCATGCGTGCTGCCGTGTTTGAATACGTGTCCTCGGGCTACATGAAGAACTTGATCGCTACATCAGATGGATGAACGGCATCAACTAATGTCCCAATTAGTGTTTACATTTTTGATCCTAGAGCCATATTTATGATTATGTAAAAAAAAAACATCAAATTAGCAAAAGTTAAAAAAAGAAAAACTGAAGTGAAATCAGAAGACCCATAAATAGTGCCAAACAGACTCTGCTCTGTGTTTCCCTTCACCACACTTTGGGCCTCCTTTAGAAAACGAAGCAGGAACACCTGTCAGTGTCATTGGTAGCTCCACACTGGCCATGAATTTAAAAAAAAAAAGTGTCATGCTGATTTGACCAAGCTGACCTCATTGATTTTGAGGTGTGTCCTCTTCAATATTGAAAACTAAAAAATAATGTCTTGGCTTGGCTTGGTTTGATCCAATCCAGCTTTCTGTACCAAAGAATATCAGGTGCTGTTTTTGGAGGGCAGCTCAGAGCCTTTCTAACGGCACTCATTTTTAGTGTTTAGAATGCTGAGCTGTGTAATGAGCGCAATAAAGAACAACAACAAACGTGCATTTACTGGGAGTGGCAGTGCAGTGAAAATCCCGAACGTCAGTGCATTAATGATTGTGAGAGACTCAGACAGATCCTGCTTCCTGAGCAGTCGAAGGATCAGCACCTTGGACAGCGCCCGCTGCACACAGCAGTTCAGAGAGCGACGGAAAAGAAGAGCCAAAGAGTATAAATATCAACACAGTAAATAGCAAACGATTGCTAGAGCCCCTTGCACATTTTTCTCTGGGTGCACCATCTGATGCACAGGAATTATTCTCAGGATTATTCTGAGGAAAAAAAAAACATGATTTAAGTAAGACTTTGACTGAATGAAAGTGACCTTTCCCTGGCTTCTCTCTCAACAATGCAGCAGCCTATGTCCTCCTTCTAAGTTTCAAGGTTTCAATGCCGGTCGGAAAAGGGTCTGGATCAGTTTGGACCAAAGAAGGGAGGCGGTTTTAAGGCACCTCCAACACAGTCGTTTTGCCAGGCAAACGTCAAACCAACAGGTGTTGCAGCGATGGAAGCGGGCAGTGGAACTGCTTCAGATAGAAGTGATTGTACCCGAGCTAAAAAGCCTCTGCATGTTTCTAATAAGCTCCAGCAGCAGAAAGCTGCTCAAACTAGGATCAATGTTGGAGATGCTTTTGAAACATGGAGAGAGGTTAGAACGCAGAAAGGTTTACAGGCTGATGCAGAGCTGGCTAAACACTGAAGCTACAGTGAGAGAGAGCTCTCTACAATGTTTTGAAGTTGGTCTGCAGTACCCCTTTCAAACACTAGGTGATACATATAGAGATACATATAGCTTCTTAAACTTAAAACTGAAAAAAAAAAAAAAAAATCAGTGACCCGAATCTTCTTCTGTGATGGCACACAAGGCATGCAGGGGGGAACACTGTAATGAAAGTAATATAACCGAAGGATAAACAGCCTCAGTAAACTGTTTTTAAACTTGGATAGACAAATTTGAGGTGATGCAAAAGTCGGCTGGATTATTAAAGCAATAAACTGCAACAACCGGGCTAAAGCTAGTCCCCACAACATAACACAGTGCAGGAGAAGTCAACAAGAGAGCTCTGCTGAGAGCTGTATACAGCTACTTTTCCACGTCATGTTTGTGCTGCTAGTGCGCAGGGTTTAGCTAGTGGGTGATTCTTTTTGACTTAAATTTGTGTATTAAAGGTCTGAAACCTTCACAGAGTCCCCGTTGTCTTTCTTTTTGGTCAGAATATATCACGTATTGATTTAGTTTGGTGTGTAAAGAATTTCAACTTATGTGACAAATAATGTATGAAACAACAAATGCCTTTCTCGGCTGCAAGAACATCAGAGACATCAAACTGTTTCTTTGAAAATGTGCAATTTCCCAAATACGTAGCTCTGAGCTTGTTTTGTGTTTCAGCACTCGAGACCAAAATCAAACTGTCACTAACAGCACTGAGCATGGATCGACTGACTGATGAGAGCTTTTCTTAGGAAACACAGGTGATGCGACTTTTGTGTTTGCTTCTCGCACATGTTGAGCCTTCACGGGGGAATAGGAGCTAAAGTTGTTGCTAAAGGCCGCTTTAAGCCACATGAACAGCTGCCAGGAGGATAGAGGGGGAACACCCCAGGCTAATTTTGGGGAAATGTGGGACAGCAAAAAAGGAAGCTCTTGTCCACCTCAGGCTTAATGGACACCGAGGGCCAGACTGACTCCCATCATGGTGTATTGAAGTGTTTATGCTGCTGGAGCAGCAGTTAAGAAAACTGTTGTTTTGCTCTTAGTACTAAGAAATCAATTTTAGCATCAACAGAAATCCTCTCTCAGTAAAAGACCCTCTTAGTCAAAGAGCTCCTTTCAGAAATCCATAAAGGCCATATGCTGCATGCAAGAGGGACAAGGAAACGAGTCAATCCCACACAGATTTTTTTTAACCTACTACCTGTGTTCATACTTAAACTCAAATAATTCAACATCCTTATTTGTTTAGATAAAAATGGAGGGAAGTCATTCTTTAAACTCTAAACGGTCAGGCACCATCCTATCTCAAAGAGTTATTTGTGCCGTACTACCTATCGAGAACATTACGCTCCCAGAATGCAGGCCTGCTCGTGGTACCTACAGTCTGTAAATGTGGGAGGTAGAGCCTTTAGTTATCAGGCACCGCTCCTCTGGAATCGTCTACCAGTCGGGGTCCGGGAGGCAGACACACAAGATACTTTTAAGAATAGACATAGAAACTTTTCTTTTTGATAAATCTTATAGTTAGGGCTCGATCAAGTATATTCCAGCTCATAGTTATGCTGCTATAGGCCTAGACTACCGGGGGAACTGGCACCAGGAACTTTTATCTCTCTCTCCGTGCTTTCATATCTTATTACAGCATCTCATTATCTTTACATTTACTAACCTCTCCTTTTTCTGGGAGCTCTTGAGCTCCCTTAGGTTCCTCGGGACTGTTGGTGAGGATGGCCTGCCCAAACCAGCCACACACAATCCAGTGATTTCCAATGGGAGGACTTGTGTGACGCTGTGCGAGCCCCCCTGACAGCTTTATTCCAGTGAAATGGATGTGAGCATCTTCTACACGTTCTATCGTAGAGGATCTAAGTCATTTAATGCGGGAGAGATCCTTTAAAGGACTCTGTGTCTACAGATGAACATCAGATATCACAGCTAACAATGTTTGCCTCCTTCAACAGCCTCCATGTTTTATTCAAATTATTACTCAGGGTGAATGACTATCCAAATGTGTGGCGATGAGAATGCCTCTGATCATCTGCAATCTTGATCTGAATATAAACTTGTCGTGGCTTCATTGTAAATGCCGTGCCAGCTATTAAACATCTTTCAGTTGTGACCAGTTTAATTGCTCAGGTGCAGTTACATTGATTTTAATGGTCTCTATCACTCAATCTGAACGGCTCTCATGTGAGGATTTTTTTTTAATCAAGACAATCAGATCTGAAAAAAGCTTTTACGCTTCCCTTTCGTGGAAAAGGGAAAAGCTGAGCGCTGCAAAGTACTGACGGGGAGACATCGTGATCAATATTAAGTTCCTAACGTTGACAAAAAATTCGAGTCACTCTGATCACTTTGCTCGTTAGAATTCAATAAATGTTCAGATGACTTTCCAGCTGCACTCTCTAATAGTAAAGGTCACTCTGATACAGAGATGTGCACCCCTGGTATCTCCATCATTTCTGACTCAAACTGTAGGCTATGAAAAGCAAACGCACGGATTGAGCGTAGAGTGAGGAGAAGGACCAGACTCCCCATGTTGTCACGCCTCAACAAACTGGCTCCAGTTTGGGCACAATGACACGCCATACGAATCACCGACTCGTACTGTAAACTCATCCGCAACTTATTTGTTCATTTATTATTCGTTGACAAAACTGACAAATCGTTGCAACCCTATTTGTTACATAACTCTTGCATGGTACCAACCATATGCCGCTTTATGAATCATTTTGAAGCCACGAATGTTTCTATTAAAAAAAAAACATACTTTTAACTATATTTTAAAGAAATAATCTGAAACTGTATGAAAACATGGATAAAAGGCAAGACTCCAGGCAGGAAGTTTTTTTTTTTTTTTTTTTTTACTCTGCAGTCATTTTCGCCCTCACTCCTCTCTGAGTCTCAGCTTTGAGGCTCTTACATGTTGCAAATGCTCATTTTCAAAGAGATTACAACACATATCTGTCAGAGGCAGAATTGCATGGATATTATGCATGGGGGGCTGGGATGGGGGGGGGGGGGCACACAACTCAGAAGTGTGCCAGTGGGGAATGCGTTGCAGTGTGCCTGAACCATCAGGAGAGATTATGGGTGACTTCTTGAAATGGGACAAGACCAGGCTGGCGGGGTTGACCAGGTTGGAACCAGCTGTAGACGTGCTTTAGCTGCACAATTTGGCTTTATTTGCTGCACACACAAAGATACAGGGAAATAAAAAAACATCTATGTCAGCCACAAGTATTTCCCGAAGCCATCCGGCCTCATGTGACTCACTGAAAAGACTGATACCCTGTTGTGGCTTTGCAGAGTGCTTGTGGCCATTACTATAGTCATGTCGCGCACACACACACACACACACACACACACACACACACTTTGACTAGAGAAGTCACAAACCATTGTGAACATACAAAACAGAAGTTAGAAGGGTCATTTACGATACCTGTTTTTTACATGAGAAAAGCATGAAGGACAGTATCTTACTTGTGTTTTTATTTGAATTGTCCCCAAAATGTAATGTACCTAATTATTAAACACATCGCGCTTCATTAAATACCTAAACACCCAAAGATACCATCAGTTGAAGTCGGCATTCTTGTATGTAAAGGGTTAATTCCCCTCTTAAAGCAGCTCTGTTTGAAGACTCTTGATGAGAGGAAAAGGAGGATGAAAGCCAAATGGAAGGTCTTCTTGATTTGGCAATTACAGCACAGAAAACTGTAATTTCCAGCCTTTTAAAGTTCACTGAGCAGTCGAGTTACAGACCTCTGAATTCCTGCCCACATCGCTGATTCTGTCAGAAACTCAAAGCGATCTGGTTTGGGCAGAGCGCAGCAGAAGCCTCGGTGTTCAGAAAGAGTAAGGTGTGAGTTTGCAGAAACAAAAAAAAACCCAAACTGTCAATAAACTTATTTCAAATGGATTATCATAATGAGTTTGCAGACATCAGAGATTGATGTCTGCTGGACCTTTGTTGTGTCTTACTCCGTAACTACAGGAAACGGTCTGTTTGAAGTAATAAAACATGGAGGGGGGGGGGGGAATAATCCAAAGCAGTTTGACTGATCCAGCATGAAAGCGTGCAGGCTTCTTCTAAGACACAATCACAAACTGCGAACACACTTTGTTGAATACCTGCTTCCTGGTCCTCAGGCAAACACTGCTTCTGAGGAGCTTGTGTCTATTTATACCTCCTGATCGTACCATGTTTCAGGAGCCTGGGGGGAGTCTGTTGTGAAAAACAAAGGTGTTTCCCTGAGGCTAATGTTGACATAGATTTATCTGTGTAAATATTGTGTAATGGTTGATGAGCAGTAGTGCATGAATGGTAAGTAATTATTTGGCAAAATTGTGTGTTCACGTGTGGACTTTTTCTCCCCCCTCCAAACAGAAAATGGATCAGGCCACTCTGGTTCCCAACTAAAACAAAAGGTGGTTAGTCACAAATGTCTGCACAAGGGTTTGATTTTTATTTTTATTTTTTCTGTACATGGCCTCCTCATAGTTTGGACCAAAACATTGTTTTAGATACATGTTATGCTGCTTTTTTAGTAACGTTTTTTTTTTTTGAGATATAGAGACATGCACAGACAAAAATACAGCCTGAACTTAAAGACCTCATTTTGTACTGTTCACTTTCATGTCGGTCATACTCTCTCACTCCCTGACTTACTGTTTGGATGACTTTGTGGGTCATGCGAACATTTTACTCTTCATGTTTATTTTAATAAAACCTTCTTCTTCTGATGATTCTCTAACATGCCTGACACCTCTTTTTTTTTTTTTGGCTCACAGACAAACAAGTCAGTTGTTTGTTTTATTTATTGCCTGTGTGGCTGGGAAAAGGTGTTACTAGGATGAACCGGTGCTGCATGTGAGTTTTGGGCTTCTTTGTTTTTTTGGGGTTTTTTTGAGGCAGACTGACTGCACTAGCAAACAAGAGTCGCAAAATGAAACCCATAAAGATTGTTTCTGTATCGGAATCACTCTGCAACACCGGAGCTGAACATCACAACATCTGCTCGTGAATGTGTCAGTCTAGTGCACCAATATCTGGATCTGGCTGAATAATAGAAACGCTTCTCCGTATGATGCAATCGGCTTAACGGCTCTGCAAACAGCGTCCTCCACAATGATCATGAAGTTCATTAAACATCTGTCCAAGAAGTAACAATTCAATCTGAACATTATAAACTTCAGGGAGGTAGGATTTATTGCAACAGTGTTCTTTTTAGGAAGGCATTACCTTGAGCTTTCTGTGGTCTCATTGCTTGCTGCAGTCCTCAGTTTCCTCTGCATCATGGCCTCATGAACCTCAGCTTCTAACTCCACCAACAACGCACAAGTTTAGCATATATATATATATATATATATATATATATATATATATATAAACATCTTACATACAGGCCAGTAATTGTGTTTAAGATGTCGATGAAGCTTCCAAGTCTCTAAAGTAAAGCCTATGTGCAGGTACCTTAAACCTGCATTATTTTACTTTCCCACAAAGTCATGATAACATCCACACAGAGAGGCGCCTGTCCAAAGGGGATTTGAACCAGGAACCTCTTTGCAGTGACAAGTATTTTTTTTACACTAAATAACTATATAATATGGTTTTGCCACTGTCGTGTAACTTTGCGTGGGCAGTTTTTTAAAGAGCCCAAAGAGCACATCTCCAGGGACAGTGGATTTTGACACCGTCATTTTGGGGATTGAAAGCTGAAAAGTTTGGGAGCCTTTATATTATATGGCAATAAAAAAGAAGAAACCAGCTGTCAGACGTGAGCTCGTTTCCTTCATTCAAATAAAAGAGTCACATTTCACCCGCTGGTTCCAAACTGATGTCAGGACTTCTGCGATGTAGCATGAGTGTCATTAGAATAAATAATTCATTCGATGAAATCAGAGTCCCATTCTGAGTTACTCCATGTATGATCAGTGTCTTTAGGGCGAGGCTACCAGTGAAGGCTACTCATCATAGACTCATTAAAACCACCGTGACCAGTCATGCAAATGAAACATCCAAGTATGGTCCTTTTCGGCACCAAAAGGCGAGATTGCATCAGTCAGAGGAGGAGCTCAGATTTAAAAGAGAATTAAAAACAACAGCATCTCTGTACCCTTCTTATATACGCTATATGATCCAGACCATCAGTAAAAAACAACAACACTCCAACAATAAAATAAAGATTAGCTTGTAAATATGTGTAATTGTCAACATTTCGATTTGGTTTCATTATAAGTTTGCAGGAGTGATCAGTGAGTGCTGGAGCTGCTCTTTCTGGGCAGTGACAGACAGTCCACGGGAGACTCTCAGCAGAAAATTGTCTCACTGTTCCCAATTAGTTCCGTGGATATCGTGTAACTGTGTCATGATTTCGAGTATCCTTACACCAAATGTTGCTCAGACTGACACACAGAAACAGCTCAGCTCATCGGGGGAGAAGACAACCATCCGTTAATTAAGAAAATGATGGAGTTTAAGCCGTTCTTGTAATGGAAAGCCAAACAGCGAAAGTCGAGCTGCTCATCATCAGAAGAAAAAAAAAAAAAAGAAAAGAGCAGTCCTTCATCTGGATGTGATTTTACAGTTTGCTTTTGAATATGCACAGTTCTGTCCAAGAGAGCATTCAAGTAGAAACATCCCCACTGACATGTGAACACAGCATAATAGCTATGACTAAAAAATGATAATTGTCCAGTGGCAGTCATCCCAGAGCCAGCCATCACCCAAATCTGATCAACTGAACCTCGGGCCCGGAGCCATCTGCCACCTCGCTCCATCCAAATCCACTGATTAACTTTCAGGGATGGCTTGCAAACAGCCTGCCGATAACAAATGAGTGAAAATATAACCTAATTTGTATATGGAGGTAAATATCTTTAGCACAATATTTTGGCCATATCGCACAGGCTGGCTGCCATCTATTCCATGTGTCATCTGAATCATGTTGGTGAAACAAGGCTGCCGCAGCATCTGGGTCAGCGCCCGTCTCCAAAGGAGGAATCATTCTGCGTGTGACGCGTTGGTGATGGAGGGATAAAGAGAGAATTTTTCATTTAGTTCCACCAAAGTTATACTGGAACTACTTTGCCTCCTAATGCCTGAAGGCATGTAAATATGCTGCCACCCCCATCTTTATCTCACTTTATTTCCCTCTTTCGCTCTCGTCTTTTTTTTCTCTCTCCCACAAACATCGATAAAAACCACGAACACACACACACACACACACACACACACAAACATAAAGTTAATCAAGGACCAGTATCAGTGAAATAAGAAACAGTTATTTTTAAACCATGCAGTCATAGTTCAGGGAGAACTCGTCCAAACAGCTGGGAGTTTTCGGTGTGTAACTGGGGGTTTAAATTAACCAGCATGCAACATTGTCTCCCAGGAAAGATAATCATATTCATCTGCTTTGTTTTCCTCATTGTACTGAGATGAGGAATGTAATTAAAGCCTACATCCTGATGTGTTTACTGTAACCTGTATTCTGAGGTCTACCTTATTTAATATCTCTCAGCTATATTTACTCCATCCGTCCAATTGCTCCTTACTGGGACAATACATTCATTCCTCATTACTACCAACAATTGGCTCTCTGTTTTAATTGCTGCTTTTTAAAAAATAATACGAGGGACCTCTGGGACCCGATTCAAAGGTTCAGGATTCATACATGGAGATGTATTTTTGTGGCTCCTGGTTGCACTCGGTCCTACATGTTATCATCTCTCACACAAATAAACCTTTCTTTGCTTTTTTCGTCCACTGATTCCCACTGGTGGGGGAAGGGGGGGGCTGAAGCCTCAGGTGGGACGCTCTGAGGCTCTGTTTGTTCTGAGGTTGTCAAAATCAATGTTGCACATCAATATTTATAAAGGTGTTTTGGTAAGAAGCAGAGTGTAGGCTTATCGTGATAGGATTTGATCAAAGGAAACAATTCAAATGTGTGTTCATTTTTTAAAGTAATGTGTCACTCTTTTTTTTCCCGTGTGTGTGGCTCAGCTCTACTTAGACACAAGAAGGAGGGGGGGCTCCAGGAAAAAAACAAGGTGGGGAGCCTCTGATGGAAAAGGATTCAGTTGGGCCTCTGTTGAGGGATAGAAACAGCACAGTGACATCTGGGTAGTTTGAAGACACATTGCTGCGTCTTGGATCACTATGAAGTCATGTCGGCTGTCTCGGAGTTTCAGACAAATAACATATAGCTGATTTCATCCACAAGAAAAAAAGGGAATTGTAAAAATACCGGCCTGAACCCCCATTTTGAAATTCATATGTTATTTAGATTAGTGCCCAGCAAAAATAAAAAATCACCATTTAAATTGGACACATTTTCTTCAAACAGCATAATCAAATGTCATGTTGAGAAAATCCATTATTTTGTTTTCCTCAATTTGAAGCAGAGCAGCAGCACATCCCTTTATTTACTTAATGGATAAGTTGACTTTTAGAGAATTGGTATAAGGCGAGTCGGCGTCCCCGCCCTGCAAACAGGAGCGTTTCAAGTTCATGCTTTGAATACACGCTCACTGCTTCTCCACAGTAAACTTATTTTCTCCTCAATAAACTCCCACTTTGAGGATTAGAAGTTACACAAACGGTCCTCATCCAATAACGGGAGACGGGGGCAGATCTCCCACCCACTGACTCATTACGCGCTAATGCCTTTAGTCAGATTTGATTGCTGCTCGCCTCCGTCTCACGTCTCCTCTGCAGATGGGACCCTTCATCTTACCCGGCATGCACAGAGGGAATCTCTGACCACACTTCACTGTCGACCTCTTTTTCATGCCCAAAAAGTATCAAAGAACAGAGCCGTCCCAAATATCTGAACCCTTCACCTTCTTTCTGATTGAAAAGTGCAGATAAATTCACGTGTTTTCACTGTGCTGCACCAATAAACATGGAGAACAGAAAAATGAAATGATGTTGAGCCATATATAATGCGCTTAAAGCTCATTTTCATATTAAGTGGACACATGCTGTGCTCAAGCTGTGGTGGTGTATATAGAAATTGGATCAAAGCATAAATTAAAGTCATATTACACACTAAATGCATCAGCTCACTATTGTAAGCGTGATCATTTTTATAGCATCATTCTGGAGGCAGTTTGAAAAGGTTATGGTTATCCCTAACCTTTCATCTTCATATTTGTTAGCGCGGACGTAAAACTCACAATAATTCCCAATAAAATTGAGCAAACACAACATTTCAGAAACAGCTTAAAAGACACAAAGTGTGGATTCTGCTACCAGGGGGCTCTCAATCAATACCATAATGACAAAAGAGGGAATCGAGGATGAAGGGGGAATCATGGGAGCGCTCTCTGCTCCTCAACCTCGACGCCCAGTGAAAATGAACTCTGCGTTGACGTAGTAAAGACAAACGGGCGAGACCTGAGGAAAAGAGCCTCAACATTATCTTGTTTATGTTCACCCATGATGTATCGAAGCATAATTTACTAAATGCTTTTATCCCAGCAGCATATTACTGCTACTTTCTCAAGCTTTGATCACTGTTGGAAATACTTGAAGTCATGTAAGTAAGTAAAAAAAAACGCAACATAGGTTAAGTCCATTTTTAAATAATTGTAATATCTTGAAACAAGGTATTTTGAAATGTTGATATTTTAATGTATACATTGTACTATAGTTCTACATATGGTACGCTCCCATATTAAACTCCTTTTACATCTTTCATGCTGTCAGTCATTCAAATCTAAAGACTTGCTTTGCATGATTTGCAGCACTCTTCAGGGTCGGTAAAAATCAGCTGCAGGGCTGCCAGGGGAGTGCTGCTCTCCAGCGCTGGAAGAAGGGAGCCTACAGCCTTTCACGTTCTACGTCACAATGACCTCACGCGATAAACTGGAAGCAAAACGAAGCTGACAAGTGTGGCTAACCCCCCCCTATTTCCTCGCACTCACAGTTGTGTTCCAGCGAAAGGCACCCTGCCCCTTCAACAGTTTCGACTTTCTGTGGTTAAAGTGATGGAGAACACAAGCGTGACTCCATATTTTGTGTTTTAATTTGAAAATTGACCAGACGCTCTGTGCGTTATCTGTCCGGGCCGTCTGACTTCCTGTCCGGGATGTCATATTGTGTACAGCTTGCTGCGTGCCTGCAGCGCACTAAAAATAGACCCGCAGCATATTTGAAAGGGAGCAGAGAATAGTGACGCTGCTGGCGACAAGTCTTGGTTTCATTTTGGGGAACAATCACGTGATTTGCAGGACACGACGACCTAAAACACTTTGCAAACATTAAGTATCCAGCAGACCAATGCAAGCCAACTTTATTTGTTTAACACTTTACAACAGCCACAGCTGACCAAAGTGCTATACAGTAAAACAAAATACTTAACAGCTCGCAAGAGATCAGAAAAACGTTAAAAGACATCAAACATTGAAACTATATGCAATTTTTAAAATGAGGATTAACATCAAAGGTCAACTTCCGTGGAATTAGGCCTCCACTCTACATTTTCCTGCATATATATTCCCCGACAGTGGAGACATTAATGATGGCACAGCAGGCCTCAACACACAGCATCATTTATACCCTCCTCCGTGACCTTTTTCTGTCGTTTTGATTGTATCTTATAATGTGTGTTAATAAAAAAGATTGTGACACGTTCATCTATTTATAGCCACCTCGAAGATTTGTTTTTGCCATGTTTTGTCATTGTTGGTTTTTCATAGAAGGCAAAAGAAAAAAAAAAAGGTTGAAGGATGATGAGCACCAGGTGAAACAAATTAAAGACGTCAGTAATGTACACATTCAAACCTCAGGAATAAGACACTCTGTGAGGGGCTACTCACACCCAGCCGACAGTCATTAAACAGCACAGCACAGTGCTGATGAACATATGGTGTAACATCTCGCTCCCCATAATGAGATCCACCAGAAAATATATGAAGAGTCTTTTTTAGATTTCTATTCTCATGCACCCTGACATGTGAGCTTCGCTTCACGACACGCACAAACTGCTTTATCATCTAAGAAGATGTTTGAATCACGATGCAATGATTCGCAAACATTCTCTTTGTTTGACCTTTTTTTTTTTTTTCTATTTTATATATTGGTAATATTTTATGTAAGTATTTGTTATTTTAGTCTTGTTTTTTTTTTTCTTTCGCATGAAAACACCAAGACAAATTCCTCGTTTATGTAAATAAACTTGGCAATAAAAAAAAACATTCTGATTCTGAAGAAGACTGAACGTCTATGTTTAAAGAAGAGCTGCAGAAAGAAAAATAAATAAATGTTGCTGAAGTGATGAAAAATATGAAGTGATGAAGTGATGAAAAATACAAACCCGAGACTGTTAATGTGTTTTATTTTGACCGGAATGCTCTGTGCGTCCCTGCAGCGTACTCCATCGAAAATAGACTGGCAGCGTATTTGAAATGTCAGTCAGCCCGTCCTCTGGGTTTGCTGAGGAAAATCTGGCAACAATATTAAACAACAATATAAAAAAAAATTTTTTTTAAGTGAAATCGGTCCCAAAACCTGCTACTTTCAAATGTGTCAGTCGTGAATCTTGAGCCTTGAGCTTTTGTGTAGAAACATTTTGTTTGTTTCCACTTCTGAGTGGAATCTATACCTTAGCTTACTTTGTAGTTTGCACAGCCCAGTACCTGTGCAGCAGCCTAAGCCTTATCGATGCACCTTCTAAACGTTAACTATATGCTGAAATTACACAAACCACAAGAGAGCGGCTGCAGACATACTGTGTGTTGTCTAGTGAAAGATAAACGGCTACAGATAATTAGTGAATTCTTGAAATCTACTTACTGAAATCTTCTTTATCCATGCCTCTTAATGGCTGAACAAGCACAAAGAATGCTGCATCCTCTGCCTCTACTTATTCAGAGGCCATACATTCATCTCCTCTGATGGCGTCTCTCTTTTCTTCTTTGCACTTATTGCTCAATACTAATCAGCTCCAACACAATACACTTTTTGGTTTTGGTCACCATGGTTTCCTGTACACAAAAAAAAAGCAGAGAATGCGGTGCGACCGAGCCTGCCAATATAACTAGCATAGACATTGTTCCGCCAACTATTGTTTGTAGGTGGAGTGGGCAGGTCGTGCAGAGCCCTGCACACGACACTGCGCACCACTACAGTGTTGCTGCGGCTTAGATATAAACCAGGCCTGAGTACCCAACGCACCCACTCTGGGTTCCAATCAGACCTTTGGCCCCTTTGATGACCACTGTCCTACCCACGCTCTGCTCCCTTATTTCCTCTCTCTCGCTCGTCCCTATCCTATCTAAGAAAGGCAACAAAAAAAAAGCACAGAGGAACAAAAGCTTCTTGCTCCTGTTTCACCTCGAGAGTTTCAACCTGGCTCGGTTTGTTTTTCCATCTCAACAACACAGTTAGAAAAGTTTATAATGCAACCTAAAAGAACAAAATGTACGTGTTCCCTGTAGTATATTGTTTATTCTAAGTCTCTCTCTCTCTCTCTCTCTCTCTCTGTCTGTCTGCTGACATTCTAATTTAAAGTGCACTGACCACAGCTGCAGAAGTGGACAATCACTTCCTAAGGAAGATGGATTGCTCCTTCCTGAGGAACTAATTAGCCTGTGTCTTCCAGGGCCTGTGTTCAAATGCCAAGTCCTGAAGCTCCACGACTGTAGGGGAGACTGACCAAACAGGGAGATACACACACGTTGCTAATTGTCCATTATGAAAGCTCTTTGGAGGCCATTTGAGTTGTCTGCTTGAGGTCACATCCTCAAATCAACTCAATGTTCGAGTATCCCCTTTATGGACGGAGTGAAGAGGAAGTTTTGGTTCCATCTTGGCTCCAGACTCTTTGATGCTATGGTTTCATCAGGCAAGCCCTTTTCAGTAAGCCTTTCAGAAAAAACAATAATAATCATGACATTCACTGACAAACTGAAATCTTGGCAAGTATCTACATTCCTAGCTAGTATTATCACAGAACACTTCACCTATATCATATTTCCACCAGTCCAGATACATTTACTTTAACATGTAAAAATAACGCTGAGTAAAAACTGAAATGCTTCCAAAAGTTTGATTTAAATCCTCCACTGACATTTGGTCAAATCTTTAAATCAATAGTTTTAATGCAGGAGCCAAACCAACCTACTACCTATACTTGTGATTGATTCAGTCCAAACGACGTTTTGAAAACAGATTAAAAGGTAAAGGTGCAGCACTGTGGACAGATTTTTAATGATTTTTCCTCTGGGAGTGAAAG
Organism: Symphodus melops; assembly: GCF_947650265.1. NCBI lineage: Eukaryota > Metazoa > Chordata > Actinopteri > Labriformes > Labridae > Symphodus > Symphodus melops. The sequence goes on from NC_136694.1 coordinate 27,778,390, forward strand.
AACTACACATCCCAACATCCTTTGCGATTCCAATAAATGATAGTTTATTTTGCTTCTTTCAAAATTTATTTAATTAATTTTTAATCCCCCCTGAGTTTTCCCGTTGGACATCACTCTTCTGTAGTGAGAATAAAAGACTCAGGGTGGAGTCCATGGGGGGAGGTACCAGAATCCCACATAGTGACATCACAAGGAGAGCAGATTTGAAACAGAGCGCTTTTCTCCGTGTTGTATTTCTTCTGCAGATCCCAAACAAAAAAGGACTGGATGGGTTTATTTCACATTTTGTGGGTCGTAGGCACTCAGGTTACATGAATATACAGTATGTTCAAAAGCAAAGTAAATCCAACAACATATTTTTGTTGCATTTCATCAAATACTCTTTCTATGATTTGAGTTTTTACCGTGTCATCACTGCCCAAATGCACATCCGAGGGAGTAGAGTAACTCCATCTTCAAGATTTTCACTTCCAGTTGTACAACATTTTATGTATTTACATTTTTTAACCGAGGTGTCTGAAAAGCAGTGATGATCCAGAAGATGATTGTTTTTCTTCTTCTGGTGTTTGGATCAAAAGGCACACAGTTCAATTGGATGAACTGCAACTTGAGAAATTACTACATTTGACTCTGCAATTTGTTCATTTTTTAAGGAAATGTCAAACATCCATGCGGCCTCCACTCTGCCTTCCTTCAGCACACACTGGAGGATGTGCGATGATCCGAGCACTGTAAATGGATTTACCGCTTTGCAGAAGAGGAAGGTAGGCTGCAGCATTAAATGATCGTGTTTTCTGACACACACCATTTTGATTTCTCTCTAGTGAATCTGAATAGCACGCTGTGAGACTCAATGGCTAATTGGCTGATCCATCTTAACATTAAAGGCGTTTCATGGCACACTTAGTGTCTTTTCAATGGCGATCAATGTGCCATTACAGGAATTCAATTGAAGGTTGATGGAATTGAATGATGGAATTGCAGACGTATGAATAGTCATCAAGTGCTCAAGATCCCTTTGAAAAACTGTCAGTGTGACAATACGCATAATTTGTCTCTGAATCATACACTTCCTTTGGTACAATGCATCAAAGGCTTTATGTCAAACCCATGCAATGAGCCCGTGGAACGTAGCACATATAGAAACGTTTAATATTAGGAGTTTAGAAAAGGATCCTTTGGAAAGGCATTTGACGAGACAGGTCTCCAATACATGACAACAAAACGGTGTATTAGTCAAAATTATACTTAAGAGCCTTAAAGGGGACATAATGTATTGTGAACAATCCACGTTTACTTTGTTTTTGAACAAATATTTGGGTAACCTGATTGTCTACCGAAGCACAAAATGTGAAATAAATCCATCCAGTCCTTTGTTTTTGGCCAAGTCTTAAAACACAGAGAAAATGCTCTGTTTCAAACTTGCTCTCCTTGTGATGTCACAGTGGGATTCTAGTAAAAAAAACAACAACAAAAAAAAACTCCTATCCCATGGTATCTTCACCCCGAGCCCAGAGCAGGTCTGCCATTTCTATTCTCACAAGCAAAAGCGTGATGTCAGCCAGTGTTGCATTTAAAGAGACACACACACCAAAACGGAGCGTTCTGATAGGGCTGTTTTCCACAAGGTCACAAATCTCCTCTGCTGCTTGATTCATGCTATATTTTGACCTAAGCACAGCACAGATGTTTAATTTAGAGCACAGGAGGACTGTTTGAAAAGTTGTTAATTCAGCTTTAAATTAAACAGAGCTTCAAGTCCTTTGGTGCTTTTTCCTAATAAATAAACAAAAACAGGGGTCTGTACACGGCAGTATTTTTGGTCACTGAGGTAACTTAAGGGTTAACTGGGCTTTTAGGACTACGAAGGCCATTCACGTCCTACCAGGGTAGATCACCATGGTAACTAATGCCGTGCAACTAACAGTGTTGTTAGATGCAGCTGAAGATTTCCAGCCTAAAAGCTGTCCAAGAACAGCAACATATATCATCAGCGTTTAGTGTCATAATGTTTTTTTAACTGCCATGCAATACACTGTAAAAGTGCAAATAAAAAAATAACTCTTACAACAACAAAGCACAGAAGCACCCAACCATCGCAGCATTTCCCATTTCAGGTACATTACCACCACCTTTTGGACTTGATGGTACCCCAAATGTAAGAGTCAATAAATGGCTTCACCAGGATAGGCTGCACATCTCTGCTCCTCAAAACGCAGCAAGTCTGACGGAGCTGAACAAAAAGAACTGAACGACTAGCACTCCTCATTGCAATGCAGCAACAATATATTGTGCTCACATCCATGTCCCTCTTTGCACAAGCACTAGAACACGCTAGACCTCTGTGCCAGATACGAGACAATATTTAATTTAAGAGCCATTTAATTCACATCTGTTGTGCACTTATGATGATAAAGTGGGTTTACTTACTGAGCTGATAACCAGTTTTCATGTCACCGGGTTACTGAAGCCAGATAATCTTAAAGATACCCCGGGTGATGTTTCTCTCTCTTTGTAGTAGAAGCCTCAGCAGAATGACCTGATCTGCTTTTTTTTTTTTTTTCTCCGTCTGATGAATGTAGACCTCAGTACCTGTTTACACACGGCTTCACGTTGCTCACCTTGTGTTAAATGCCTTCCAACTGTGTGGGAGGAATCTTCATGTCTGATGGATTTAAGGCACGGTCTGTTCTTAGCTGTTCCTAAATCGTCGTATTTAAGGAGAATGAGTGTTTTCAGTGAAATATTTGACATGTATGGAGGTGTGTTTGTTGTTGGGTTTTTTTACGTGGTTGGATTTTTTTGTGAGTGTGTGTGTCTTGTTGGGCACACAGCTTTTGGTACACGATAAATGGATAAATAAACAAATTATGATGAAACCATGAAAACATCCATTTCTTAAATAATCGATATTTGACCAATGACCTGTGTGGAAAGATAATACAAACACAATCTGCTCTGAGGATCTTAACCAAACTGCAGCAAAATCAGGGGCAATGAAGTGGACAAAAATTTGCTTATTAATCTGTTTTTTGTTTTTTTATCCGGCAGAGGAGAGAAAAGCAGAATGACACAGCCTACTCTGCTTATTTGGATGTGACCGAAGTGTGTTTAGATCACGGTCATTCAAGCTACAAGTTACCGAAGGTGTGCTTCCACTGTGCAGTAGTCAGCCAGTTCATAAATGTCGCTCTCTTCTTTTCCACCTACAGACAGTCAATGACTCATCATTTTGCTTCATTGACACATTTGTGTTTTCACAGGAACAATGCTGTGACACTTAGCAGGTGTTGTCAGAGCGTAAACAGATTTCCTGCTGTTGTTGATGCATTTGAACAATTTGAGGCAATGCTGTGGTTTTTCAAAGTTTGTCAAGTGTTGGGGGGCCCTCCTCTGGCCTGGGGCCCCCAAGAGGGTGTCTGCCTTGCATGTTGACAAGCAGTGTCACTGTCTCTTCCAGAAAACAGTTAAACAACAGAAGCACACGTGTTGTACCTTGCATGACCATAATTGTTGGATATATTAATAGTGAATGGCATCTAGTTTTCCAACCTCTCAGTGTGCTTCACACTTCATCTCAGCATTCACCCTTTCACACTGATGGCAGAGGCTGCAAAACAACATGCTAAGGCTTTCCATTAGCAACTAATGCATTCATCATTTACACACCATGGCTGTGCTATTAGGAGTAAACTTTAAGTGTCTTGTCAAAGAATGCAGGATATGATGGGTATTAAACCCCCAACCTCCAGATATTAGGTTACCCACTCTTCCTCTGAGCAACTGAGCCATCGAGTTAGAAATACATTTATTTACGTTTATTATTATTTTAAAGGGCAATAAGGGTTTTTTCATTTTCACCAAATCAGTCTTCAAATCAGATTTTTCTTGTGGCTTTTATTTCAGGAGCACAGCTAGCTAGCTGCCCCTCTGGGAAAAAAAAGAAGTAATTTCCATTCAAAAGCTCCTGTCAGATCATTTTTTTGGCGATCTTAGACTCCCGTGTGGACACAGCACAATATGTCTCGTGGTAAAATGACTCGAGCTTGTCAAGCACACATTACACCGATTCACACAGTGATTGCAGAAGCTGCTATTTTAAAGCGTCTATCAGCATTAGCTAATCACTCGTACACATTTATACGCCACCGACAGATTAGCGGGGAGGAACTTGGACACATGGGACATGAAGTTGCGGGAGCTGGGGATCAAACCTGTGAACTTCCAGTTGAGAGTTGAACGACTCTACATCTGGATGCGAATTAGCTCATAGCTAACGCTGCTGCAGCTTAGCTTCTGTGCGCTGAGCCCCAGCCACCCCTTTACATCTTCACTGATCTTGCAGCGTGCATGTGTAAGTCCTGTTTTCATCCTGAATCTCATCCTGCTTTCAGTCACATATGGCAAAAAAAAAAAAGTCAACAAAGGCCGACGCCTACGCTGTGGCTACAAGCATTAAAAACGACGTCATAAAAAAGATCTCTTTTGTCGCTGATGGTTTGTTTGCTCGTGTAAATCCTAAAGAGGCATCAGCATCAATTTCAGCCTGTACAACTACACGCTTAAAAACTCAGAGGAGCTTTAAGTAACACAACTTTAACATAAATATTCTACTGTTTATAGAGAGGACTACAACGTGTGTGCATGCAGGATGGCAGCTTAAAACAGCTAATAATAGATTATGGCACAATGCTTCACTATGATAGAGTTCAGAAGAGGACTTGTGTAACATCAACAGCCGCTCTATATTCACAAGGACTGTATGTTTAAGGGATGAGATGAAACCTAACCTTGATTATTTACTGAGTGCCTCTTAGCTACCTTTGCGCTCCATGAATCTTCAGCCCTCGCTCTGCGTGCCCCGAGGCCTTGTTGATGCTGAAGGTGGGGGGATAGAGCCCCAGAGACAGTCACGCTACTCTTTCATTCATCTGTGTTTCATGTACAGATTCTTATCCACCTGTGTCTCCCGCTCTCTGAGCGCACATCTGACACTCCAGCACCTGAATATTCATGCAGAGAGAACAAAAAAAAAAGAGGACAGAAAGAATCTTTTTAGGTTTGTTTTAATGTTATTATGTCCGAGTGAAGCCTGCTGTAAGACCGTGTCATCAGGATCTTTGGGTTTCTGCACGATAATTCGACAACAAACGAAGGTTTGGATCATTATTGTATACACTTCATTACATGAAAAGTAGCCATTTGTTGTGTTTAATTTTGTATTTCCATCCATACGTAGCGCTTTTGAGTCTTGCCATCAGGAGAGAAATTGCACCTGTGAGATAGAGTGTTTGTGTAAGAATGTGTGGGTGTGACAGCTTGTGTGTGTGTGTGTGTGTGTGTGTGTGTCTGCACACATGCCTCAGCTGGAAAATGTGGGCGTGATATGGATTAGTTTGAGTGAATACTGCTGTGCACAGTGTAGCTAAACCCTTAAATGGGATTAATTCAAGGTGGGCTCGTAAAATGAAAGAAGCCATTTAAGTTGTGTTCGTGTTCCCACCCTCGGGAGTCTCTGCTTTTTAAAGCGACGCGTCTTTAAAACCGTGCAATAGGTTTGTTTATGAGTTGGAGAAATGTGTGTGCAGACAGGTTTTAACGTGAGTCTCAATAAACAGGGAGGTCATTTCCTTTCGACTGTAAACTCAGTATACAGCTCAGAGTATTACAACCCTGAAAAACGAGTAGATGCTTCTGTAGAGATGTCAAAAGGCTTTTTTTCCCTGTACTATAGAAAAAATGAATCACATTTTATTTTGCATTTAAAGGAATGTAGAGGGAGGAAAGTAAACAGCCTGTTTCAGTATCACTCATAAAGAAGTTAACGCCCGTCTTGTCAGTTTATGTTTTTTCAGGACAAATGTGCAACATTTAACACTTCACTGGCAAAGACCACGCCACAAGCATCGACGTGTAAGATACGATATTTAATGATAGATCGTATGAATGATGAGACACATGAATATAAGGTGATGGTTATGACGGAGGAGGACGTTGTCGGTAGGCTGGTCTGGAAGGATGAACTGACTGCAGGGCAGAGTGAGACTCAGAGTGGGGGTTCGGTCTCAGGCGTAGTTCTGATCATTTTCAGCCGAGCTCCAAGATGGGCTTCAGTTTTCACTTTAGTTTATAAAGTTCTTAATTGAGTTAAAATTCGACTAAGCTGAGTTGTTCTTTCTCTACTATCGTTGAGTCTTCGTGGTTAAACTGTCCCTCGGTTTCAGAGGGTGTGAGGATATTCAAACAGAGAGCGATATCATCATCAGGTTGTTCTACATTATGTTGAGCAGTGCCGCGTTTTCATAGTGCTGTTTTGATGCATGAAGGTCTTTAAGGATCGACTTGAAATGATGAGAGATGCTGTTTACAGCAGCTGTAAATGATAAAAATTCAAATTTTGACATCACAGGGAACTCTCCAGAGAGGACAGATAAACTTTAAGCCTCTGAAATCAAACTCTGAGCACAGCTCTGATGAAGCTCAGGATTTATAATAAAGACTGCTGTTTCCCTCTAAACTACAGTATTTCACTGAATGAACCTCGGATGACTGTGTCTGTGTGGGACCTTCAGGATGTTTCGAAAACACATTTCATTTGTTGATAAAAGACTCTGAACGATCCCGTCTCTGTGTCTGAAGATTCAAATTACGACTGAAGTTGTGCTATGTGTGGTGCATTAATATGCACTGCACCCCTCCGGGGGAGATGCACTGATTGTTTCTGCTGCGGTGATATCACTGCAGGTGTTTAATAAACAGAAAAATACCTGCAAACCACCCGTTATTAATCTGAATTTTAAATTTGTTGACGCCCTTTGACTAATTCAAAAGTAATATGACAGCAACCTGTGCATCACCACAACACAAACTGACTGTGGCTGAACGAGACGGCACGTGAGCGCACATGCAGGTGAACAAGTGCATCAGCGTTTTCTTGAAACTGAATGCATCGTTGGGGCTTTTAAACATAAATTTATAACCAAAAAAAAACTCATCAGTGCACAACTCCTGAAAGTCAGGGCTGAAGTCTGAGTCCAGATGTTTTTGGCTGGAGGGCCCAACCGAGGCCCTGAGAAAGACGGGTACTGTATGATGTAAGGTAGGCACGGAAACATGTTGAAATACATGAAGTGACCGATTGTCTTTCATTCATCCCAATTACACCCTCTGATCATCAATAGGTATAATCTTATTTTACTTTACTAAGATTAAGGTATCACTTTAGTTGAACTATCCTGTGTTTGCATTTATTATCTTAGAAAAAACAAAAAAAACATGAAACAGGTTGTAGCGGTTTTAATGAGTTTTGTGATGCCAGCCGGTATTTCAACCGACAACTCAATGAAAGGTTTGTTTTATATTGTTAAACCCAACAAAAAGATATCTTTACTCATTTCACCTCCTCAACAGACAAAGCTCTTTTCTAGTTTTCCAACCTCTCAGTGTGCTTCACACTTCATCTCAGCATTCACCCTTTCACACTGATGGCAGAGGCTGCATAACAACATGCTAAGGCTTTCCATTAGCAACTAATGCATTCATCATTTACACACCATGGCTGTGCTATTAGGAGTAAACTTTAAGTGTCTTGTCAAAGGATGCAGGATATGATGGGTATTAAACCCCCAACCTCCAGATATTAGGTTACCCACTCTTCCTCTGAGCAACTGAGCCATCGAGTTAGAAATACATGTTTATTATTATTTTAAAGGGCAAAAGCAAAACTAGGAGCAAAGCTAGCTGCCACTCCGGGGAAAAAAATGAGCAACTTCTGGTCCAAAGCTCCCGTCAGAACCATTTTTTTGGAGATCTTAGCATCCCGTGTGGACAAAGCAGAATATGTCTCATGGTAAACAGACTTGAGCCTGTAAAGTTATTTTGCACCGCACACATTACACACCGATACACCGATTCACACACTGATTGCAGAAGCAGCTCAGCGTCTATCAGTTTTAGCTAATCACTCGTACACATTCAAACGCCACTCTCTAACAATAGGCACCCTCTGGTGATGAAAAATGAAGCTAATGATGAAGTACAAAAGAAACTTAGTTCTTTGAGTGTCCACTTGAGGCTTGTGCAAAAGCCCAAATAAAAAAAAAATCCTCTTCAGGTTCCTGTTTGCCAGAAGGCTCAGCTGCTGTTCAGTCAGTCTGTTTAGAGATTGATCAAAAGTGAGGTAGAAAGAACTTTTTCAACACGGCGAATGCCTTTGTTTGCTCCAAAACGCCTCTTCACAAACCAATGTGTGACATCACTGAGAACCACATCCATGTTTTACACAATTAATTTATGGTTACTAGAAATGGCTATAAGTTGGTTTGGAATTTAATACTCGTCAGCCAATCAGAATTGAGGGGGGACTTCCTTTTAACAGCCAACACATGCATCATTTTTCTCTTGTTAAGAAACACAACACAATGAAGCTTCACAGTGGTGGTGCTCCATAGCACTGTCACAAGGAATGTAAATTTATACGTACTGAAGAGTTGACCTTGACTGTCCTCATTTTAAAATATTTAGAGGCAGACAGAGGGGTCAGCAGGGGTCAGAGGATTTTATAGCTCCTCTAACCATGAATATACTCCTGCTCGTCTAAATGACTCTCAGCAGAGTATTACTGTAATCTTTGCGTCTCCCTTCGCTCTTTCACTTCACCACCGCTTCAGTTACTTTAAAACCAGCGACAGCCTTAAAAAATTGACAAAATGAGTCGGAGAATATAGGAAGCTGAGCCAAAGCCGAGCCAATACTGAGCTGATGTGAACCAGCTGCAGTCAAGTGTGACTGCACCCATTTTCATCAGCATTCATCCACACAGCGTGTTGTTAGCATGCATGCGAGTGCCGGAGTGAACTGATGTGTTTATTTTTTGATTTCCTTCATTTGATGGATTGTTAAGTCAGCGGTGATGTTCAGAGCTGCACAGATGAAGCCTGAAACCTTTCTGACGATATCAAGCGAATAAAAGCGAAAGAACTTTTCACACCGAGAAGTCAAACGAAAAAAAACGCCATCCGATAATTGATTCACTTTGCTTTACCTTCTCTGTTTGGAGAGAGGAGTCCAAATGCGGACCAAAATATGGAAGTTGGTCTGGTAGCTGGAGAGATGCCAGAATACTTCTCAAGCACTGCTGAGGTGCTTTTGAGCAAGGCACCGAACCCCCACCAGCTCAGGGGGGCGCTTCCAGTGGGGTCAGCCGCTGCACCCTGACATCTCTCCATTAATGCACGTCCACCCGGTCCTGCTTGTGCATGTGTGTGAATCAGGCCTGTGTGTGTGTGTGAGAATCCTGTCTCTACAATAAAAGAGTGCGAACCACAATTTTCCCCCTCTGGGATGAATAAAGTATATAACATAAAATAAATAAATAAATTGTAATAAAAACGTTTTCATCCTCCAAACACTCTTTTGCCTCGTTTGCTGTGTATTGGAGTCAATTTCCTCCATTAAGTACTTATCAATCTGTGAAGCTTCCCTCAGGCAGCCTTGTTAGTTTTCTTCTTGTCATGCAGCTTTTCAACATGTGGCGGCTTTTCTCCCTCATTGTTTCTTAATCATGCATTCAAAGCAAACGGTGTGATGCTGTTTCAAACCATGTGGAGGTCCGGCTTAATTGAAAAGACAACGAATGTTGGAGCACAAGTTGACAGCATGACTCTCAGCAATGTAGACGCAGGCTGTGGGACCATATATACTTCACAACTATCATGGTAGGCTGAGAGCTCAAACTCCCGTACGGGTGGTTCATAACAGGGTGTCAGACATGATTAATCATTTCATTTCACTCTCCCTTACTGCAGTCATTCCAATGTCATCTTTTCATTACAAGTTGCTTCATTTTGAGTTGTTAATGTGCACTCATTTGATTTTTAAAATTTGCTCTGTCACTGTTGATAAGAAGCAGCTCAGATAGCTGACTTACAGCCTTGTCTGAGCGAGTTGATTGCTCTGTGATCTGTTGGTGATGCCTGTAGGTGATGCAGTTCTAGGTCTGTTTTCTTCACTTTGCTCTTGCTACTATTCCCCTGTGTTTAAGGGTAGCACACTTACAGGAGTGCAAACTCCACATGGCATCCACATGGATGGTACCAGGAAGGGCCACACGACTGCACGTTTGAGATTTTCTGGCAGATTCCACAGGATCCACGGACACTGCGTTCTGTCAGCAGTGTGCAGTTTTGTTTTCACAGCAGGCCTCTCCCCTCTGCTCCACCTCAAATACACTGCCAGCTTATTGTGGACGAGGCTTGCTGCGAGTAGGCGTCTAGCTGAACAGAGCAGACTGACTTGGACATGGTGTCCGGTCAATTTCAAAATAAAACACAATGTGTGGACTCCCAATTACTTTATCTACATTACACCAAACGGGCACCACATGAACAACAAATCAACCAAAGTAACAGGATGTGGACACGTTGGTCTTTGTATTCGGATGTATTATTTGAATTGTCCCCCGGGGACAAATGAAGGTTTTTGATTTGCATTGATGAATTGATTCCTCAGATTGTGTATTTCTCCTGTGATCTTGTAAACCCTCCAATCTAGCTGCTCATCTTGCTGTGCTTAAGCGTCATTAATCACGCAGGAAGACAATTTAAACTTTATTCCCTCTGAGTGACCACCTCAAGCAGACTGGGTCGAAATCAGGGGTGTCCAAAGTGCGGCCTCTGGGCCATTTGCGGCCCTCAAGGGGATTTTTTGCAGCCCCCGGTTTCAATCGCAGACTGAGAAGATTTTGGCCCGAGGCCTGATTCTAGATGGCATATTTTGTTATTTTTCTTTTTCATGTTAGCGAGGGCTGAAAGGTATTCCCAAAAGAGAGCATTTTCAGTACAATGCATGTTTCTTTCTTTATTTTTATTTAAAAGCTTTGACTAGTTTCATTGCATCATTTTTGCAAACCAGTGGAGTGTTGTTTAACCATTTAATAAGCTGAGCTAAATACAGAAAGCTTTTACAAAAAAATAACCAGGCCTGACTCTGAGAAAAACTATTTAATAAAAAAAAAAAACAGATAAAGAAGAAGAAAAAATCAAAGTACTTGATTTACTTTTGTGAGCCTTTTGATTCTGATCTACAAAGCCTTACTTTGAAAAATAAATAAATAAATATATATATAACCTAATAGTTTCTCAATGTGAATAGATTTATATAGTTTTTTTTTTTGTTTGTTTTGGGGGTTTTTTAAGGTCAAAATACAAAAAAAGTTCCTCACAATGTTATTTAAAAACCAAAACTTTTGGCCCGAAACTTTTGAGCGATTCTAAAATAACAATTTTAAGAAATAAGAAAAAAAAGTTTGGACACAACTGGTTTAAATGCTGCAACTCTAATTCCAGATTTTTCGGGGAAATATATATTTTCTATCTCAACTGAAACAAAAGCAGAACACAGACACCATCCTGGCAGCTATAAGGGTGAGTAAATTGCCAACAATTAAATAGTGTCTTTTGGCAGAGAGTGGGTGTACGAATGTTTCACTGCAGGGAGTTCTATTATAGCTGCAGCTGCAGTGTACTTAAACACACAGCTGTGTGTTACCACCATGCTGCATTTTATCACAGTAACATTGACTATTCTCTCCACTCAGCATTACTTAGCTGCCTGCTTGGGTATGACGAAACCACCTCTGCTGTTATGACCTGGATGTATGTGATCAGTCATTTCCCCGTGTAATTTATTGGCAGCTGATTTAGCAGAGGTTAAGCAATTAATTTCATCCACTGAAGTCTGACTCCCTCTCTGGTGGCTTACTTGGCTGTACGGAGGAATTTAGATGAAGTGACAGATACAGTGTTGCTGCTCACATACTCACAGAGCAATATGAGTCAACGTCAACAACCCGGGCTAAAGATCAGAAGAAGTGTGAAGGAAGAGGGTTTCTAACTGCACCACGGGGAAGAGATAGTGAAGCGCTTTTACGTCCAGGAAGTCTTCACAGGAAAAAAACAAACAAACGAGTTTTTTTAGGCCTGCGGTGGCTTGAAATAATGAAATTTCATATGATATCAAATTGAGTCTCATTAAGGGTAAGCTGTGTTGTGCTGAGTACAATTAAGATAATATAAACCTGTGATTGTGCAGGTGCAGTGTACATGGATCCTGTGGAAACTACCAGTAAATCCCCAACGTGCATTAATGCCCAGTACCAAGGTCAGGATGGAAACTACTGTAAAATTACAGCTATCTGTACCATAGCAGGAGGAGCTCACATTGTGCACACAGTCTAATCTCAAGGCTGCACCTGGGCGTCCAATCTTTCAAATGTCGTTTAAAACAATGTTCTTAATATTTTAAGATGCTGACTTTTATGGACATACGTATGGCTCTGAATGACGTTAAAGGCTAAAATAGTCAAATGGCACAGAGCTACAGGCTGTGGTGTGGATGTGTGTTTCCAGTGGCTTTAACAGGAGGAGAAACCTTCAGGACTTGTTTTCTAACAGAGGAAGACATCTCTCTGTTTTTTTCTTTCCCCTGACTCTCTGCATGTGGCTGCCATCCAGAAGTAACCGAGGTTGAAGTACACAACCGTCGCCTCCTCCAAGGTAAGGTTGGTTACGAACTACAGCTCACGCTGGTGTGTCATGCCCCCTGCATAGACACGTTGACATTCCCATAAAGGACATGCTTGGTAAAGCCAGTTATCTCTCAGTCCAGTGACAGCAGCGGTCGCGTGGCTGGGAGGTGATGTGGGTGCGTCCTTCGGCTGTGTTTGTGATTCACTCTCAGACAGGACAGCAGAGATGGAACCTCCTCGGGGGGATGAGTGTCTTCATTACCCCACCGCCTGCCGCTGGTGAAGGATGGTTTGAGGTCTACTCCATATGGTCGGATAGATAGATATCACACAAAAGAGCATGTCTGCCCTTCCCCCTTCTTCTGGGTTTGGAAGGAAATAAAAGCCCTGGATTGTCTGGATATTTGGACTTGAAGCAGACATCAGAAACACTGAAACCATGCAACAAAGATGTGTGTTCATTTATTAATCTACAGGTCAATAACTGGCCTTTTTCTCTGTCTGCGAGGACGTGCTGCCTCCTGCCTCCACCACTTCCCTCTCCAAATGTCAAATCAGCTTTAGCAAGCAACTTATAACACATGCATTTATTTGTTGTTTATGAATATAAATTGATATTTGGTCTGTCCAATTAGACAGCTGTGTGTACTGCAGACTTTTTAAAGCAACAACAAAAAAAAAAACAGAACAGAGCTATCAGTTAAATTGGTTTCAACATTTTTCCCGGCCTGCTTCCATAAACGAGAATCATAATTGAAGTTGCATTTGCACAGAAATTGGAAATAGAGCGAGAGTTTGGCTATTTTGATGATACCAGAGAACTCAAGAAATGAAATCTTTTGCCATAATTCTTCATTGAAAAGAAAACCTGCTTTCTCTTAGTCTGAAGGTTTTCTTTTCGCTCGCTGTGCAGAAATTCAACCGACAACTTCTCTTAGTTATTGTGCCTGTGTGGAGGGTGAAACATGTAATTAGTACAGAAGTTTGAGTGTTAGCCCCTCCCCCACACGCGGCTCCTGAAGGTATCAGAAGATCTCATGATGCATTAAATGTAAATATGTAAATAAATGATCCGGGCACCAATTGTCCCGCCTCCAAGTGGATTGAGTGGGAGGCAGAGACAGCAGCTGGAAAAGGAAGAATTTAATTGCCTGAAACTTTTTTCTCTTACATTAATCCCTAACCCTCTTTGGCAGCTAAATGACTGAAATAAACGCTCGACTGATGCATCTCAGAGTCAGACACCATGACAGTTTTTATATTGTTTACGAGGAGACATGAAGATACAAATATTTCAGATATCTCGCACATCATGTGAGCTCTTGAGGCACTGCGCGCATAATCACACGACGAGTAATTGGGAAAAGAAACACACTTTGCTTGGGACTGATCCCAAAATGATGCGAATGCAAATGCTCCAGCGTGGGAAGGTGTGAAAGCAATTCCAGTCAATTTTGATGCTGCGGACCATTTTCTGTCCTGAAAATAAGCTTTTGAGATGATATGATCCTGTTAGCCGACAAACGCTGCCAAAGAGAAGCAGTGATGGAAATGGAAGTGGTCAAGATGACCTGCGATCTCATCAATATTTGTTTATCCACATGACAATTTGTAAATCTAAACTGGTGTGCTGTGTTTTCAGTATCCTGCATTGTCCCTTTATCCCTCCTGTAACACCCTGTTGATATTGATATTGCATTAGGCTGCATCTCCATTAACTGAAAACACATGATTTATTTACACGCCAGGGATGGAACAATTGCTTTTATGTTACTCATAAATAAAAATGAGAATTCAATTTGGTTACTCATTCACAAAAGTAAATCAAGAAATATATATTTGGACCTCTCGTCGAAATGAAGAAAAGGTCATTCTTATTTGGGGAATTACTATTGTAGACAGAAATGAGAACCAGCAGGGGCTAAAAGTAAGAGTGGGGGTCAAAGAGGGTCCTTGTTGGAAAATTTGCCATTTTCTGTATTTTTAAAAATTCATAACGAAAGTCACAAGAGGTGTCAACATTGACTTAAGTTCATGAGGCAGAGAGGTAAAAGTGAGGGATCATTAATTAATCGATACATCTCACATTAACACGTTGTTTTTGTTTAAGGGTTGACGGTCTATAGTCCCGGTCTATAGTCCCTTCAGTCACACACGGCCTTCCTGTCATTAGCGAGTCCATGTGAGGGAGTTTGGGAGTTCTTTGAAAATATATCTTTGTATCTTTTAGATTTCTTTATCCTGTGCTTATCTTGCCAGGCTTTGCACTTTGTAATCCTCTTGTGTTTTTTTTGTTTATTTCTCTGTGAAATTGGGTGTGAGTTGGGTGTGTGTGCAGACGGGCGACACCAGGGTGAAGGGGATGGGGGAGGGTTTTGATAGGGATGTGGATCACACAACCATTGCACTAACTTTGCTGATCGTTGCAATCAAAGTCCTTAAACACAACATTTTACCGCAAACTATTTGTTCAAAATTAGTTTTTTCCTCAAGTTGTAAAAGAATGAGGCAAAAATGCCTCACTGGAGGCGATGGCCACATGAGAGCCTTCAGTCATTGGATAAAAGATCACTTCAGTGTGCTGCCACCCACCGTACTCCATCATTATTATGATAATCTGTCACGGTACATCAAACAGCTCCTGGCTTATAAATTACAAAGATAATTAATGGAGAATGTTTGTTGGAGTGCATCAGCAGGACCTTGACGTCCATTGACTTAAGCCACAGCAGCGATAGTGCAAGTGGCACCGGTGCCTTTAATCAGTCGGCCTGACATGCACTCTGTGGTCAGAATACCCAGCGTAAAGGTCAAGGTGCTGAGTGTGAGGACAACATAAAAAACACACAACAGTGATGGAGTACAAGCACAGAGCTTCAGTCATGTTATCAAGTCCTTGTACTTCACTTGATATGTCCAATACTGGAAACTGTAGATAAGATGTCAAACAATAAAATACAAGAGGATACAATCACTTGCGAGCATGTTGTGATCCTGGAGGAAAATCCTCTGCTTTGCATCAATGTCATGGTCACCCTGTCAGGCTTCCAACCGTCGATAACAACCTGATTCTGCTTAAAAATCGCTTGTTGAAATTTTCCTGTTAGATCTGGACCTTAACTCTGCAGCCTTCACAAAATAAAGTACACTTCCTGTTTTCACTCACATGAAACTACACGGTGAGTTGAGACAAGCCGAACTGATCCACATGCATCAGTGCTATTTCTGCCATGTTATGTTTGGAGTCTGCTACATTTTCTTTCCCAGCTGGCCTTCTTTGACAAACATTGTATCCCATACTTCATGTGTCGTCTTTTGTTTGGATGACATACAGTTTGTGTTACACACTCCCTTCTCCTTTTTCCCACAGTGAACAGACTGAGGTCGAGTTATCCTGGCTTCTATCCACGGGCTGATATGATCGCGTTCTTCAGACTCTGTGAGAAGAACCTCGTCCCTAGCAACCGTGTGCTTTTCTTAGCGACGTCATATAACACTGCTTAACGCTGCCTTCAAAACTGCACCACGTATTAACCTAAAGACTCCAACCGTCAATTAAATTAAAATGTATTAATATTGATTCAATTATGTCCCTTATCAATTCAAGTAAAATCACAGACTTAGTACTTTTTTATTATTGTATTACCTGCAACCCTGATGTGATCTCAACAACACTGTGTCAACAATTTCAATACAATAACAAAATGTACATGATCCAGATATTTTCTATATATTGAAGTTCATATTTATGCTTCTTCTTGTTTTATTGAAGTGAAAGTCGATGACTTGGAACTGTAATTTGTACACTTTATTACTTCTGCTTTTACTAAGTGAACAGGTCTGAATTCTTCTTCTGCCACCACATAAATCTGGCTGTGTAGTAAATTCCATTTATAGCCTTCATCTGACATATTTACGATGTTTATATGAGTAATTGCAGAGTCATTACTCTAAAAGGATACCATGACGTGCAAAAGTCTGACAACTGAATAATCCATACAACGCGTAGTCCATTGTGTCTTAAATCATACATACTCCACGTATTAGAGACACACTCAGCCTCTGGTGATTTAAATACAGCGTTAATGGGCCGTGTGTGAATGCAGCTTAGCGATGTACAGTTGTGACCCAACACTCATAGCTTTTCTTTGGCTCTGGATCAGGATCCGTGCGGCATCAGAGGTGATGTCGGGGGGGGGGGGGCTTAAAGAAGTGAGGATGTAGGGAGTTCCTCCTATGTCCAGTGTCACTGTGTAGAACAGGAGATAATGTCAGCACTGTCGGGATTAATCTGCCTCAGCTAAGGGCAGAGATTAAGGCCATCCGTGAAAGTGGGACAACGTGGCATCAGGACACGGCCACGTTGAACTCAGCCGTGTGAGCTGAAGGAGCGCCGCCCTGTGTCCAAACAGGAGACCGCCTCTTTTTTATTTACATGTTGTTTACTTTATTGATCCTGTATTCATTTCGTTCCTTTTTTAATGTAGTTCAAACCCTTTGTCAGAGGAGCCTGCCAGCATTGAAATGTCCCATGATTCTTTGTGACATCTTCATTTTGAGTCTTGAATCCAAATAAAAGTCACAATATTATTGCATGAGATTTAAACAAATAATAATATTTTTTTCTCCTGTCGGCCATTATCAGCCTCAAGAATCCAGTTACATCATCTTCAGCTTCCATGTGGGTCCATAAACACGAGGTGAGAGTTGTTCTAAATCCCGAGTGTCGTAGAGTTTTTACTCATCAATTAGGCCACGCTCGTGGATTATTCTAAGTGTTTGACTTGGATTAAAATAACATCCTTACAGCCTCCTTAACCCAAAAGGCACGCTCACATTCAGCCATCTTCATCATCTCCGTTCTGTGACTCACTAGTGCTCATGCATCCAACCCTTTAAATGAGACTTAATTGCAGTGAGGATCATAAACATGACACGTGCACATTAAGTGCGGGTTAATGACTACAGAAGTAGCCGATAATTTGCGCATAATAAACGCTTCTGCTGCTCGTGCTGACTGCGAGACACGCCTTCTGTTACACTCTCACATGTCAAGAGACCGCGTGGATGTGTCTTTGCATCAGTTGATGCTTCAGGAGAGAACACCTGAACATCAACCGGTTAATTACAGAGCCAGCTGAGGCCGAGGCTAAATCGGTCGCAACTGTCATCAGTGAAGCAAAGCCACTTGTGGAGTGACATCTTTATGAGGTCTTGCTGACAAAGTGGAAGGTGAAATGATCTTTATTTTAAGTTAGTTCCTATAGCCGCTCTAAACACAAATGATCCCAGCTCCAACAACAACAACAACACTCTATAGAAGAACACATGTAGTCCTTCAGATGATGTGATAAATCATGTTTGTGCTGTGTTCAGTGTACTGCTAATGAAAACACGAAGTCGTCATCGGGGTCCACATGATGGAGTCCACCTGGACTGAAACACTCACGGTTACAACGTTCACTCTTCAACCTTCCCCTGTCTTCATCATTTCAGATAATTTCCCGCTTTAACTTGATAAGCTATTGCGAGTGCATTCAAAGAGCGTGTTGTCATTTGCTTTTCAAGCCGCTGAGCTCTTTTCATGAAATATTTGGAAAGTCGCTGAAACGGTTATGGCACGTTGTAAAACGAGCGTCTCGAGACTGAACTAATCTTGTTACGCTTGCACGCATTTGCATCATCGTAATCCAGATGGAGGTTGGCTGTGTGTAACCTGGATGGCTGATGGACTGTGTGACTTTACGTCTTGATAAAACGTGACAGGTGATACAATTCATTTATGAAACCAGATAATGCAAATATTTCAGTGACTCACGATCAGATGTGGTTATCACTCGCCTCCTGTGTCTTCTTCCATCAGGCGTTGAAGCATGTGGAACTGAATTGTGTTATTGGACATTTATATTTCTGTTTATGAAGAATGGAAATGACTTGTGCACGGGAGGATCACTTTACCTTCATTGAGTCGCGCAAATCATGCAAAGAGCCACATTTGGGAACTTGCCCACACACACACACATCCGTACGCTGCCACCAAAGCAGCGGGGGCAATTTGGGGTTAAGTGTTTGGCCCCGAGGAGGCATCAGACGTGGCTGCAGGAGCTGCTGATCAAACCCCCGACCTTTCAGATGAGAGATGATGGACCCTGCCACTGAGCCACAGCCAACCTTCTGTCATATCACATAGCATCGGAAAATCAAACAAATGTTCTGGGATTTTATTTATGAAACATTCATTGACTTTATAATATTTCTTGTAAATCATGATACAGGGAACAATCCATTAATTCATTATCTGTTATTGATGGTATCTGGGCATAAAGCTGATGTCAGCTGTCATTGGACAAGAGGTGGGGCGTTAACATAAACAGACAAACTTTTACACTCACACCTGCTTTAGATTTTAGAGTCAGGAGTTCAACCTATAACCTAAACTTTGTTTGATTGTGTGAAGAAGGCGGAGTACCTGAAGGGACGGATGCACAAGGAGTTTGTTGGGAGGCGACAGCACAAACCGCTGCAGCATAGAGGGGACAAATAAAATGACTTCCATTTTCCCCTTCATTCAGCTCGCAGTATTCACAGATCGCACCACCCGCAGACACACCCGTCTCTCTCCATCCACCTGAATGGTGAACACGGTGATCTCCGACTCTTTAGACACACTCCATTTTTTTTACAGACTTTAGTTTCCTGAACACAGGTTACATGGAGCTCAGTGTAAGTTCAAGCATGAAGACTGGTTATATTCTCTCACACGTTTATTCAACGTAGCCACACCCCCTTTTCTACCTCTCCCTCCATCTCCCTGCTCGGGTGATCAGCTGATTTGGGGCGTTTCACTCTTTTAGTAATAATCCATCCTGACTCTGCCACGACCTCTTTCCTGATTGAAATGTAACAAATGTGATGTTAATAATACATGTTGGTCGTATATATTTCTCCCTTGAAAAGTGCTGGAGAGTATACACAACAGCTTTTCCACCGCCAAAGTGACACCAGCATGTGTCATGTCAAGAGACGCTACGCCTCTTCAAGCCTGCCTGAACAAATGCTATTGATTTCTGTATCGATCCGTGACAACAATGAGAGAGGAAAATATGTTTTTTTCCCTGCATCTGTTGAAATAACACAACAAGGTAATCAAACTGCATCACCCTGAACGCCCCCTGAGGGTTCACACATACGTACGCTTTGTGTGTTGTAAATATCGGCATAATGTTAGCTTCGTCTTTTTTTTTTTTTTAATCCTTCCGCTAAAAACACAGAAAAACAAAATGAATGAGTCACCTATCTTCACTGGAGCTTTAAACTTTATGCCAAATGTGTTTGGCTCAGACCTTCGGTTGCAACATGCCTTTGCCAGATGTTAATGGAATTTCTGCCAGCATTCATGGTAATCTATCCATTTCCAGATGGATTTCCTCATTTCATTAGCTCTTGATTTGGTCATACGCCACCTTGAGCAACCTTCGAGAAAAAAAAAAAAAAAAACAGCATCATTTATACGCTGGTGGAAAAACCTATTAATTGAAGGAATCCCGTTGTGAATTTCTCCTGAAATTTAAGATTATGCAATTCTTTTAATATTCATCAGTAGTAATGAAAACTAAACACGGTGTTCAGATGGGTTTTTCTGCATCAAAATCAGCCTCTTTTAAGACCCATCAACCTTTAAGAAACCATTTAATTTATGCCATTTTATTTTTAGCCCATACATCAGCCATGCTGGGTCTTACAGTCACACACAAAGAAATCCTTCCACCAAGTTAAAGCCACTTGAAGCGATATACAGCAGAATGATCCATGGGCCTGCCAGTGTCCCAGATAAGCAATCCATGTTCCTTTATTGAAGCAAAAGCGTTTTTCCACTGTGTAGAGGTTTGACTCTGTATTGCAAGTCCAGACCTTTATGAGTAATGACCTGTTTCATTGGTGATCCCCCCTGCGGCTCCAATCATTCAAGTGATGGTACAGTGGAAGAGAAGAGGGATAAACTAGCCCAGGGCAGTAATTACACAGGTCTAGTGTCCTGACTGAGCTTATGAGCTCCACACACTGTGAAACAAAAACAAAAAAAAAACATCGACAATGGATCAGAAAGAAACTCCCACTCGAGCAATTACATGGCGGTGGAGACAGAAATGAAAGAGTTAAATACGGAAAGAAATCAATGAGGTGATGCTGGAGACACAGCGCTCTCCCGCAGCAGCCTGTCCGTCATGTCTGACAAATCTGTCAGCGAAGGTAAAAACGTGTGCCATTTGTTCTCTTCACTGAACTCCTGAAAGAAAGGAAGGCTGAGCTGCCATCTCGCCTGCAACACAACTGTCCGTCAAACGTGTCTAACACGAGCAGCAAAACATCCGGAGCCATTAGAATATGACTGCAAGGGAAACATAAAGATGGTGCAGTCACAGCATGATGAACTGACATCTAACTCATTTGTCTGCTTTTTTTTCTAAACATCACATTTGTTTACTCTGAATTCAAGTCACTGGGATACGCCACACACGGCTGGAAGATGTAATTAACAAAGATTTAGCGTCAAATCAAAAGGAGTACATTAAAGAATCAGAAATGATAAGTACATGAAATAGTTGCAACAGTTTATGGGTTTGCTGTATTCTGGCGAGTTTGAACCTATTTGTCATCGATATGTGGCCTATTTATTTTGTTATTATTTATTATTATTTTGACAACAAAAAAAGAAGGAGAAGAAAAACAACCAAGTGAAAGAAGGATATGTAATAACTATCATGCATTTTCATGTGACTTCACCTACTTATCATTCCCTCCATATTTCTTTCTTTTGGCAGTGCATTATGTTTGCATCAATATTTGCTGTGGCATCAGTGCCCAACATTTACACATACAGTGGTTATGGATCTATGGGCAATGATAAGAGTTTAATGATTCATTAATTCACCAATTATTATTATTATTTTTTTTTTTTGGAAACCCAGCAACACTTTGTAATGTGTCCAGGAAACCAGAAGACATTATGGTTACAATTGATCATGTGTCAGTGTAGAGTATAGCTCCTGTTAAACCTGCTTCAGATTGTAAGCATACTCACTATTTGTAATAAATACAGCACTAAATACAGTGCAGTAAATACAGTATTATTTGCAGCTATCACTAATTCTTGCATTAATGATAATTACACCCCCAGGAAAACCTGTGTGTGTGTTAAATGTTTTTGTGTTAAAATTAGAGATTGTTTGTGACTTAAGTTGGGTTTCATACTGCCACTGTTATTTTCTGTGAATAAAAGTCACTCTTTCTCCCTGGCTTTGAGCACTTCAGTAAGCAAACTGCTTAAAATGCAAAAGAGCCATTTAATAATTGCAGTCCACTCACTTCCTTTTTTACTGTCTGTGCTGCAGAAAATGTGCTTGTACTGATTAAAGTGCAGTCTGAGAGAGGTGTGAAACAGTGAGGAGTGGTTACCAAGAGCAATGAATGACACTGAAATACACAACCAGAAGCAACTTAATTCCCCTCTGAGTGCATGTTGTATCAGCTACTTGCACAGCTTGTTACTGAGTCCAGTCCAAGGATAAGTCGTATCCTCGGCAATGCTCAGCCACTCAGATGGACATGGACTTCTGTGTTCACACAGAGTGACATGAAGGTTATTATTAGAGAACACGATGTGCTTGAAAAACAACAGATGTCTTGAGTCAGTACTTTGCAAAAAAAAAACTGTAAAATGGACAGGTTTAACAAACTGCCCATGTAATAATGATCAATCAATCATTTCAGTGCTGTTACACCTGTAGAAAAGATGTTGTAGACATGACAATGATGTGATCTCCATAATCTGACATTTTACACTCTCACTGTGCAGATCTGTCATGTCAATGCTGCTGTTAACTGGCTGCTCTCTTACAGTACCTGACAGACAGAATACTGAAGAGCTGAGCCGTATGCCTAGAGGCTGCGACAGCATGATGTGATTGGGAGAGCTATGATTTTTTTGATGCATCAATCTATAATAAAACAGGTTATCGTAGAAGAAAAAGATTAAATAATCCATGTAATAGAATTGAAATGCAGGTTACTAAATCAACCATATCTTAACCTCAACAATGATTGAATAGATATAGACATAGATGGATTTTATTCATCCCAAAATTGGGATTCTGGAAAACAAATGATTAGAAATCTACACTACAGCAACTATAAGCAATCCCACAACAAAACATGGTCACCAAAGGAAGCAAGCATGACTTTGCAGATTATTAGCCATAACCAAAGATTATTGTATTACTTGCTAGTTTGTAAAAAAAAATCAAGCAGATTCATCCAATGTTAGAATAGAAATAGTAATATACATGTGCTGCTACCTAGCAGCTGCATGCCATCATTAGCTAACGTTAGCCAGAGGCGCACAGCATTTGGCGGAAACGTTTATCTTTCTTGTTGGCAATTTGCTCTTCTATAATTGGAATTAGGCATGTTTTCATTAATCCTTCAAATTGAGCCCAATGAAGATGTAGAATCACTAACGTTAGCAACAGCTTCTCCAAAATAATCAAATCTGCTTCACCAGAATTCCCCCTCTTGGGCACAATAAAGGATAATCCATCCATTTTCAGGAGTAGCTCAGCTAGCTTTGGTCTTATTCCCTCTAAACTTAAGGTATCGCTAGACTTTCTTTGTGCTTGCTAAATCTTCCGAAAACAAATAGAAGGTCAGAACCTCACTTTATGAAAATCAGTGCAAAGAGCCTCTCAGTACAACATGACACATTTAGAGTTTAATTGGTGGCTAATGTAGTTTATTGGATTAATCAAAATTTCAAAACTCCCAATAGACATCCCTAACAACCACAATCGTTAGCTACAGGAATTTTAACTGGTAATTAAAGAGGCTTTATAGAATATTGTGACCTTGAAATGACCTACAAAAGAAAAGTAGACCATCAGTGAGAAGATCTCTAAAAACGTTTTTTTTCATTACAGACTGATTACAACATACAACCTTGCAACATGAGCACCCAATGACTCGTTGTTTTAGATGTGTTCAGATGTAATTTTCACAGTATATAGTTTATTGGACATTTAAAAAAGATTTGTTGGGGTCGCCGGTGGCGCAGCGGCAGTGCGCGCGATCCCATGTATTGAGGCTCAGTCCTCACGCGCGGGCGGCGCGGGTTCGCGTCCGGCCTGTGGCCCATTTCCCGCATGTCTCTCCCCACTCTCTCTCCCCCCTTCCGACTCTATCCACTGTCCTCCCTCTATCAATAAAGGCAAAAAGGCCGAAAACAAAACTTTAAAAAAAAAAAAAAAAAAAAAAGATTTGTTGTCGTTGGATCACTGACAATTGGGATTTCACCCTGACCTTCAGCACTTTCCCTTAAACGGACAAACATTACTTCGACCCGTCCCTTTAATCAACTGTATTTAATTAAAGGTCACGTATAATATTCCTTTTTATCAACATGAAATATGTCGAACTTATGGCCAAATGTGTGGAAGGCAATAGAGCTTGTATAATACAGTACGTGTGTTTTAACTACGTCAGAGTTTGTTGTTTTTTTTTCTTTTGAATACAATTGTAAGGATTCAAAAATGAAAGTATGATCCTTCCTGGTTGTTCAGCTTCATTGCACAGTTGGCTTTTGTTTGGAGTTCACGTTGTGTATGGGCAACTCTGCTGTGAATTTGTGTATTTACATCGAGTATTTACACTAGAAAGTACAACAGCTGTGCTTTTGTGCTTGCTCAGCTTAAGCCTGAGCTAATGGTTGCGTTCAAACAGACAGACGCTTTGTCTTTAGCCCAGTCATTATGGTACACATTTGCAGAGTTAAAATGTCATTATTTTCCACCAGGGCTCCATAAGGTTTATTGAGTGACACTCACTGAAGTGAAACTGTGTCTTTCGTATTTAGTGATAAAAACGGAGGTTTAAGTACTTGTGTTTAATTAAAATGATACTGTATCGATGTCCATAAATGCAGAGGATTGCTTGTTGGTTGCCTATCCGCTGCATGGATTTAGACCAACTTCAATGCTTCAAATTCAGAAGATACTTTAAAAACAGGGCATCAGCCATGACCAAAGATTATTGTCCATCTTGCTAGTTTTTCATAAAAACAAGCAGATTCATCTGATGTATATACAAGCACTGCTACCGAGCAGCTGCCTGCAAGCAGTAGCTAACATTAGCCAGCTCATTTCACTGGACAGAAACAGCCTTTTAGTCTAATTGTAAAGCACCACTGGATCCTGGCTGAGAGGACAGCACAGAGAAGAAGAAAAAAAAAACAAGCCAAAAAGTTGGCCAAGACGTGCACAGAGATAGGAAACACAGCTTCTGGATTCAATGCCATGAACAAAAGAAAGTTGTGTTTCAAAGTTGTGAAAGAAAATCAATCCTGGCTGTTTTTCTTTCCGGGGAAAAGATCAATACCAATTTATTGGTGAACTAAATTTTGATTGCTAATCAGCACCTCAGAAGAGCATGACCAAATGTGCCAATCACAGACATTTGAAATTAAACACCTCTGGCGTCTTTGATTTTTGTCAACATTTTTACAAATTCAAACTGATCCTATTATTGAATAAGCTTTGTGCGCAACGTTGCATCAAGATGGTTCTCTGACTGCTTTATTTATTTCACATAACACTGTGAGCTGCTTTTGATTTGGATGTGTGCCTGTTGTCACTGAATATTTCTAAATCATGCAAACACATACACTATATGGAGCCAACTAAATAACTGGAGCATGGTGATTGACCTCCGCTTGCTCTCTATCTGTCAGCTTTACATTTCACCCAATCATTGAAGGGAAAGCAAAACACACAACAATGCCAGGATAATGCTATAGAATATGCAGATTGAAAGGTTGGTTTTGGGTAGATTGAGCTGTCAGTACACAATGGCAGGTGTTTGCTAACACTCGAGCTATTTCAGTAATATTCATTATTTCAAATCTAACTGGATCTCCAAGTTAAAAAGGTTCCCCAATCTGTTCATGTTAAGTTTGTGTCAGAGTGTCAGAGTGTATGCATTCATTATATCATGTCAAGACTTTTGGTTTCTCTGTATGCATGTCTCTCTCAGTAGTCTGTTTTAACTGGGACAAAAAAACAGTTTCAAATAGTTTAACTTCACCTATTGTAAGTGTCTCTTATTGTGTTGTTGAGAATCAATCAATTCCTCTCAGGAAATGTTGGGAGGAGAGAGTGGGTGATGACATGCAGCAAAGGGTTTAGGTCAGATTTAAACCCACGGCTGTTGTTACCAGGACTAGCTTCAAGGCGTGCAACACAACCACCAGGCTCTCTGGTGCCCCTCTGAAAATGACTTTAGAGGCCTTGTTTGGTTTGGGACATCTCGGTTTCTCGGAGCTGCTGTTAGCTGATGTTGTAATCTGAAATCTTCAGGCCTATGTTTTCTGTTGAAAATGATGGCAAGTAAGACAAATATGTCAGAGCCCCAAGACTGCTGAACACTGTGTCTGAGGGGATCAGGTGTACTAAATAAGAAGCCCCTAAAAAACACTTTTAATACTGCCTTTAACTCTTTAAAAAGACTTGTATCTGTTCTTTTTTTTTAACTACCCCACGCCCCTGATTGCTAACTGACGCTTCCTCATGTTATCCATTGCTTTGCTGTCTGCTATGCATTTTTTAGGTTGCTGTGTGCGTCTGGCTAATGTTAGCTTGCAGCTGATTGCTAGCATCATTTGTGTATTGCTGTTTCTGCACTATATTAGGTAATCTAGGTTAGACACACAAGATTAATATTGTTTGTGCTACCTTTGTACTTTTTACATCGACTGTTCTTTAAAGAAGAAGTTTCTTTTTTTCCATTTAGAAGCAGGAAATAGTTAAGCCCCGTTTTGTTTTGGGATTTTCTTTCATTTGGCACAACCATTTTATCCAAATCCTCACCCATGCACCCGATGGTAAACCTTTGTTCATTTGTGTTCATTGTGTCATTCTTTGTACAATAAACCATCTCTGCTCTTAACAAACACGTTACAATACCAACATTATATGACTCTGCTTGTTTGATTAGTTTATCTTGAAAACTAAGAAGTGTTTTTGAAATATACTCTATAACTGAAGCAAGTTATTAGTTTTACAATGTGCGAGTCTCTTCTTTATGTAACCTGCAGCCTGAGAAATAATTATTTCATTGAAATGTGACTGTAGACACAATTTATAATGGGCGCATCACATGAACGTAAAGTGACTCAACCTTTTGAGCTGTTGACTTTGAGGGTAATAGGGACTTGAATATTGATGCACCTGCTATGAAGCATACAGAACAAAACTGGAAGCAGCACAACTTAAAATGAGGTTAGGCTCATGTTAGATGTGCAAAACACAGAAGAACACATTATTTCCTGCCAAATGTGAAAATGAGCACAGAGTTCATGCATGTGAATTTGTACGTGCAGATAACATTACGTTAAGTTTACAATCCCACATTATCATCCCTGTAATGGAGAGTTAAAGTATCTTTGCAGCTCTGTAAGTTCACAATGCCAACAATCTCCCGGCCAGATGATTTGTGTTTACAGTAAACTCAGATCATTATTGCAAACAAATATCTTGTAAGAGCCTCAGCATCCTATGGTAGGTATGGCATTATTGACAATTACACGCTCATCGCAAAAGGAGAATGCATTACCTCTGGATGATTTGCGTCAGTAATTAGATGCTCGGAGGCCGGATGGCTCTGAATGTTTGATATGGCAGATGTTATTCACAAGTTAAACTGGGAAGTGCTTGATTGGTTTGCATGGACAGGAATAGTATCAGTCTTTCCAGTAAAGTCTGACTCAGGTAATTCTGCTTTATAATGTGCCACACTTTTGTCTAAGTGCTGTTCTTGTCAAATGTAGTAATGGCCATAAGCTCTTAGGGATAAAAATAGGCTCCTGCTCATGAATTGTTAAAGCAGAAATGTAGATTTAAGTGTTGCAAATGAAGCAATGATATAAAGCAAATGCAGGGACACAACACACTACATCGCTAAAGTGTCTTTTCATCAATTTTAAATTACAATAAGTACGTATGCAAGTGTAGATAAAGCACCAAACATACTCAGGTTTAATAAATATTCATACATGCAGTGTAATGTATATCCCACTGACAGTCTTGTGTTTGTATCCAGGAGAGCTTTAGAGGGAGATGTCAAGTGGTTCTTGTGCTCTCAGCAGGGTGCTCAGCTCAGAAAACAAGCTGGGCCCATCATCCTGACTCTGTGGCATTTTAGTTAGTGTTGGAAGAAACAGAGAAAATCAACGGGAGTCATGGCCCACTTCTGCACTTTAGACAGGCTTGAAAACATCTGGAATTAGTACACAAAATAGTAATAATGAAAGTGTTGTTTGAGTGGACTTTTTATATCGGGGCACTATATATTGAACGACTGTCCGATAAAGTTAAACCAGTTTTAAACAGGGACATTTAGTTTTACAAAAGTTGTCCTTGCCCTTGATTACAGCTTTCTGACTCCTTTTCTAAAGTGTCTTCTGTCTTACTCTCTATATACAGCTATCTCTGCCTCTCTGTTTGTCTCTGGACGATAAAGCTTCAATAGTTCTACCGCAGAACATGACAATAAAAAAATCAGATTCATTACTTTTGGTTTACTTGGCTCCTCCAACTTTAAAGGCACACAGAGTATTAGCGTGAAGGCAAAAACACGGAGCAGAAGAGCCAAAGGGATTGAAAAGTTTACAATTAAAAATTAAACACAAAAAAATAGAACACAGAATAGATAAAAAATAAAAGACAAACAGCTGCAGACTAATGTAAACAGAACTATAAGAAGGTCGAGGAATTCTGAGTTGGCAACATGAGCAGAAAAGGAGCAAACTAGACAGTAAACACAGTTTCAGGTGTTGGACTGCAACAAAAAACTTAAAAAGGACGCTGATGAAGCCCAAGTGTTAAAACACATCTGTTGTTTTGCTGAAACTTAAAGGACATTTGTGCTCTGACGTTTCTGTCTCTTTAAAATGATCATAGTGCAACACGAACAAAAGTTCAACAGGACATAAATGTACTGGATATACAGAGTTACATGCAAGTCGGCAAGTATTGAATAGATATTGTGATAGAACATCTGTGTGTAGAATAATCTATCTGTAACAGAAGAGAGAGAGGCAAAGCTGAGCAGGTACATTCTCAGTTATTGTTTAAAATGGTTTGTTTTTGGCTCCACAAAAAAAGTCAGTCCCAACACAGTGCCCTTCTAAAACAAGGTAAAAATGACTCTATAAAAATGCTGCTGAACTATTTACTTTTTATTCCATCCCGTAAAACAGTGATGCTGGTTATGATGTCCATATCTGTGATATATTCGAGCTGCCTGGAAGATGGTGCATCATGAAACCTCATAGGAAAGACTAAACATTGTCGCTTACAGAGGCCAGTAACACAACTGTTAATCACTGTGTACAGTCTCCATTAAAGGTTATGAATACATGTCTGTATGTAGTTAAACAGCAAAGACCACCTGAGCTTTAAGTGCAGCATATACATGATACTCATTGATTAAATATCTGTCACTTAGTCGTGTACAGTAGTAGATCTGCATTATTATTTTTGCAAAAGGCCTTTAGGTAAGCCTTTGGTTAAGTGTACATGTTGTTAGAATAAAAGGTGATGAGGGCTAAAAATGTGTCCCATTCATTCACTTAGCAGGTAGAGTCGGTCATCTATTGTTCCGGCTGCAACATGTCGAATGTGATGAAACACTATACGCCACCGACGCCGCAGTGAGAGCAACTTGGGGTTAAGTATCTTGTCTGTCCAAGGACACATAATACATGCGCCTGCACATGACATGAATGAAACCTTCACAACCTTCCAGTATTACTTCCTACTCTACCACGGATCCCAGTCTAAACTAAGTTGTTTTTCCATCAGACCTGGTAAAGCCACAGCACAACACTGTGTGCTTTTGGTACACAGTGTTGTGGGGAGAAGAACCCAGTCATCGGATCATTTTACTTTGGCATAAAAAAACAGTTAGGCCTTTACATTTTAATTGTGACACCTTGACCAATAAAATCAGGCCATATTATGCTACCAAGCCTTGCTACAGTACAGCAGGTGGAACAATGCCTACTTCCTCTAAAAAGGTTCCCAATCCCCGAGGAAAGTTTCTGCAGTGAAAACGAAAGAAACAAGCTCAGTTTTACTGGACGAGTGAAAAGAATTGGACCGTCTCCACGTCTCTGTGCTGTTCTCTCTCATTAATGGTTAAATGGTGTGAACCCGGCTCAATGTACAATCTTTAATGTTAGATTGTTGGCTGTGTATACCAAGGAGGAACATACAGTATAGCTGCTGAATAACAATCCAGAAGAGTTGGTTGTATTTAGACACGTTTTATGGTGAGGATGTTCTCGTATAAAATCTATTTTTATTCCTTGAAACACGCCATACCCCGACTCAAATGTATGTTATTCATGTTCTGTATGTATTGGAGCACGCCATATTGGATGATGAAAACCTGTTGAAATCAGAGACATCTAAAACATTCCAATGTTCGCTCAGATATTTCATATGCATGTTCCCTTTGGAGCTGTTTTATAGCGCTGCTTTTTTCATTCAACTTGCTGATGTGGATTAGGTTAGACGTCCACATGTATTACTGCTGCATTAACCAACTTTTTCATTTTCTCTTCAGGGTTTATGTAAAAGATAGTGCTTCTCTGAGAATATTAGATCACCGAAAGTGAATGATCTAAAGCATCATTTAATGTGACTGTCAGATATAGAGGTTCAATTTCGCAGACGAAATGTGAAATTGAATTGCAGTCTTGAATAATGAGCAGAGAGGAGGTCTGTGCCTCTGTTTTTTGTTTCCTTTTATAATGATCAGCTGATCTGGGCCTAATCATCATTTTATATGACAAGCATCAGCTGTCACCACGAGCAGGTTAAAATGTTAAACGTAATATTGACCAATAAATGTAATATTGACCAATATGACCAATGACCAATATTTACATCAAGGCAAATGATTATGTTTATTACGATATTTGAAGAAGTTTGTTCAACTCAAACACAGAACTGTACTGTGGAGCAAACAGTGTGTGTTAATGTTGGTTGCACGCATTTAAAATAGACATTAGACACATTAGTATCCGCTTGACAATGGCTGTAAAAGAAAAAGTCTCAAAAATACTCAATTTTAACAACATAATTGAAGGTTTACAGCCTGGTACACAAAATGAAACTCATGTCAACATCAGCACAGATCAGCATTTTTTTCACAATTAGATGCGTAGCTGACCTGATTGACTGGCGAGTGCAATCTAGTTTGTAAATGGGCTTTACCTCAGCTCCAGCTCTTAGCCTGTGCTTAGGTTGACTTGAAGTTAGGGTGAGAGCATTAATGGACACCAATCTCCTCTGCAGAAACAAGTCTAGTCAAGTCAAGTTAACTTTATTTATATAGTATATAAATAACAGCCAAGGCGGACCAAACTGCTATACATTAAGTTTAGAAAAATACATTACATCCAAACATCATGGAGAAACGTAAAAGCAAATTTAAAAATAATTTACAACGCTAAACAATAGTAAAAGATCTAGTGGACATTGCTGTTGAAAAACTCAACTAGAGGTAAAAGCCAAGGAAAATAAACAGGTTTTTAAAAATGCCTTAATATTAATATGATTCAGTTGTGGCAGCAGATCTTAAAGGTAGTTTATTCCAAAGTGTTGGAGCTGCCACAGAAAAGGCTTGATCGCCCCGAGTTTTCCAGATCCTTAGTGCTCTGAAATGAGCATGGACATAAAGAAGCTCGCTTAGGTAGTGAGGTGCTGAGCCATTCACTGATTTAAAAGCCAGAAGTAAAATTTGATGGGTGACGTCACTCAGGCTTCGCCCATTAATATTTACAGTCTGTGGATGATATATTCACACTGAAGTGAGATACATCAAGTACCTAAACAGACTCCCTCTCTCTGTCTTTGATGGTGTGCTGCTTTTTGGCACAAACTGCAGTCTTTCTGTCTGAGTCTAACAAACAGCTTTGGTTTCACAATATTCTCCAAAAGTTTATTGTCAGCAGAATGACAATGAAGGTCCACTAATGTTGTCCCTGTCACCGTGGCTGCTTATCATTTGGTGATAGAAATAGATCACACAGATGAACACTAGATTTGTTTCTAAGCCTCCCATTTTTGCAGACTGTTGCAGCATTATATTCCCCCCAGAGCCCAGAAAGCATCGTCCCTATAGAGCCCACTATAAAAGAAGTGAATGTAAATCTGTTGACAGAACATTTTGAGCTGCAAACAAGGGTACCTATGAATCAATCTAATATTAGTGCTTGATCCATGAGGGCTTTCTTTCTGCTGTAAAAATGTCTTCACGCCAAAGGTAAAAATAATTCAAAAATCCCTAACGCAATCAAACTGTATGATAAGATGTACGATCGTAACACTACCCGGAATCATGCCATGCTCCAGTTTTATATTAAATGGCATCGGTAAGCGATTTATACTGGACTGAGTAGGTGCCATCTTTCTTTAAGTCCATGTATCTTAATAAAACATCCAAGTTATGCACTTTGTGGTTGACCAATGTCTGAAGCATTTTAATGGTTGTCATAACAACTCATACCAAGCAATTTATTGGTGTGAAATGAGTTCAACAGGATTGAATGTTTGCAAGTAGGACAGCAGTAAATGAAAACTGCTGAAAGCTGAAAGTTAGCGCTTAGCCACAATGATAAAGAGAGTGAATAGTAAAATGTGCACACGGTTGTCGTGAGGGAAAAGAGGCCAAATCTGGATGCCAGTGCTAGTTTCATGTTATTGTTAGCATTCAATTTTGAAAGCTCTTTGCGCCTGTGTGGTCGCGCCGGTTAGTGCATCATCTCATGCTGCATTTCTATTGGTTGGTTGTTGACATCAATAGCAGAAAAAATCATGTGAGATGATCGTCCTTAATTAGATATTTGTTTGGTCATCTTTGATCCTCTCACGTTGCGGCTTCAGACCCCTGTTTTGGATCCAAGACCACAGAAGCTGCAACAGTTGATCATCTTTCGCCTCTGTTCCTGACATTAAGCAAATTATAATTCTAGATTAAGATGAATTAACTGTATTTTCATCACTGCACCAATACTGACAGACACATTTCACTGTTTAAGACTTTTAAATGAGATTTCAGTTTACCATCTTTAGGCTCCCTCTGTTGAGGACAGGGGGCTGTCAGCCAAACGGATGGTGTTGCTCTACTGCTGTTGCAGAGAATTTCTCCATTTTCAATCTAGCGCGGGGTTATTGGCACATGCCCTTGTCGCTCATCTTCCACATGATGCACTGACTAATCTCACGTCCCCTTCCCTACCTGCAAATGTGTTTAGTGAAGGGCAGATAAGACCTGTCACATACAAAATCTATTTTTCTCCCCACCTCACCTTACTGGTAATGTCCCAGCTGATGTAATAGCCACAGCTGATGCTGAGACATGTATGGGGAAACGAAGTTAATGGATCTTCCAATCGCGCAGCATGCCTTACTGACTGATTCAGAATTGTGATGTCAATCCTGAGGTGTGTTTGCATTTTGTCACACGTGGCTGATCTAACGTTTTTATTGTTACTCAGACTATCTGAGGCGTATTTGAACCTTCACACTGACTGTACCTTATTAAAAACACGCTGCCTTTGACTGTCTTATGACATGTTGAATCTCCCCACATATGCATATTGTTTCATTATTATGTAACTTGCTTAACTTGGCAAACTGCATAATGAGATCTGTCAGGCTGATTGTTATTCCCAATTATCTAGTACTAGGTACTTTGCCTTTCATGAACAGACGGTTCAAAACCAGAACATTACACTACTTGATATCCTTCTGTTAAACCATGCACTTCATTCATAAGAGGATAGAGAAAGCTTAAGATATTCTTTGGTGAGTGTTTTTTTTTTCTTTCAAGGAATGGGTACGACCACTTAACATAAAAATGAAGAGGGTATGTAGTTGTGTCAAGTTAACTTTAATCAATGCTAAGTGTTGACCTTTAAAAATCCATTCATCAGGCAACTGTTGTTGATTAACACTCTTAAGAAAGATTTGGGAGGACACTCCACAATTAACAATGCAAAGTGGGGCATGACAAGCGCCAGTGATATTTGTCAATGACAGGAGTGGGCTGCTTCGACACGACAGTGAGAGAAAAACAGGCTGAATAATATCCTATCCTATCAGGATTTGAATCGACTACACCATTAAATATAAAAAAGAGAAGAAGTAGATAATGGAGAATAAAAATGGTAACCCTCTGAAGAAGTGTGATCGTAATATGATGGAGGATTTGGTTCCAAACTCTAATTCAAATCATGAATGTGTAAGTATTATGCAGAACACGTTTCACAAATTTCTTAAATTTCATATTTTCATTTCTATGTTTTTTTTTCCTAATATATTTCTGTCACGACTGAACACAGAACATCCAAATGCACAAATTGGGAGACCGAAAGCAGTTTCGAAGTTCGTTTAATCAGGAAAATGGTCGGTACACAAAAAATCCAAGCAAAAGGCATCCAAATCGACGGGCAGCAGAGTGAGAGAAAACACAGGCTAAATACTGAAAGGGAGTGGAGACAACAGGACACAGGTGAGACACATCAGCTAATCAGCAGAGCGAGAAACACTGGAGGGAAGGGCATGCAGGAAACAGAGCTGAAACGAGACTCAGGGTAAATGAAACAAAAGACATGAAACATGAGGAAAACAGAAAAAACAGAGACCCTTAACCCAGAGATGTGACAACTTTTCACTTGTTCATAGAACAAGTGTGCAAGAAGCTTTAATGATAGAGCTCCAGTAGTTTGATATAAATATCTCTTGAAATGAGATCCATTCTTTCTTCAGCGACAGGTGTCGTAGGGTCAAAGTCAAAGCATGACGATTTTAATCATGGATGTGCATGATAGTCATGCACTTTGTAAAACAAGCTAGCAAGTTTTGTTGAGGGAGAAAAGTCCTTATAGAGTGTCGGGGTCCTTATAGAGCTTCCTCCTTCCTCGTTCTTCGACTGTACGCGAGTGACAGAGAGGAAAATAGAAACAAGGCAGCGGGTTAAAGTAAGGACGCTCCAGTGTGAAACAATAGAATCAGGATGAGTTTGTCGCTGACGCTCGATCAAATGGATGCTGTTAGGAATCTAACTGTGAAAACATCCAAACTAAACAGGTTTGAAAACCCGTTAAAAGGCATTTTCTGGGAAACTTAAATTAGTGTGACCTAGTTTTGACTAGTTTTAACTTTCAGCATGTAAACAATCACTTTTTACAAGGCCTAGTAGACTTGGATGCACCGACTCCAACAGAAAATAAAAAAGTTAAATTAGCTTCTTTTTTTGTGTGTATATATTTACCTGATAGCCAAGAATGGTTGAGGCAAGAAAAGATTCCCTCTGCTCTTTGGAAGATTCTCTGTCTTTTCGTCTGAGCTCAAACAAAACAAAGCCCCACAACAAACAATCTTACAGACAAACATTTGGCACAACGATCAGATGCATATCCAGCTATTCAAAGCCAAATCATGGACCGACAAATAAAAATCCAACCTGAGACAGATGGTTTGAAGGGAACACATTGTCTCAGCAAAACACACCTTTGCTATAGTTATCTGAATAAACCTCTTAGAAATCAAGATTAAGGTATAAAAGGACAGTTGGGCGCTGTGCTCTTTTGCTTCAGAATTTACACAACTGAGGGAAAAGATTAGTAATCCTCCCGTACAAGAAGGTATTTGTAACTGGATCACAAAACAGAACCTCGTGCGAGAGCCTCATCTGCCGCAGACTTTTACTTGAACTTTTGAGGATATCATATGTTGTGTTATTCTTTGACTTGCTGCTTTAAGTTGCTTTTTGGACAAGGAGAATAGAACCGTTGTTTGAGTCTTTCTTGTGTTGTTGCGATCCAGCCATCCAATTAAAGACGTTTGAAAAAAGGCAAGTTTATAAAGAGATCAACATTCATACAGAGAGAAACTCAAAGTGCTTCAAAACAGTGCATTAAAACATAAATAAAACATTAAAATACAAAATAGGCTTTTAAAAAAAAGCTTCTTGAATCTTTCAATTTGATCATTAACAAAAATGTGTCACCAACGTTGAGTCCAAGATTTTCCCTCTGCTCGCTTCCACCCTGATCAGACAAACCACCAGAGACAACGTCCCAGAGGAGCTCTATTGCAGTCAACAGTGAATCGTTAGTGACCCAAACCCACAAACTATGGGGAGTATCGCATTGCAGCAGAGCATGGAAAACAAAAGAGTCTGGAGGACTTTTAGGTTTCAGCAAAAAATGGTGAAGGTGCTTTTTGGAGAGAGGCGCAGAGCTTGATAAAATAAGTAACAAAAGGTACTGTTCTATTGAAAAGTAAAAAGCTTTCTCTCTCATGGTGGATGCTAAAAGCATGGACAGTGCCTGTGTAGAAGCACAAACAGCGCTGTTTCTTGTGTTACCCTCTGTGTCCCTGTAAATATGAACGAGATAAGTGAAAACAGGTGACAAACAGAATAGCCACCAGCCACACCTGAGAAACACAAATAGAAAAAAACAACAAGAGAGAAATTCATGAAAAACAGAGTGAGAAAAAGTGAGCGCTCAAACAATGGAGCAGAAAAGCAACAGTCAGCGACACAAAAGGCCTCGAAACACATGCAACAGAACAAGAACACAAAAAGGAGCAAAATCAATGGCTTCCTTTAGTCCTGGGTTTACTCCTGCCTCCATGGAAAACATCGAAAGATGTTCTCCGCTCTCACAAATTCAACGGTTACCAACCTGAACATGCTTCTGATTATTTCTTGGCTTTCAAACATAACGTTGCCTCATACACTATCAAAGTGCTTAGCCATAGGGTAAACCAAAAAAAACCTTTCTGATGGTGCATTTTTTTCTTTCTTTTTTTCTCATGGACTCAGTTTTATTTTATTCTGACCAGTGGGCAGATGTGCAAGATTACCAGAAGCCAACAAGTAAGTCGCAGTGAAAAAGGAGATTCGCTTCAGTAACTGATACGCTGTGATGGGACACTCTTATGAGTTGTGATTCTTTAAGTAACTTAAATACTTTAAGCCTGGCGTCTCCCTCTATGCGATTGGTAAATGGTATAGTGCTTGTTTAGTCTTGTGACTACCCAAAACGCTTTCCCACTGCAGGTCACATCTTCCCATTCACATTTACAGAGGCTGCTCGGAAGAGTGAGCATTAGTATTAGCATTAGCTAACGTTTTTCACAGCTGACAAAGCAGCAGGAGCAACTAGGGGTTAAGCGTCTTGCCCAAGGACACATCGGACATGTGGCTGCAGGAGTGGTGGATTGAACCCCCAAACTTACGGTTGAGAGATGACCAACTCTCCCACTGATCCACAGCTACCCCTGATCAACACAAACACAATGTCATTATTAGTGTTTGGTTGTTACCCCACAGATGCTGCACTAAATTTGATTTGTTAGAGCCTTTAGAAACCCGGCTAACTCTAACGGCTAACTCATATATCTGTCTGGCCTGAGAACATCATGACTATCATTCTTGGTGTACCCACACTGCCAACTTCACTGTTCCTCCACAGACACACTGCTCTTACTGCCTCTTGATAAGAATGGGACACCAAGTTAGGTGTCAATCTGTTTTCATTCTGTGCACATGGTGCATGTCTCTGGCACCAGGACCAATTTCCAGGACTTGAACCAGCGACCCTCCAGTTCCCATCCCAAGTCCCTACAGACTGAGCTACTGCTGCCCTAAAAGCAATCAATAAATCAAACTTTATTAGTATCGAACTTTTCATACAAGGATGCATCACACAGTGCTTTACATCACGATAAATACGGCAACAACACAGCTCCCTCCTCCACCCCACCATTCAACAACCAAGGTAAAATAACTAGATTTAAACAGGTACTGACAGACCGAGGAAACACTATCAGGAATTCTTCAATGTGAAAACTCTGAGAAATGTATGATGTTTGATAACATGTATTATGAATTGGCACAATACAAACAACGATGGATTGAATGATTGAAAGATTCAATGATACAAACTGTTTTGTATAAATGCACGTGTAGTATCTTGAAAATCAGTTATTTTCTCTTTAACCATCAGATTATCTTCCATGTTCAAATTGTGAGAATAGGACAATAAAGGAGAGAAATTCTTTGAAGGATGTCGGATAATCTGTCCGAAGCGCTTGAATAGAAAGTTGATGATATTTCCGTCTCCCTTCACGTTCTGAATCAGGCATTGGTGAAAGAGCTTTAGTTTCTGACTTTTATAAATCTCACAGACGGTTGGAAGAAGTACAGTGATATACTAAGAATCTGCTGGCAAATGAAGGTAATAGATCTGACAGGACTCCAGAGCAAAAAAATCCCCTTCATTAGCCTTAAATCTTCAGCAATTAGTAAACGTAGCTCCAGCTCAGGGGGATTCCCTGCTCAGCAAAACGGTTGACGGGCTGTTTTTGGTCAAAGCAAAAGAAAAAAAAAAAACAGAAAATGAATGCATGTATTTAAAAAGAAGTAGTAAATGTGAGAAAGTGAAGGTAGAGAAGGTATGTAATGTTAAAAATGCTTAATGAAAACTAATGGAAACTCACATACATTTGAGCAGTGCCGTCATGAAAGACGTGGCTCCTTTTCTTTTTTGTCCCCTATTTTCTCTGGGGTCCTTTTTAACGTCTTAGTTCCACTTTGCTCTTAAATAAAAATCCTATTATATCAGACATGAAACATTATTCCCTGCTATCATTATTATCATACGTCATTGCTTTTGAATCTGAACATATAGGCATGAAGGTTCTGGGTTTTTTTGGGGGGGGGTTTCAGCTTGGCTTGACATGTTGGCACTTTGATTTCACATTCAACCAATAGAGCTTTGAAAAAGTTCCACAGTAATATGTGATGGCTTTGTTCAAGGCATTCTGTCAGTCAGTGCTAGTTTAAATGAGTATGGACCTGGAGTGGTCACACTTCTTCCACTGGTTATAAGAAATAGGAAGAACTCAACCGGTGTGTATCAGGGCTGTTATCCATCCATCCATCCATCCATCCATCCATGAGCACTGGATGGATGGATGTCAACCCAGACATCCATCTTCCCAGCAAGGTTTTCCAGTTTACCTTGGGAGAGTCCAAGTTGTTCCGCAGCCAGACTGGATATATAAGGCCTCCAGCAAGCTCTGGCTCGACCCCATAGTGTCTCTTCCCAGTTTGGCATGCTCGTAAAACCTCCAAAAGGGAGACCTGCAGGAGGCATCAGAGGCCCAAAGCACCTCATCTGGCTCCTTTTCATGCAAAATTGCAATGAATCTCTAAATATCAATAGTTAATCAATTACTTTGCATTTCAAAACAGCTTTTGTTATGCTTTCATATTTTCTTTGTTTTGCTTCCTGTATGGATTGAAACCTGCTTCTATTATGAGAGAAAATAAGGAGCGTGTGCCCCAGTAGAGTTCATGTATGTTCCTGTATGTTTTGGTTAGCGTAAAGCGCTACGAACGTCAGAACTGAGGCTACAACAGCCGATTCCAGACTCCAACATGATGTCAGCACCTGATTGTTTTTGGCTTCACTTTTGGACAATGGAAGGAGGAAAAGATCTCTCATCAATTTCTATACAGTCAACGGTTACACTCATAAAAAGTTAGCCTCTTGTCAGTTCTCACAAATTATTGATTTATGATGTTTATGACATTGATTTAATATAACTGCAGCTGGCAGACCAACATCATGTGATTTCCCTCCTTTAGGATCATTTATGCACCATGTTAGAGCCCAAAATGTAACAAGCTGATACATTATTAGGAGAAAAATATTTTCCCTGCCACATAATGTAAAAGCTGACCCAAAATATAACAACATGTAACAACTTGTTACATTTTTGGCAAAAAGTTATTAGAATTTAGACTCTGCATTTTGTTAGATAAGTGACCTCGTTACATTTTGGGTTTTGTTAGATTTCTCTTTATAACTTTTCGGGTCGTTGTCACATTTCAGGCTCGAACACGCCCTCACTATAAAATGCTACCAGGCGGTTCTGGATCTAAATTCACCTGCCATTCTCTTCTGCTTTGCCTCTGTGGCTTTCCTTGACTGCTTGCCCAAAGTCAGCGTCCCATGGGATTTCAGTTGTCAATTCACATTTTCCAAGCTGCCTCCATAACTAAGAAGATTCATTTTATTACAAAGAGTGGTTTTCAATTTATCCCTAGAAAGCAATTATAGCACTTAGTCTAAGGCCACTTTATTTGTCCTGGCAATGATTTTTTATATCGAACAATACAGAAGCTGAAGGCTCGGACAAACAGGCCTGCCAGTCAAAGTTAAAGACTGGCAGGTGCTTCCTGTAGTTCACGTTAAAGCCAAAGTCTGCTCTCACAGTTCAATTTCAACCTTATCTGAGGCTCTTTGAACTATATACTGCCCAACAGGGCAATTAAGTGACCGATCATTTCCATGCCACAGTTCAGGGATGGTAAAAGAGATGAATATGTCAATGTCATTTCCATTCCTTCTCTGCTTCTGCTCACTTTAGCAAACAAGTACTGGTAAGCTAATCATTTCTTATAGACCCAGAGCGGCTGAAAACGGTAGCGGTCTCTATTGAACTCTAATGGTGATAAATGGTCAAGCTTAAACAGACTTGAGTTTATATAGCACTTTTCTAGTTTTCTGACTACTCAAAGGGCTTTTACTTTTTTTGATCAATGTTGTTAATGTTTGCTCTTATTTCTAGGATAATCTGTTTCTCTACTTTTTAAACTTTAATGATACAAAACAAAAACAAAAAAAATCCTCTCTTTTCCATAACAGAAAAATCACTTTGACATGGATTTATTCACATCGGTAATGATTAGCACATTAACATCAAAACACAAATTTGGCACGCTCTTAGCTAATGTTCTCATAAATATTCAAGTCATCGACAAGCAAAATACATTTCAGATTCGGAAAGTGTGAATACAATTATTTTTTATTTGTTAAAAGTTTCAATGAAAATGCAAAACATTGTGAATCCAGCAGGCACAGTTTAAAGGTTAAGCAATGTTTTGTTATATCTCATACTGTGGTGTTTGCAGAACGACATTTGAAGATGCTCACTTCCTGTACACGACATCTGTAGATCCCAGAGGGACACGGTCACAAACTTTCTCCAAGTCCACAAACAACATGTAGAGTGGTTCACATTTCTGAAGCTTCATAGAGGTTTGGCTTGCACCACTCTCACCCCGAATCTCCACATACTCCATGCACACCGCGATCGTCGCTGCTGCCACCACTCAATCGTTGTTATTCCACAGCAAGCGTCGCAGTCCGTCTCCGGAGCGCCTCTATGCTGCTCTGTTTGAAATATACTGCTAGTCTGTCTTTGACTTCAAATATGTTGAAATAAAAATAATCCAAAAAAAATGAAAAGAATTAAAAGTTTCTGTGCGGAGTGAAAGATTTAAATCTCTCTGGCGGTCCTTGAAGGACACCAACTCAATTAGTAGAGAAATGAATAATGTGATTCAACAAATGTAATCAAAGAACATAAGACAAAGAGTAAAGTTGAGTAAAGTTATCTGACATTTTCTGTCTGACATTTCTTCAGGCATGTAGTGAAGGTGAGTAGCTGCTCGCCTGACGCCCACAGAAAGAGCTTAGCTTGACAGCAATAAAATAGTAGGGGGGGAGTGTGGTTTCTCCACCACCCACCTTAGTGATGTTATTCAGACATGACTGGGGAGGAGTTGAGCGAGTGTCCGACTGCAGGCGATGTGCTGAACTTAAAAAGCAGGGCTCTGAGATCATATCTGCACACAGGCTCTATAATAAACTGAGCCGACATTTGCTCTCAGCTCTGCTCAGAGGTGGCTGCCGTGTGCTGTTAAGTCAATCGTGGTTTGCGGTGAGCATATTGATTTTCCTGTGGAGTCTCACACGCGTTAAATCAATCCTCCTTCCCACCTTCGTCACCAAGCAGCACACAGGCAGGGCCGCAGAGGCGCTCACTTCTCTCACTTCTGTCTGCAGCTCCCTATCGCAGAAAGAAAGAAATAAAGGTGACATACAGGGATGAGTCAGTGCAGGCGGCATATTGTACATTACTGCCAAGGAATCGAATGAGTTACCAGGTTGCTATATGAACTGTCAATAGTGTCACAGACATGAGTACAAATATGGAGAGAAAGAGAAGTGTAAAAACAACAACATAAAATCCCTGTCTCCTGGAGAACTACTCAGGTGGAAAGGGTGAAACTTTCCCGCATTGTTGAATGTGAAATGATTTGTTTTTTGGGTTGTTTTTTTTTTGGTTTTTTTTTAGATGTCTGGATTTTATATATCTTGAAGGGCTCTGACCTTTCGGAACAAATTTAGCAGGGAAGGGCCTGAGAACCTCCACGTCGAGAAACTGAATCAATAACTGCAGTGCAGCCTTAAGACCCGCAGCTTGTCAGGGGAATCAGCACAGAGCTGCATGATGGGAGCCTGAAGTCCATATATACGTTTTGTTATATCACAAAAGAAGACGTCGTCATAGACAATCCTGAATTTAAAAATCTAGCTGTTCTGCATGTAATCTGTTTGCATTACTGTGTGCTCTTATTTTGAAGGACACGTGCGTTTGTAAGTGGAAGTAGTTGAGTTAACAAGGTGTTACAGAGATGGGCGTGAATCCCTCTATGAAGCGTCTGTGGGAATCCTGTTGAGATGTTTCTGAGATGATCAAACATGCTTGATGTGTTTTCTTTCTGCACATCATTCAACTTCCTTTATCTCCAAATTCTTAGAGCTGCCAGAGCAGTCACGCCCTGGTAACACACGCAGCGTTAAACCCCTCCCGTCATTAGCACACGAGCTGGGCTTCATGGGACCTCAGGCCGAGGGCTCATACATCAATTAATCACAAGGCCCGAGACATCCCACCAGTTTAAGGCCAGTTTTATTCAAGCAGCGTGTTAACACACACATTTTAGTGTCCCGACATCACCTGGGTACACCGTAACATCTGCTCATTACCACATTCTCCGCAGGTGGCCACGGAGAAGCAGTCAGTGGATCAGATTAGCAGAAAAATGAGCTGAAATCTCATCCTGCTTATTAAGCAGTATTTAAAACATAGGAGTGATTCTATCTTTATTGATGTGAATTAGCCACAATAAGTGACGTCAATAATAAATATTGGCCATTTTCCTGTGACGTCATGCACAGAGGTCGCATGACGTTGTTTGTATATGCTAAACTAATTGGTGTAACTTTTACAGGTAATGCTCGGCTTCAATCGAAAGATTCAAATGTAGCAATAAGCCACAGACGGCAATTCATTGGTTATAAATCAACGATGCTTTATTGACTTTTCCGGATGGTTTGTCTTAAAATTACAGAGAGTTACATGTCTTTAATTCAGTGGTGTCCAAACTTTTTTTCTTGCGGGCCAAAATTGTCGCGTTAGAATCGCTCACAGGCCACAGGTTTTTTTGTTGTTGTTTTTTTTTTTAAATATTGGAAGGAACTTTTTGTATTTTGACCTCTTCAAAAAATAATGTAAATACACAATAACTAATTGCAGTGGGAAACTGTTGTGTTCTAATTTTTTGGAAAGAATAGTCAGGCTTTTATAGGTCTCCCTCGCTAACATGAAAAAGAAAAAAAGAACGAAATATGCCATCTGATGAGGCCTGGGGCCAAAATCTTCTGATTCTTTGAAGTCAAGGGCCACAAAAAATCCACTCAACGGCCACAAATGGCCCCCGGGCCGCACTTTGGACACCCCTGCTTTAATTCTACTTTCCAACACGTGAACATACATGCACTCTGTCACATTGTCTCATGGTAAGTGTGCTAGGTGCCTCTGTTTTTTGTGCAGCACTTTATTGCCACACATAATGTGTGAACTCACTCTGGCCTTCCTGCACTACAGTCACTGTAAATGTTTATGCAAACATAATTGCACTGCATGATTCCAAGAGACTTTCTCTTGACGCTGGGAAAAACCAGAATACTAATTTGCGAGAGACTTATGCAAATAAGCACCTCTAAGTCTGAGTTCATGGCCATTTTGTGCCGTAGTCGCAGAGGCAACCCATAATCAGGCATTTATATCAGTTAAGGGTATATACAGCGGATGAGTAAATCCCACAGAATGATGATACAGACTTCACCGAGCTAAATGCGCTGGAAAGAGTTGGACTCCATTTTTCTCTGATAGACTTCGAGCGGATATAAAACCTTTCTTACTGCTTTTTTTTTTTTTTTTTTCTGTTTTGTAGTTCCCTGTGGACGAAACGTTACAACTGTCCTACAATCTGTCCTCCTGGTGACTGAATTCTCCAAAGCAAAATCTGGTCCTGCTCCTTCTTAACTGTCTGACGTACCCCTCACTATGAATCTAGGAAACAAAGGTTCTTCAACCAGCTGTATGCGGCATTAATGTGTTACTATGAAGTTGAGTGGTATAGGAACATTGTTTGTGTCACATCTGTAGAGGTGACAGTTATTTGTAGTACTATACTGGCAAAGCAGCCGACTTCTTGAAATTGAAGAAGAAAACGCTCTTTTGGCCTGAAAAGACAAACTAATATCAACGAAATCAACTTGAAGATCAGCACTTGAAATTGATCGCAAAATCTTCTTTTTTAACCGTTTATCAACACTTGTCATCTCACAGAGGATGAGAAAACAGGAAGGAAGGAGCAGGGCAAGTGTGGAGGCAGGAGGGATGAAGGAGGCATTTGTTATGGTCTGAAAACGTGTTCTTTAGGTCCCACACGTGAGCCTTTAAGAAATGTAGTCTTTGAAGCATCTCACTGTCTCTGCCTGAATTAT
This sequence comes from Symphodus melops, assembly GCF_947650265.1. Classification (NCBI taxonomy): domain Eukaryota; kingdom Metazoa; phylum Chordata; class Actinopteri; order Labriformes; family Labridae; genus Symphodus; species Symphodus melops. The sequence continues at coordinate 27,822,756 of NC_136694.1, forward strand.
CGACACATTTTAGAGATTGTCAAAGTCTTTGTGTATGACAGTGTCACTACTGGTCACTACTGGTTCACCTTAAATCCCCTGAAGAACCAAACCCGTAACGGGTGTGTATGAAACCTCTCTGCTGTACTGCTGGAAACGAGTTGGACTGTTTTTCACTTTTCATGTTCATGAGCTTTTTGCTTGGTTTATTTTTTGGTCGGCTCTCTGATGGAGCACAAAGAGAAAACGTCATGCTGCCTTACATGCAGATATGCAATACAGACGAGCAGAGGCACCCATTTCCTTACCCTCTATCATTCACGACAAACATTTGAAGAGCAGTTGTACTGATGTGTTTTTCCCCTCACATATTTTTTTAAAAGAAAACAGATTTTTTTCTTTTACAAACTGCTCTTTTTTTTTTTTGGGTGACTTTTTTTGGAAATTGCAGCTCTCCAACCCTTACTTATTTATGCCTTTAACTGTGCTAAAAGAAAAAAGACTCTGAATTGGTCTTCTGTGAATAAAACTAGTTCTTGAGTTGTTGGACCTTAAAACCTTTTTTTGTAAAGATTGTTCATTGCATTCACACACTTCTTGCACAGTATCCGTATGTTTAAAGGAAGAGTATTTCAAGCTGAACCAACAAATTACCGTAAATTCCGGACTATAAGCCGCTACTTTTTTCTCACACTTCGAGCACTGCGGCTTCTACTCCGGTGCGGCTTATTTATGGATTTTTCTTGGGGGACAATGAGCTTCTGCCGCAAAAACATTTGTCCTCGTCACATCGGATCTTAATATCAGTCATTTTGCGCTTCATGCACGCACCCTCATCATGGAAAACACACGGAGAAATACATATGATGCAGCTTTCAAGTTAAAGGCGATCGAGCTGGCTGTCAAAGAAGCTAACAGAGCTGCTGTACGTTAAGATGACACTGACAGCGACAACAGAGACTGAAGAAGTGAGTAATGAAGTCATTCTGAGGCAGTGAATGGATGGACTTTTTCTTGTGAAATGTATTACGGTAATCTTTTTCTTCAGCTGTGTTACAGACACTGTTTGATAAAGGATTTCCACTAGGCTTCGTATTTGCGGATGTTACGGGTAGTACTGTAGCGTCCGTCCGGACGTTAAAGGACGACGAGAGTGTTCAAATAACAGCTTATAATAACCCGGTCACTGTCGGCCGTGACCACGCGGTTTACAGCAGAGAACAACACATAACTTGCCGTAACAATCCAACTCTCTCACCCAGCGTTCTCTCATACAGCCGCTCAACACGTTCTCACTGGTGCGTTCACTGACTCTCCACATAATCGGAATTATGAACACATTATCAACTACTGACTTTACAACATGAACCGTTACAGTACGCATTTAATTAAAAGTTAAACAAATGTTTTTATGTCACGTCTTTCTGTGCAAGTAGCTCTGTTATAACGTGGACACCTGCGGCTTATAATCAAGTGCGGCTTATATATGTACAAATATTTTTTTTAACTTATTTTTAGCCGGTGCGGCTTATATCCAGGTGCGCTCAATAGTCCGGAATTTACGGTACAATCATCACATCTATGGATGTATCTGCACTCCTTCACTTTGAAACTTCACCACAACAGTCTTATCCGTATTCCTGCTTTCAGTCTTTGGCTACAGCTGTATCCATCTCCCCCCTGTTCAAACATCCTCAATGGATTGAAAGCCAGCCATTAAATGTGACATACAACTACGAAAGTGTTCAAGCTGTAAAGATTTTTTTTTAAGGTCAACAACACAACAGTTCAAGTGTTGTTTGGAAATGCTTCAAAAAATGCAGTTCAATCATCTAGCAATCCATCCATCAGCCATTCCCAGTTATTCTTTGAAGGGTTTTATGGGAGCTCAAATGGAACAAGCAATGCACTAAAGCAAAAACAGGCAGCACTGTATACACAGCATCAGATGGGGAAACCACCAGGCTTCGGTTATAAGCTCGGACAAACGGCTCTAACGAGCTCGTCGGTGAAGAAGCTATTTTCAAGAGTCCTTCAACAAAGGATGTTCCATTTTGTACGTTTCGAAGTAAAACACTTAACATGGCAACACATACTTTGGGATTTAGCTACCTTTGATTGACAAATCATCCCCATTGTGACCAGCAAGTCAACGTCAAAATCGTAGGCTTTGTTAAAGAATAAGACAGAGCTACTGCAATGTCACTTGTTAGTTTGTGAACCCCATGTTTAAAGCTCAAATACAGGATTTTGCAGCCAGATTGTGTGTGTGTGTTTGTTTGTTTGACAATTGCTATACACCATATTCATGGATTCACAGAGAAAGTTTAGTAAGTAAAGTCCTTTAGTAAGCTGTTATAGACCATTCGTGGTACCAATGGCAATATAAGAGCAATAAAAAATGCCAGATTGTGAAGTTCAACATTTGACCAAATTACTCAATGACAGATTTTGTTGCATATCACTTTGGTAACGCATCACATATTCCATGGTGTCTTCCTTATGTCATCTTGTATGATGTGAGAATTCTTCCTGGATTCCTTGGTGGCATTGGATACACCAAACTTCCAGCATTTATGCTTGCAGGTGCCCAAAGTGTGTAGTACTGGGCATTTAACTTGGCTAAGTACACCCAGTCTACTGTAGGTTTCAGCAGGTCCAATCATGTAGAGGGGAACAAAGGGTCCATGTCTGATGGTGCTGTACCAACCAACAGACCCAGCAGTACCTGACACCTCCATCTAAACTTGAGTTTGGCATTTAGCTATCACAAGCTCAAAGATTTTCTTTGTTGAAATGTTTTCCTGGATCCTGCCATGTCCACACAGTTTCTTCTTTTATTCATGAAATAGCTGCATGCAGAATACTTTTTTTACCCTTGAAATTGGCTTCTCTTCCATCGATCACACATTTGGTGCAATCTCACGGTTTTCTTTATCTGTTTGGGCCCGCAGGCTTCTATCCCACTGTTCATGAAATACACCAGCTTGTGCTGTCAGTGCCTGTGTAGGCTGTATGTGTTATGACCTCTTGCTGCTTTTTAACAGTTTACCCCCGCTGTCCTTGCCATCATCATTGTCAGTTGTGACTCCAACTGTCACCTCTCACGCCAAACGCCCACCTCCATATTTTTTCCTTCAGAAGCCATTAGCTGAATGTAATTCACACTTTAAACAGCAGGTACACAGGAAGAATTAAGCATATAGAGTAACACATTACAAGATGTAGCTTTGTTTCCCAGTCAACTGTATATTCTTGTTCAAAAATCATTATTATTTGTGCTTTTTTTTGGTTTTGCATTTCTTTTTCTTCTTTACTCGTTGATGTATTCCCCATAAGTAGGGAGTTTAAGGTGGACTGAATTTTATACAACATTCCCCCCATGTACAACGATGTCAGACATTGTTTTTTTAAAGGTAACACTGTGAGTGGGGGTGCTGTTGATGCAGTGGTCAGTGCGTGAGTCCCCATGTACAGAGGCCACAGTCCTTAAAACGTGGGCGACCTGGGTTCATGCCCGGCCTGTGGCCTCTTTCCCTCCCTGATCTCCGATTTAGTCCGCCATCTCCCCCTCCAATAAAGGCCAAAATAAACCTTTAAAAAAATAAAGATAACACTGTGAGATGGCCGTTGACAGGAAATGTGGAAAGTAGTTTGTTGAAAAAACTCAATGCTTAAAAATTTATTGAGTAGAATGGAAGACATTTTCTGATATTTTTTGTTCATATTCAAATATTGGATGGTTAAAGATACTAATTAACAGTATACACTGGAATTAGGTCAGGTTAGTAATTTTTAGCATTACATTTTCTTTAATGTTTTTTTTTTTAACAATATCTGTTATGTGCAGTGTAAATTGCAATTTTAAGGGCTGTATGAGTTGAATTTGTCAGATGTGTGGTTGCATTATTGGCTCAATTCGAAGGGACTTGGGTTGCGAACCGGAGGGTTGTTGGTTCAAGTCTTGGTATGGACCAAAGTACGGAAATCTGTCTGGTTCCTAATGAGATGCTACTTCAGTCCTGAGTCAGCCGTGAGCAGGAACGCAGCCCCCTCATTCTGTTAAGACATGTGAAAAGGTCTGGTTTGTGCGTAGGTCTGCCTACAGTATGTGTGTGAGTAGCAGGTCGCTGTTTTCCTGAAATGAATAATGTATATACACATAAGTTATTGATTATTGATTAAAACAATGAACACTAGAAGAAGACATCTTATTTGATTGTCGGTTTAAATATAAACTCCTAATCAGTCAGTTCAGACTGGGAACAGCCATCCATTGCTATGCTGGAGTGATTTCTTTCTTCGGGTTATTTGAAGGGGAAATGTCTTGTTTTCTTGCCTCCATTGTTTACAAAGATTGAAAGTATGTCAGAAAAGACTGCTGCCTATTTTCTTCGAACAGAATTCTGTTTACATTTCTATTGCTTTCTTTTCACTCTTTGTTTTTTTTTTGGTAATTTATTTGAGCTGGTTATCAGTATTTATATGTTGGCACACAACACTGGTCAAAGCCTGCACTTAAACTGCAACGTCTACTCAGGGAAGTAGAGCTGTAGACTAGCAGTAGCCCTGCTTTATGGGCCTGCTCTGCCTCTAATAGCTCGGCTGTTAACAAGCACTGTAATAGGAGTATAGCATCCCATAGTAGCTGAGCATTGAGGCAGTATGTTGATCAAGATTATAGAACATGGAGATGAATGTAGACTGTTTCAGGTGAAGCTGGCATTAAAACTGAAGCAAATCAAAAACACATCCAGCAAGCACTGACATGAGGATGTTCATTAGCCACACTCACCAAACCTGTGACACCTTGATGACCCTCTGAGAATGTTAAATACATTGGCTCAATTTTCGAGCGACCCTCGAGTGTTTCCTTACATTCATTCTAGTCGGTGAATCTTTCCATTTGAGTTCAACTCTAGAATTAGTCAGATAGAGTCTACTCTAATGAGTACATCTTACCCATCATGAGCTCAACCACTTCAACATCAAAGGTTGTTTTTCCAAGTGTTTTGTAAGACCACTCAGGAAGAGCACCCTGTGGTGAAAGACAAACCTTCCTGCCAATAACTCAGAGTCTGTACTCCCTTTGAACACCTTTTTAATGTCAGTACAGACACGGAGAAGGACGGTTTAGCTTTATTTCTTCGCCACTGTAAACCAGGGCTGCTACTGTTGGTAGGTTTACAAGATCCGTCTCTGAGAGACACCCGAAAAAGGCTTTGTATTGAAGCCAGTCTTTGCAAAGATGTTGAACCAGATTGCATTTGATAATAAAAAATACAAAAAAGTGAAAGAACAATTGAATCACTCTGATGGTGCATGCTGATTATTCATTATGACTGGTGCTTCGGGCGGGGGGGGGGTCTCTGGTAAATTCCCAGGTGTACTTCAGGATTCTCTGCACGGCCCCAGCGCTTTAATTTCACCTTACTGTTTAATTAATTAACACTTTTGTCCCTTGAGTAGGCAATGCTCAAACTATCAATTTTTGGATATGTGCTCTCCCATCAGCAACCTTGATTATCAAAGCGATTATGACACCAAAAAAGAACATTGTATGATTAATAATGGATGCTGAAAGAGACAGAGGAAAGGGGAGAGAGAAGGCAAGATTTCCCTCTTAGTGGCAGGAGCCGCAGACATTACTTCAGTCTCAATTAAATGTCCAAATATCTGCATTGAAAGACGAGTGTTTAAACATCGACCTCTTTTTGTGTCATTCAAAGAAGGCGATCATTTCCTCATATAAATAAACCTCTTTTTTTATCCAGCTCATCTCACTTCCTTTTGATTAGGAGCTGAAGCTGAATAATCAGTGTCAGCACGCATCACACTGCTATTTACAAAGGACTGTGGCTGACCACTGTGTAGCTCAAGCGAACCAATCAGGGATGAAGGAGTTTGCTCAAGGGCACCTCGGTCGTAGCTGTAGTAATCCCAAAGCCTGTTTTAATTGAAGCTCCCTTTTTGTCTGCACAAATCTGTTTTCCTTCCCAGGCTGTGGCGTTATTCTAACGTCCACAGATATCAAGTCATCCCAAAAACGCCTGTAGCCAGACAGAACATTTTATGCTAACATGCACTTCTTGGTACAGCTAGAGAGGAAAAAAAAGAAAATGAGTCGGAGAGAGAGAGCACAGAAGCAGCTACATTATGATGGAGAGCACATGGATTAGAAGTGTACTCCCTTCAGGAGTGGATGTGAGTCATATTAGAGGAGAAATTTGACACACTACAACAAGGGAGCGGTTCACTTTCCACAGCCTACTATCCCTTAAGTACTCCTTCTTCACTCCAACTTACACAGCTACCAGTTACCTCATCCACAAGGCAGCTCATTTTCTGGGTTGTTGTGCTGCGGCCCATGTTGGCAGTTTTAAATGCACTAGTATCTTTTCTTTATTTCCCAGCTGATAACTGCATTAAGACACTGAGATTCCAAGTAAAAACATGACATGAGAAAAGAAGAAGTGACGGTTTAGTTTGGCTGTATTCTTTGTCTCTTCTGACTCTTGACTCAAACAGTTGAGGGGAAAAGTTGAGGGCTGTGATTTTTTTTTTCCAACAGTGCACATCACATAAAATCAACAGAAGCAAACGTTCCCATCTTCGACAGTAGAAAGACTAGCTTGCGTACGTGTTGTCTCAGTAGTGCTTCTAAGCTCTCTGACATCTCTGGTGGCTAATTTACGAACTCATGCAACCCCACTTAACAGAAGTATCCCTTTAACGATTTACTGTAAAATCTGGTGTACAAGATGCACATTTAATATCTGTTCTTTCACAAGAAACTCATCATGTGATGAAAAGCATCAGGCTCCCTTATCCCAAACCCTTCTGATTGCAAACACAATGCAAACGGCGTTGTCAACTTTAATAGACCTCGGGTCTGTTTCTGTGAGTGAGTCAGGTTAGTGACAATGTTAATACTACCTCCACTTCCATTATTGGCACATTGTGTCAGAGGGAGGCTAGCTAATGCACCGCTAATGGACTTAAATGCTGTAAGAATTTTAATTGGCCACCTTTCCTCCGAGATTGAATTTCCTCTCGTATTGTTTTAAGTAGCTGCTGAAACAGGAAGCAGTGATAAAATAGATGCATGTCGGATTCTTTAAATTAGGATTTGCAAACCTGAAACGTAGTACTACCAAAAAAAATGACAGCATTGAAGCTCTCTGTCCTGAGCGTCACATCAGAGGAGCATCACAGCCACACAGACAGACCGAAATACGGTAAATGCTGCAGTATGCCAACAGCAATATGGTCTATTGCAATTTTCTTTAAGAGATACATCTTTCAAGTTTGGCTCACTTTTCTTTTTTTTTTTTTTCCTCAAACCATAACATTTCCAAATGTTGACATCCTTCTCATATTTTGCATGAAGGCATTGCTTCTGTGTTCGCTCATGTGTCACTGTCACAAGCCATTTGGATGTTCTGACACTGACAGCACATCTAGTCTCCCCTGCTGACTTGAGTGCTTTATTGAGCTATGCTCAGTATGGGCTTGGATCTAAAATGTGAAGCAAGTGTGCACACTAAGCCTACCATGAGTGGCGTAAGCTTTCTTCCTCCAAGACCCCCCCCCCCCCCCCCCTCCCCTCTTCTCCCTCCCTCTCTCTCTCTCTCTCTCCTTCAGTCTCTGTTGTTGTGATGAGCCACTGCAGTGGGAAACAGGACTTTGATCCACTGGCTTGACAGCAGCCTGCCAAATTCCCTCTCCCCACGCAAAAAAATGCACAGATCCTGCCTTCCAGCAGTAGAGCCCACTTATTTGTAATCTCATAGATTACTGTCCCCAGGCTTAAGTGTAATGAGCCACAAACATCCAAGAAAAACACGTTATTTTTTCCCTTTCTAACTTGAAGGTTTCACTTTTGTCTAAAGAAGACTCACAGTAAGCTGAGACACATAGGTCTAACTTTGTCTATGTGCTACAGTATGCTGTGAAACAGACTCTCAGCGGGGGGGGAGAACTCATCAGTGTGCTCAACTTCGTGGCTTTTCTTTTTATTGTTTTTTTTTTCATTCCTCTCTTGAGATTTACTGAATAAAACAGGTTGAAGGAGTCAGCCCATTTGCTTTTTGAAGACCTTGAATAATACAGGCCACTGCTATATAATTATAGATGGAGTTTTTGAACATTTAATTAAAATAGGCTTTGATCAAAACAATTAAGTACAGAATTTTTGACAAGGGGGGAAATGACACCAACATTGAGTCAAGGGAATGCAAATTCTTGCCAAAGACTGCTGGAGGTACATTTAGAAAAAGACAATGAGACAAAGCATTGGACGATATATTACAGCAGCCTGGGAGTGAAGACAAAATTATCCTCTGTCTTGGTCTCAGCAAGTGTGTTCTTGACTACAACATCAGTCTTATGTCTTAGCCCTGACCTCTGTTTTTTTTTACCCTCTCATCATAAGGACTCATTTTCTTTTATTCATTTTTTTGACTTCATTTTAAGTACATCGAAGTGAAAAATCTCATTTTCCCCTCGTCCTCACAGCCGCCTTCTCTACATCTCTTGGGAAAATGTCTGAAAAATAAAACCCACCGTACTCTTCCTGTGCACGCCTTGGTTTGTATAGCAGGAGGAAAATGAAAGAAAAAAGTCATTCAATAAACAGTGTCTCATATTATTTCACAGTATTTGCTTCTTTTTTTTTTCTCTATACTGGCACTTTCCTCCCCAGCAATACAAATGCTGACTGTTCATAACAGCATAGTCCAGCCTCAGCCTGAGTTCACCTCCTTCCACATTAACACTTCAACATTTTGATCCACCAGTCCAACGCGGCACAAAAAGTGTAAATAATAGTCACTCAGGCGTCTTTCACCATGTATGCATTTTCCTGTGACAAACTGTAATTTAGATTTATGAGCAGTGCCGGTACTGAAAACAACTTCTTCTTTTTTCTTTTTTCAGGGCCATAAAGCAGTCTTCCACTTCCATAAAGCTATTAAAAATAATGTGAAGCAGCACTTCTACTTAGTTTGGAGCAAACAGAACTTTACCACTGACAACATAAGGCTACCAGTCCTCGCCAGGGGAATGAAAAATCATCATGGCGTGAAGCATGCAACATATCTTTATTGACAGATTACATTTCTGATTAACAGATTATAACAGAAATTACAAGTACATGACACTTCGTTTTCATTGGTCCGCAAGGCTCTGTCAGTGCCGGGGTTGTTAAAAATAGATATAAATATATTCACTAAATCATGTTAAAGCACTAGTGGAAAAGTTAGAGAAGCACTACTTTATATCATCATATGTGATTATCCATCCATTACATAAGAGCCAGTCTGGAGAGGAACACGTAAGTCGTGTAATTTAGACCGACACTTTTATGTGATTGCAGTCATTTCAGATATAAAAAGTATAATTGGCTTGTCTTGTAAGAACAGCATGGTAGGAAGACTAAGATGTTCCTAACATGTTTCTGTGCAGAGACACCCAACCACCGCCTGACACCCAGCCACCATCCAACCGCCGCCTGACACCCAACCACCGCCTGACACCCAGCCACCATCCAACCGCCGCCTGACACCCAACCACCGCCTGACACCCAGCCACCATCCAACCGCCGTCTGACACCCAGCCACCATCCAACCGCCGCCCGACACCCAGCCACCATCCAACCACCGCCTGACACCCAGCCACCATCCAACCGCCGCCTGACACCCAACCACCGCCTGACACCCAGCCACCATCCAACCGCCGCCTGACACCCAGCCACCATCCAACCGCCGCCTGACACCCAGCCACCATCAACCACCGCCTGACACCCAACCACCGCCTGACACCCAGCCACCATCCAACCACCACCTGACACCCAACCACCGCCTGACACCCAGCCACCATCCAACCGCCGCCTGACACCCAGCCACCATCCAACCGCCGCCTGACACCCAACCACCGCCTGACACCCAGCCGCCATCCAACCACCACCTGACACCCAACCACCATCCAACCACCACCTGACACCCAACCACCGCCTGACACCCAGCCACCATCCAACCACCGCGTGACACCCAGCCACCATCCAACCACCGCCTGACACCCAACCACCGCCTGACACCCAACCACCATCCAACCACCGCCTGACACCCAGCCACCATCCAACCACCGCCTGACACCCAACCACCGCCTGACACCCAACCACCATCCAACCACCGCCTGACACCCAGCCACCATCCAACCACCGCCTGACACCCAGCCACCATCCAACCACCGCCTGACACCCAGCCACCACCCAACTAACGGACCGACGTCCTCGTTCATGCACGGCCTGCTCCGACCTCTGACCTCAGCAGCAAGGAAGTGTTAACAACAGGAACACGAGGAGTACAAAAAAAAAATCCTGCCTGTGTCTTACCGTGTACGATCTTTTGTAAAGCATCTCGAGATAACACTTATGAATTGAAAATACACCCATTAAGGTATGAATCAGACCCCCACATGGCATTTGGTTGATTTGGTCATGAACACAGCAAAAGAATGATAATTAAAAAGGAAAGTTAAGAGTTTCAGCAAGTGCACGTTATGCCTCTCTGCTCCCTAAAGATAACAATATGATTGTCATCAGTCTAACTGTGTCCTATCTCCAGTCTGCTTGGTTTGGCCATTAAGACCAGTAATATGACTGGACAGGTAATTAAACTGTGCCCACTACAGTGATACCTTCATCTAGCCTTAAAAATGGAAAAAAAAATAGAAGTTGCCTTTGGGTCAGGCTTCATTTGGAGCTTCAAAGGACAAGTCTGACGTTTTGGTACAAAGAATCCTGGCAGAAAACCAACAAGACACGGCTCCAGCTGATGGCCAGATACAAATCTTCTTTAAAAAGCCAGACAATAAAACAAAGGATTTGCTAAAAATGGATGGCCTGTGATCTGTGACAAAGCTGTGACTGGAATAATGTGGTATTCTCAAGAAATCATCACACTGAGATCCAAAATATAGCACTTAGCAGTGGTTTATAACCACCATCAGACACGCTGTCGACTTCTTTTATTATCCCAAACATTCAAGAGAAAATATGAAAATATTTAATTGAAGCCACACATCCAGTTTTAATGACCTTTTTTATATTTTGAACACGAGTCTTTGCGCTGACCTGGGTTTGGATTATTCAATGGTGCTGTTGTAAGAAAATAGATAAATAACATTTCTAATAATTACACGTTAAAGCCTTGTTATATGTCTTTCATAACAGATGTTCAGACCGAAACTAATGCTCCGTTTGGACTCCATCATCCCACAGCCTCCCTCCCCTTTCATGCCATTTATTGTGTTTTGAAATGTAAATGATGATCATGTTAGCTGGTAAGAACTCCATTCTGTACAGGATTAATGAGTCTCAGTCATCTCGGGTGTCCAGTCCAAACTGAGGCCAAACAATCTCTCTCCAGTACGGATAGCGCTGCTCAGGTAATCAGGCTTTGTTTTTGAGTCAATGTAAAACGTGGGGGATTTAAACCGTCCTCCTGTCTGATCGAGCGCGCTTCCTTTTTAATTATAATCTCTCACACGCAGTAAAGCCTCCTCTTACATTAACCATCATAATTTCTCAAACACACACTCATTGTCCCTCTCTTAGATGATCCCACTTTGTCAAACACGCAATTACTTTCTCTCCACACATGCCGGAGTTCTGTCTCACACACACTTGTTTTGTTTTGTCTTGTATACATCGTCCCACCGTCTTGCTCACACACACTCAGCTAGTGTCTCCTGCTTACACTATGATTCTTTTTTGAATGCACACTACTACTACTCTCTCTCTCGCGGACTGTGGGGACCAGCCACATCAACATTTTTGATATGCGGCTATTTGTTTTATTTGACAAGAAACCAAAGCCAATACTTGATCCATGTGGCGCGATACTTCACGGTTGGAAATGTGGGAATGTGTGTTCATCTTAATGGAAAATCCTTGAATAAATCACATTTAGTGACATAATTTAATTGTTCAATTTGTGCAATGTGGTCTCAAAGGAAGCAGCTTTGCCATCCCCCTTTGAATCTTTTATTTTGCACTGCCATGTAGTACAAGAGAGAGTTCTTATATAACTAATCAAATGTATTCGAATGACCCAAAACAATTCAGCAATTCAAATGTAACAAAGGACTCTTACTGCCTTCTCTTGTTCTTTCTCTAAATCTGGACTGTGGTCAACAAGTCTTTGTCTCATCATGATCTTGCTCTGCTTGGTATCTTCCTGTAAAAAGATATTCTGCCAGATTAAATCCTTGGTTTATAGCCAGATGGAAAAAAAAAAAAAAACAAGTTTGTTTTGACTTTTGGTGCAAATCATCCAATGTTCCAGCTCGGCATCTTTTGCAAATCAATTTTTTTTTATTTTTTTTTGGTTTACACTGATTAGTGGTTGGAAAGCAGTGTCGGTGAAGGGTTTAACAGAGCTGGTTGTTATTTGATCAGGGAATCGCAGGAGGGGACTGTTTTCAGGCTTCGGTAATTGGATTTGTAGAGGCTGAAGTAACCTCAGTGAGGCTCATCTTGAAATGTGGCAAAACATTTTAAACCTTTTTTAACATTTTCAATCAGATAAAAATGCTTTATTCTACATTGGGATCCACTGTTCTGCATTTAGTATCTGTGGAAGCAACCATCTATTTACAGACCGGACAATGGTGTGTATATGTTGGAGTGGTAGTGTGCCTGTAAGATTATTGGAGACTAAATATATAAAGGGTATTGTCCTTGTATGGCCTCTCACAGTCCCGGTTTCATGTTGCATTCAAACAAGACAAAACTAAGAGCTTGACTTGACTAAAACATCTTTACACACAAGGCCATCTAGTCCACGCAAACCTGACGGAAACACGGCATGGACAACCACACAGACAGCAGGACTCGAGCTCCTCACTCACTGCAGACAGTGATGACTCAGAGAGACATTTACAGAGGACAGACTTCATGTCTGCTGTATTGAAGTGTAAAATGTTGCACATTCTGCCTTTAAATAAGGTTCCTATAAAAACTGATTTTGAAACATCAAAAGCTCAGACCCCCAACGGTGTGCATGGGGTCTCTGGTCTGGCCTTAGCTACCCTGTCTATTGAGGCACTGATTTCAGTTCACTGATGTACCTGACATAAGTTGATTTAAATAAACTCAGAATTATCTACTTTGAAGCAACAATAGATGTGGGAAGGGAAGTAGATGTTGCTGATCAAGCAAAGACGTGTAAGGTAACTTCACTTGCACCTGAAGGTGGATTTGAGTCGGCGTCCTTTTACATACAAACAACAGAACATGACAAGACTAAAACAAGATGTAGTAATTCATCAGTAAAAAAAATAGGACAAATAAAAACGAGATAAAAAAAAGACTATAATATCAACCAAGTAAAGGAAAAGCTAGACAAGAATATACCAACAATCAATACATCATGGTGAGTAAAAACAAGATAGAAATGAGCCACTTGATAAAGGAAAGACAAGACTGCATTGCTGCTGTATTATTTCTTGTTCATCGCACTGAAGGCTATTTGTTTAACACGTGAGAAACAACCATGTTGACATTAAGGGTGCAGTAATAAGAATGTTATTGGGGGTTTTTTTGCACTGCGATGACACAGAGGACTATGCAGCCTAGCGTTACAGTTCAATGTGTAATGAAAAATATCTGCAGGGATGTACGCTGAGCTTCTTGCTCGGTCACTCCCTCTTTTTCTCCAGTTAGCTTCATCCGTCACCTTCCTCTAAGCCTCATTGTATTTATTTATTTATTTTTTTCTAAACTGCTGCTCAGCCAAACACATGTGACTGTTAGTTCTAGCTCTATAGTGCAGTACACGCGTGATCAGGCCGTGCTCTGGGCTTGGAGGAAACGCCATTCTCCTTTTAAAAGTTAATGTGCTTTTTAATCAACGTTTGAATCCACTATTTTAAGGTTGGAAAAGTTACATATTGCTGCTTTAATTATAGAGAAAGCTCTTTTTTCAAAATCCTCCAGGTCGCACAATGAAGGAATGTTTAATCATATGTCATGTATGTAGGCCACAGGAACATGGAGAGCTGCTGAAACTTCACAGTCACTTTTCAGCTTGTGCCGTCATCACACTTAATGGATCCTGTCCAGAAAATCCCTTCAGTTTTTATCTGTAGCAATCAGTGTGGTTTCAGAACAAACTTGGACAGACAGAGATATTATTAAAATTCAGTTTGCAGCAAGAAAAGTCTATTACTCTGTTTCCATCTTTGTCACTTTACTGATCATGTTGTCTGTTTTTTTTTTTTTTTTTCACATTGCATTCTTTTTGATGGCAATTCTAATTTTTAACTTAAAGGTTTCAGAATAAACTGTCCGGACCCGAGACCCAGAGCTCAGTCTGCAGGGCTGACATGAATAGATGGCTCTCCTCGGTGGCACCGCAGTTACCCATCAGTCAGCTCTCAATCCTGGTCTGGACTGTACCCCACCCTCACCACTAAACACCTTTGTGACTGATGAGTGGTGCAGCTCGGCCCATGTGAGCTGCAGCTGAAAGAGCTTCGTCATTCTCTGCTCAGGAGGGAAAGTTAGCTTCTATTCGCCGTCAGAACCCTAGGTTTACTGTGACCTTTGGTCAACTCTGAAAAATTCACCGACGCAAGCTGAGAGCCACGTACTGGACTTTGACCTCCGGGGTTGGTGAAGTTGGAGAGAACAAAATTCAAAACTTACTGGACAAAAGTTCAGGGCATACTTCCACTAAAGTAAAATCCTAACACCCATGACATTTTGTTTCGATGAGCATTACGTTTTGGGAAGGTATTAAAATAGATAGAAAAGACAAATCCACATAAATGAGTGAAGATATTAACTGTATAGTTTGGGCTGTCAAACATTTTATTTTGAGGAATGGCAGCTACTCTAAAGTCAATTCCATTATTTGTTTGTTAAAATCTAAGCCTTTAAAACCATTGAAAACATATCAGGTGGCCCCAGCAGGTCTCCAATGAAGTGCTTAGAGCCCACACGTGTCGGCCTAGAGCGTCTTGCTTGGCTGTGCAGCGACGCACCTGCTGGTTTGGCCCGGTGTCCTCCGCCTACGTACAGTACCTCCCGACCATCCGACGAAAGCCATTCTCCAGTCTGACCCAAAGACAGCAGGAGGTAAGCCCCGCACACGATGGGTGGCGGGTGGCCTCAGATAACACAGAGCTGCCGTGGAGGATGTAGAGCTGCTGGTACGGGACCGCCACCTTTGGATGAAACTGGTTCACCTGGTTGGATCAACACAAGGGAACGGGAGACCGCCATCAGACCGCCATCGCAGGAGCCCTAATCAATCGATCGAATCCATCGCGAGCTAAGTGTACTTCACTTCCTGTTTGCTGTACGACAAACTTGTAACAAAGTAAATGACTTCTAATAGATTGAAGGTTACTGAAGTGAGTCCCCCCATTGTGTTTACATGGACTAGAGAAAAGGAGAGTATCCTTCTCACTGTGTATTTGGATGGCATGTAAGAGTGTTCAGATCTCTGCCATTCTGGGTCAATTCATTAAACTATAGTGCGCTAACATTAGCCTGCTAACACAACAATGCAGGACACAGGCAATTGCAGCAAGCAAAGGATAATTCAGTCTGCTCCTTGCACTTAATGGTGCTTAATTACAGTGCGTTTTAATTGATAACTCCTTCATGTGAACGAGTGGAGAGGGGTTGGAGGTGTCCCGCTGGAGGAGAGCAGAGGCTTCATTCTTCCGAGTGCCTTTTCTAAGACCTCAGAAACTTTATTAAAAACACAAATACTTAAACATTGCTGTGAAACGCCGGCTGGATCTAATGAGAAGCTTGTTCACCAGGACTCCGGTTGTTAAAGCCTCTGGACAAGTTGCTGAAAAATTTATAATTTTAATTTATTTTTTTATTTTTTGGATCATCTGCTCAAATCTGAATGATTCTAAACATGCTTTCTAGACCATTTCTAATGATTGCATAGCGATGTAGGATCACAGCCTCTGCACACGACAAGTCTGCAATTTTTCAGCCCTTAAGAGTAGAGCTTGAGTTTGCTGTGTCAGAATCAGAGGAGGAATCAGAAGCTTACAGATTGTCTACGGATTGATCCGGTTAGATTTTCTTGGGAGCTCCAGACATCTCACAAATTAGAAAACTTCTTATGAATGGTTGGTGCATGGAGCCTAATAAGTCCTAATAAGGTTTCTTGTTGCCTCTGTTCGCTCTGCTCTTCATTTACTTGTATCATTGATTTTTATAAAATGCTTATTGTCAGAATTTATCTCATCTTACGAGTGCTTTTGATAAGAGCATATTTTTGATAGGTAATTTGGAAAATAACGAGTTCTGGAAATGGGCAGTCTGAGGCGGTGCCAAAGCAATCAGTGAGTCCTTGGTATTGATCAACAACCCAATCAATCCCCAGCAGATCTATTTAGGTCATTTTGTGCAACGAGCCTGCTGAGATTACACTCATTGTTCTAACCTAGACTTTAAATACAAAGTCCAGGGCAGCAATTAGGTCGTTGTGAGGCAGCAGCTGTTTGTGCGACATATGCAGCAGATGAGTCACAGGTGCTGATCGGACGACGTGGTCAAGGTGTGAGCTATTAGGGAGGGGGGGGGGTGTATTAGTGCAAAGCATGATGAGTGTGACCCTTCCAGAGGAGACAAAAAAACATGACAACGAGTACTTGGCAGAGGCTCCGGCTCTGATTGACTCGTCTCCTCAGCGGGTGAGATACGTCTCTGTCAACGTCGGCTACCATGTGCCAACACAGGACCATTAACGTTGTTGTTCTTTCCACACAGCATTAAAATGCAATCAGGGTGACTTATTGTGGTCAGTTGTGCATTAAGACAGGATCACAACCAACTTTTCACACCATTTACTTGATGCTGAACTCCAATTACAATGAAGGTCACCGTGAGGCTCATTTGTCTGGAGGCCTATACGTGTTGTAAACACGGCCAGGCAGAGCAGATCAAGTCCCATTAACAGCACATGTGCATTATAGTCTTTATATAGACGCCATTTTGAGCTGTGTTCATTAAGACTAAATAATCGAAAATATCTGACTTTTGTAGTCTTTGTGGGAAAAAAAAGTAATGTCTTCAAAATCAAATACTTTCCTTGTATAATAAAAAACAAAAAAAAATCATCTAATCAGATGCACAAACAGTAACATGTTGAAATCAATGTTTTTCAATGTTCAATATTTCCTAACCCATGGCAATCTAAAAGTTGTAATAAAAGTTTTTGTCAGCTAACTTTTACATCCTTATCATGATAATTCCAGCAGCCTTCATCAATATCATATACTGTGCGTGGCATAGATTTGTCAGTAATTAGAAAAGAAATCACAGATCTGTTTAAACTTTTACGTTTCTTTTGAGCAGTGGAAACTTCTTGCAGAAAATCAAGCAAATGGAAATGAACTTTAAATCGACAGAAAACGTGCCCTCTTCTTTAACTTTTGGCTCACAGTATATGCTCGACTTTTTAAATAACGCATGAAAGAAAAACAAACACAGAGCGATGACCCTTACACGAGTAGCCGTTATTTCTGTGTTGGGTTAAATCAAAGATCAAAAGAGCACCATACTCTTTGTATGTATGAGTAGGAGTAAAATCAGTTCTGATTAAATTGTAGATCCCAATCTCTGCAAGGTCGTGTTCAGTTAGCGGTTTGTTTTTGATGCGTGTTGAACTCTACACTGACTCTGAAACTATTATACCTAAAAAAGCTTTACTTTAGAACAGTGGTTCTCAACTGGGGTCCGGGGGGGGGACCCTGAAGTGGGTCCTGGAGGCATTTTCAGTGGTTCACAAATGACCCTGGAAATTAAAATTGTGACAAAAATACTGGTTTTTGTACGGCCTGAGGTCCAAACTGCTCACGTTTTCATGAAGTAAAACTGATTAGGAAAAAAAGAAATCTGAAATTTTGCTGCAATTTCTCTTCACAGAGTTGGTGGTTGGTCTTAAGGCGAGAACCAGTTAAGAACCTGCAGCTTTAGAATCCCTAATAAGCCACAGAGGTGAATTTGAATGGGTTTCTTTCTTTCATTATTGTCAGACATCTCGGTATCAACTGTGCTATACAGACAATTTGAATAACAATTTCCGCCTCTGAAAGTCTTCCTCCTACTGTATAACACT
Source organism: Symphodus melops (assembly GCF_947650265.1). NCBI lineage: Eukaryota > Metazoa > Chordata > Actinopteri > Labriformes > Labridae > Symphodus > Symphodus melops. Next base: position 27,840,890 of record NC_136694.1, read on the forward strand.
GAAAATCTCAAATGTGCCTTTACCCAGAGAATACAATCTTTGCAAAATGTTAATTGGTTTTTATAAAGTCTTAGTAATATGTTTGCTTATTTTCAACCCATTTAGCCTCGGGTGATATTTTGCTGAATTAGGGTAGTCATTCTCATTTCTCAGAAACTCCAATAATGAACATAGAGAATGGCATACATATTAAAATTGTACTTGAAATAGCCTAAGGTTTTACATGCACTGCAGCAAATGTGTGCTTTGATTCTGTCTGTGGAGTCATACAAGAGGTTGTGCTATACTTGTGCACGTGGCACCCATCATTAGTGCAATTTCAAGAATGACTCATTCCACGAAACAGAAACCCTTCATTATTATTCATTATGGTCCATATTAGTCCGGTCTCTTTGAATGCTGACCAGTGGACTGAATAAATTACAGAGAGGATATGAATACCAGAAGAGGATTCTGTGTAGGTGTTTCTCAAAGGCCTCACAGTAAGACGTGCGTAAAGGTTTCTAGTGAAAGGTGTCACAGATTTCCGGATCAATGGTGCCGTGGCCTCTTTTTCCTTTGGTGGTTCAGACTCATTGATTTGCCAACCAAACATGTTGGTTTACGCCCGTCGTCCCCCAGAGGAGCTAAACTAAAGTTGAGGCCTTGAAATACAGATTATTATTTCTTGTGTGTCTGGAGAAAACTATACCCGTCGATAAAAATACGCGTAAACCTATTTGAGTGAAATGAGGCGGGAAAAGAAGTGGTGAGAAGGTGCAGCGTGAACGTGTGCGTGGGTGTGTGTGTGTGTGTGTGTGTGAAAGAATAAAGAAAATAGAAGGCGATAAGGATGAACAGAGTAAAGTCGTTTGCGATGTTAGAGAATAAAATGCAGTTATTATAAATATAAATACAAAACTAATGAACGCGTAATCCAACCGTGTTTAATAATACCATTTGTGGTTTTTATTCTTACATGCTAATTGTTTTTTCGGGAAGAAAATGATTTTTTCTCTTTTGTTCGTTGCTCCTTCAGCAATATGTTTTCAATGTTTGTCCCTAGTCAGGGGAGGTTGAGTACCACAGTTGTAGACAATAAATCCCATAAAAGCACTGAAACCAACAATGCATCAGACTTTGTCTCAGTTTGCAGCACTCAGCGCAAACACATTTGTATCTATGCTCGACACAAGAGGGACGTCTATTTCCTTCTCTCATTGAAGCTTTGTAATTTCCCAGAACAGCTTGGCACTGAATATTTCAGCAAACATTACTCAGAAAGGAGAAAGTAGTGCTTTTTAGGGGCCTATCTATAGCCACCAGTGTTGTGCTTTTGTGGCTTTGTTTGGTAGTAAAAAAAAAAATATGCTGGACCATCTCAGAATGAACTACATTACACTCGTTCAACAGCGGGCGCTCCACCAACGGGAGAGCAAGCACATATGCAGCAATACGCACTCTCTAAGCAGGTGAGTAAAGTATTAGCCTCCCCTCCTGTCTCCACACTCCCCCCTCCTCAAACATCTTTGTTTTCGATGTATGTTTTCAACACCTTCACATCACATATTTACATTCTGGAGATTACAATCCCTCTGAAGAAACGCTTCAATAGAGTTCTGTGTTATTATGTGCCGCCGCCGCTGCACTGAGTCGCTATTCCCACTTGTTTTCTCTCCTTAATGGGAAGCCTCGCACACGCCTCGTCTTAGACGCCACCGCACGCCGCTCTCTCTCTCCCTCCTACTACGCTGTTGATTCATTGGCTGGTGGATTGAGAGGCTTCACTTGCAATTTGGGAAAATAATGTAATCTCAGGATGGGCCGAATTGTTGAACCCTCTCTGAGATTACTCTCTCCTGTCTGCCTCAGTGATTACTGATCACAGACGAGAGAAAGAAACCAAAGTCTTTCCTCTATTGTATGCTTCTATTTTCATTCTAGCTTCATCCGTCTGGCCAGAGTTATTTTCAATAGGTTTGGAGAATTGGTTCTTTCTCTGCTACTCCCCCTCCTTATTTTTTCATTGCTTGCTGTGTGGCAGTGTTTTAAAGTCCAAGACGATAAGTTTTGGTCTTTGCTGTATTTTCCTCGGGCTGATTTGAAATCCACAGGACTTTGAGTTATGTGAAGGAGCAGGAGAGTTTAACAGTTTTATCTGCCTAACACAGCACAGCTCAGTGACTGGCAATAACAACTATATGTTTGTATTTTTGAAGATAGAAACTGTAATGGTGATATAAAAAGGACGTTTTACGCAACATTACACTGAGGAATCAATTTAAGAATTGCATAAAATCGATGAGAAAATGCACGGCAGCATTGTTTCTCTACCAAACATGTATAAAAAAACCTGACTGGTTATATGACACTCCTTGTAAACATACCAAATGATGTCATGCCCTTTGTGATGTCATGAAGGGAAAATCACAAAACGGCCTGTTTTGGGGGTGTAGAGATATTATTTTGTATTCTTTTTTTTTTATATATATTTGCATAATATATGACCTTAAAAGTGTTTGATATATTTCTTTTTTGGGGGGGGTGAAAAAAAAAAACTTTAATCTACATAATTTAGGGTGTTTCATTTTTGGCGAAGTTATCTCTGCTCTACATTTAATATTTATTTCTTAGATTAATTTAAGTGAGGTATTGTTATGAGTCTTATTTAATGTTGGAGTATTCTTTATCACGTCTGATGAGTACTTGCAAATAGGGACTTAACAATAGCTGCCATGTATTCTACCTAACCTATGAGATGCAGGTGTGTATTTTTCACACTGTCTTTTTAAAGAGAACGAGAACACATAATGGGATCAGAACTGGGATTGTGAGAAGCATGGTCTCACAGCATTGTCTGGTTTTCACAAAAATCTTCACCAATCTTTTCCCCATCTCTTTTATTGAGCCACAAAGGCTGAAAGGGGGCAGTGTGTAATGCACTCGAGAGAAAAAATCTCAGACAGTGAAAGGTGGAAATGGTGCGTATGAAGATCTTGTCAGAGGTGTGTGTCCCAGTTTGAGTTTTGGAGAGGCGAGAATGAAAAAAAAGAAGGTTCATCAAGATACCCTGTAGACTCTTTCCAAAAGTTAATGGTCCAATTAAAATGTCGCCACCAATGACAGAGGCCTTCCTGATGCCGGGCTCCTGCCTCCACAGAGCTGAGGGCCTTCTTTACCAGAAGGAGAAAGTGCACGTCACCATTTACGCCCACTGTTCAACAATCTCATCTGTTAGGACTTCCCGTGATGAATGGTAAGAGTGAAGGAGGGATGAGAGGGGAGGAGAGGCTGAATGGCTGTCTTGCATCAATGCAGACCAAAGAGAGAAGAGAAAGTGTGGCCATTACTGCTTCTGACATGGTGAGATGGATGTCAGCCTTATTTGCCATCAGTTTAGGGAAGCCAGGCGAGGTGTAGCTCTCAGCCAGTACATCACATGGGCATAATTAAATGAGCGAGAGCACAGACTGCTCCTCTGAGCCCGACGTTGAAGCCGGAACAAAAAGATGTGTAATAACACAGAGCTAAAACAATGTCCACTCGCACAGGAAAAGGGAAACAAATCTGGTGACATGAGGTGAAGTAGCAAGAGCTCGGGGAGTTACTCCACCGCAGGGCTGCACAGGCCTTTAAAGAACAGATTGAAAATATTAAAAAATATACTTTGTACAATAAATGCATACTACTGAGAGAAGTGTGGTCGTTTGACAAAATATAAAAAAGTGTAACTGTAGGAAAGCGAACATTTTGTCCAGCGCTTTCACACTTTCACACTTTCTTAAATCACCTCTGCTTTGGTCTGAGGTCAGGAAAAAGTAGTGCAAGGAAAAAGGCTGAATAAAAGGCAAGGTCGAGCAAAAACTTCAATACTTAAGAAAAAAGAAAAGATGATGATGAAGATATGGATTTTTTCCTTTTGTTAAAGTGGACATTTGTTGCCGAAATGTGTGCATTCACTTCTGCTTGCACTCAGTGAGGACATACCACGATCAGTATCATGGGAATACACAAAAGGGCGGAGAAGTTTATTCGACTGTTGAGCCTGCATTTATGAGCTACGCATTTTCTGATTCACGAAGCACAAGCACTAACTATCAGAAGATTAAAAATGATCCTGTGCTTGTATGCACATCAACCACTGGGTTCAGAATATGTCTCACTCAAAAACACTCAGTTAAACAATTAGCAGCTTCGGAGAGTTGGTGATATCTGCAGCTCAGTGTGTAAAAGGGATGTTGCATGTCCCCATGAAATCAAGATGTCTAAAAATGCTGTCTGTAAATTTGATTTTGTATCATGAACATGAAGTTGTCTGCGGCACTTTTTTTTTCCAGGTTTGCAAAGATCATTAGGAAAAGTTAACAATCTTAACTGAGCTTTTATTTGCCAAACACATTTTCAAATTCAAGGTATTTGTCTCAAAAAACAAAGAACAGATAGTTTTACAGGACAGAACTGGAAGTCTTCTTGTTTTCGAGATGACTGACGACAGCTGAGTTACAGACCCAGTAAAACATGGACGTATAGTCCCAGTTATGTGTCACCCATTGCTTTCTGAGTTAGCGTTTTAAAGCGCAACGATGGCGGTCTACAAAGTTGAAATGCATCTTAACATGACTTCTGACAAACAACTGCTCAGTGCCCAACGATCGCTCAAATTAGCCATAGCCACTTTCATGCAAATCACACAACTTGTGTATAATAAAACATCAAACTGTTTATGATTTTAAAATGGCCTCAAGTGGTCACTCGAGGAACTGCCTTTTTCTCCCCATTTCCACATTGGCTTTATATTTCAACACCAGAGGTTGCCACTTGGTTACAGACCATGACACTGGCATCATATCTGTTGAGCCTTGACTTCCACATTAAAGTGGAAAGAGAGTAATGCTCATAATGATCTGCCCTTGAGACCAATAGCAGTGGTAAGATATTGGCAATTCCTCGTGCTAAGTGGCCCAATCCATTCTTTGTGAATTCTTTCTGACTGTGGAAAAATACCTCTTACAATCCACCACATAAAACAGAATACTGAGCTAACCCTTAAAGTATTTAACGTGTCCTTGGAACATGTTGTTTCAATAAAACGGCACCTTGGTTTTTTTTCTTCCTTTGAAGCTCCCTGACGTTCCTGTTTCATCCGCCCTGTCTTCCGTGACGCTCTGCTGGCTCTGTTTATCCTGGATTTTCCTGCAGCTGTGGTGTATGATCCCTAGACTCCTATGTGGTCGATGACATTGGTCCAAATCCTTGAGATGGTGTTCTTTAATCCCTGGTTCCCCCATTTGTGCCAGTCCACAATAATCCCAACAGTGGCCTGCGCTGCCAAGCCTGGAGGGAAAGGAGCTGTCGGAGGAGAGACGAGGTGAAACTGAGACAGCTCTCTGATTGAGACTTCAGAAACTGTTTTGGTTCCTCTATGGGGCTTCTTAACGTCTTTGCCTGACATCTATTTGATGGGACTTTCTTTATCCTGGTAGTTCATGGTTAACAGTGCCATATGGTGCATTTTTTTGATCTTGATAGTTCCTGCTGATTTCCATTTAAATTTGCAGCAGAGTGAGACCTTTACACAGACAGAGGTTTCTTTCTTTTGCCAGCTGAGGATGGAAACGGCTCTGTGGAACGATTCACTCAACTCATGATACGATAAGTGCCTTGATACTGAGCTCATCCTCGAGTAACGTTTTACTAATTTTGTTTAAGTAATATGACAAGACATTACAAGACATATTGTCTTACACATTCAGACCCTTTTCAATCTTGTTCAACTATAAAAATGTTCAAATCAGTCGATGTCGATGATTATCACAACAAATAATTTCTTTCGTTTTAAAGGTGGATGTTGGTGGTGTTGCTTGTTTTAGCTGCACTTCTCTTCGGTACAGTTAACACAGCACTGTATTCTGTTTAATGTCAGACTGTATATATACTAAATGTCTCGAAACTCCAGAAGGCGATTGGCCTTTCTTGGTCGATGATGTTTGCTCCCTGCTCTCAAATCCCTACGACGTGATTGGCCATATGTCTTTGCTTCTTCTTCTTGTCTTTAATGTTAAATGGCAACTGGTGACCCAGTATTTTGGGTCGTGTAATCACAGGTTTAAATCTATCGAACTGCGAATAATTATCGACATCGTTTTATCGCCCAGGCCGAGATTGAGCCTTTGTTTCTTGCATGAAAACACTTTCAGCTTTTAAAAGACCCTGCTGTTTTCACCTTGTATTAGTTTTCACTAATTTAATTGAAACGTTTTGTCATTACCACCAGATCTAATGTTTGAATCATCAGCACAGATCCTTGAAACACCAAATCACATATTTATCCCTGAGGCTCCACCTCCCAGACTGTGGTATAAAAGATGTTTGGTTTCTTTAGCTTCTTAGCATGACGCCATCTTACGTGCTGCACAGAGTTCTTGTGCTATTTGTGCAGTTCATTCTCTCACATTATTTGCTAGTTATGTATGTTTTGTACACCCCCTATTTGTAGACTGCAAAATCTTTAGGCGATTCTGCTACGTTTGTACGCCTGTCTTTGTTAGCTACTGACACCGAACATAAGAAAAAAAAAAACAGGTAGCATCTTCTGCTGGTTAAAAAATAACCCGTAAAATATTTTGTCTGATTTTTGTCTGACACTGATTTAGTTTTAATCATTTTATCATGAGGGTCATTACACCCTAAAAACATTTTTCCTGCTAATTGAAGGAGGATAAATATGATGTCATTTCCATAAAAGCTAAGAGCTAACTAAGTCTGGATGTTGCTCCAGAGCTTTTTTTTTTTTTTTTTTCCTTCGACATGTACGAGAGATTTGAGACAGTCATGCCAGAACTTCACAACCTAGTGTGACAGCGTCTGTTGAAGCCGAGTCTGTCACCCTGGGTGGCTGATTAGGCATTAAGCAAGCCAGTGTGAGGGGCACACAGACTCACCAACCCTTCTGCTTTCTCTTCCTTTTGCCACATTTCAGGCAGCACAGGATGTCCGCTGTCAGTGGTGCACAATGAGTGTTCCCTGGCACCTCATCAAGGATCTGCAACTTTTTTTTGTCAGGTGTGCCAACTCTCTGTCCTCAGTTATCATTGCAATGGTTTCAGCAATTATATGCTTGTGTAAACCACAACTTTTCCCTGCAGGTGTAATAGTCACGTTTCTCTTACGTAAGACAGCATAATATATGTTTCAAACAGGTGTAATAATATAATCATAATTATAAGGTTTAAGACGGATACGACTTTAAAGACTCCATCAATGGACAGCATCCTTATCAAGCCTTGGCCAACAGGAAGGTAGATGAGAGGACAGGATCTGCCCAAGGTGGTGGCAGGAGGCTCATAAAACTTTCAACTAAATCTCTACCAAAATTCTGCCGGTGACAGAGAGTCATGCGGCTGCACTCCTGAAAGACTCAACGACAAAAGTTGCTGTCATACTTAAAGAAGGGCTACCAGGGAGGTCATGACTCAAGCAACACAAACACAAAGTGTACGAGTTGTTTTGTGAATTTTGAACGGAGGGAATTTTACAGGAATGTAAAGTAGCACCTCACACAATCTTACTTCAAAAATGAAGAACCATCCCTTTAACCCTTCATCAGTGTCTTCTTCAGTATGCTATTTGTTGTTGGGGTGAGCTGAGAAACACAGTTACATTGTTTATGTCTAAGCACTGAGCCCTGAGGTCCGTCGTGCAATGAGTGAGTGTGAGAGTTCATGAGGGTTTGAGATGGTATAAAAATGAGGAATGGGACGCACTAGCATGACATCACATGTTGCCTGGAATCCAGACATAACATTAAATAACAATAAAAAAAAAATCCCTTCTCCACCTTTTCAAACAGTCCCCTGTGGTCTAAATTAAACTTCAAAATATATCATGAATCAAGCACCAGAGGAGAGCAGCTCCCGCAGAACGCTCCGTTTTGGTGTGTGTGTCTCTTTAAATGCGATTGTCTGTTGTCGGCGAACAGTCCAGGATGTAACCCGCCACTCGCCCAATGTCGACTGGGATCGTCTCCGGCCCCCACCATGCCAAAAAGGAAGAAGTGGTAAAAGATAATTGACAATGTTAAAGTCAGAAACTTGTAAAATACTCATATCTGACATTGTTAAGTAATCATTTTGATTTAAAAAAAACCCAACGCTGTTCATAGCAGTCTTTTAAAAAAATAAATACATTATTTATCATCCCTGCGGCTGCAAGACTCAAGTTTTACATTTCTGTTTCATACTTTCTCAATCAATACGTCTGCATATAAAAAGTGAAACAATAAAACTGGCTGGTTCATCCTGATTATGAAAATGTATCACATAAAAAAAGTTATGGCAAGTTGTTAAAATGAATAAACTATGAGAAGCATATGACCTGAGGGAAATGTTGAAGGTTTAAACAACGTTGAACCCACCCAATCTGAGATCTCAGCAGTGCAACAAAATCTAACCGTGTTCCGACTGCTTTTGTCCAAGCTGGGTATTAGTAAAAAGTAATTTCCTCTGCTCAGTCATGGCGCCACGTTGCCTGTGAGGTATTTTTCTTTTTTCCTTGCAGCTGTCAAACTGTATCCAGGATGTTTTTACCAGACGAATGAAGAGCACGACCTTAAACCCTGGGGCTGTAATACAGCACTCAACGACAAATTAGTGGTAATTGGTTACCTACAATATCAAAGTACCTTGTTCTATATTGGCTTTTTTGGGGGGGAGGGGGCTTAGAGCTGAATTAAGGATGCTTTAATACGTCATAAAACTAGAATCCACAGAGCACAGTCTACTGTATGCACAATGCATTGCATGAATCAGTCACAGCTTATACAGCAGGCTTTCTTTTAAATGTAAGATTAGATATAACATATGAATGCTACCCCCTGTGAGACGTACAGTATTTCACTGACACGTCATATGCACTAAGAATCAGGCATAAATTTATTAAAATGCGATATCCTGAGGCTAAAAATGTGCGGTTGACTTTCCTGAATGGTACAAGTGACCACCATATATACCAAAACGCTGCAGCAGTTCAGTTAAATATCCTATTTAAATGCATGGGCTGCAGTAGATGGAAACGCTATAGAGTCGAGTCGAGCTGTGCAGAAAACGAGAGGATCTCGGGTGAGCTGAGAATCTGAATGCTGGTCTGACTTACGGATAGCTTCGCGTCGGATAACTTCATTTTCTTCCCCGTTTTGCCACCTGTTAGTGAATCGAACCTCCGAGGTCGCCGCCCCGTAGCAGAAGAGATCCACAAACGTTTGTTTTAACACATCATGATGGACTCACAAGTTGGCAAGGAGGCAAGGTGACCATTCATTTAAATTGTAATTAGATTAGAAAATCAGATTGATGCTTGCACCGCTTACAAAATTACCAACAAAGAGCTAATTATACTCCCACTCACTCAGCCCTCCTGCAGCCCATTGACCTGGCTCTGTCTCTCCAAGCCTGTTGCCTTTTCATCACATTGTTTAATGCACCTCTGTAGCTATTTAACATTGCAGAGCAGGTCAATAGCATTAAGAACGACTAATTAAACCAATAAAGTCAAGCCGACTTTTTGCACAGAGCAATTCTCTGTAAGACTTTAGTTAACATGCGTTTGACCTAAATGTCTAAACGGCTGTTTTCTTAGCCTTTGAGGCTGTGACTTACTTTGCTTAATCATCTGAAAAATGTGTTTCAGTTTTTAAAACAGCCACCACAGGGTGTAAGTATTTTCTACTGTACCAGTATAAACCTGTTTGGATTGATCTCAATCTCTCTCAACTGCAGTAAGAAGGAAATGCCTTTTAGTTAGGCTGCTAGATTTTTAGGGAATCACAGTAAAATGTACATCATTGATGACCATGATCTATCCATACACTAACATTTTTTAGAAGGTACACACAAGATAATCAAACAGATGAAAGCAAAGGGTTAAAAGCAGTTTCTTTACTGCCCCCAATCTGCTCCGATGAACAACGCACCAATTAACTATGTTGAAGTGCCGGCTTCTCTGACGACTATACAGAAGCCACTATGCCATCCCTCGAAGTTTCGATTCCAGTGCAGAAAGGTTTGAATGTGTTTTGACCAGGTCTTAAGTCATCCCCACACAGCCGTTTTGGACGGCCCTCGATTTGACAGATATCAGGCATTGCACAGATGGAAACGGACAGGCAAACTGGTTCAGATAGAAGTGATTCTACCCGACTTAATAAAGACATTAAAAATCTCCATGAGCAGAAACGTGCTCAAACGAGGATGAATGCTGGTTAAACACTGAAGCTTCTGAGTCTACAACATGGCAACCTGTGTGATTGTCGACTCTAAGGTTGGGCGAGAGAAAACTCATCTTCAATATTTTGAATCTGGACTGCAGTACCCATTTTTAACACTGTGTCAGAGTCACATATTGCTCCTTTAAAACCAGGACAGGAACTGTTCAAAACATATTATTTATTAAGACACACAGTGAGGTCACAACTTGTAACAAGATCAATCTCATTATTCACCAATATATAAGAAGTGTCTTAATAAGTACGTACCTGTTATTCTGAGTGACACCGACTAAACTTTTTCTCGTGTTTGAATTGTAAACTTGATTTCCTGCAGGTCATCCAGATTCACACAATCAAGAAAAACTGCTTTGTGGAGCATTTTGATATTCATGAATGTGTTCACTCTGTGGCGTTATAATGACATATGTCTAATCCTCATTATCTACCACTTTAAGTCTCTTCCCGTGAATTCTTTGAATATACAATTGAACTAAGCTACAAACTGTTTTACCAGTGGTGCATAATGAAGCAGGCGTTTTGTGAAGCTGCATAATGGATTCATATTAGCATTTATTCTCTTTTAGAGAGGGGGGAGAAAATGCTTTGTGACGTATGCAACAGGAAGGAGACGGCGCTTGTAATGCGATTGTAAGAATGAATTTAGTAAGCTGTAGCTGTTAGAAAATAAGAACAACATGTTTTATTATTGCACAATTTGGAAAGATTTCTTTCTTTCCATTCACAACAATTAAATGCGCCATCTTTCAACATAAGATCTTTTTTTTTTTTTTAGCCAAGGACGTTATCTGTTATTCTCCGTGATGAAAGGCAGCAGTCAGAGTGAGTGGGGTTGTGCAGGGGAATCAGCTCTGTTAATATGCCCTTTCCTCAACCTCTTCGCAATTCATAAAATCGGACACACAAGTAGAAAAGCACCAGCCAGTTTCCCCTCACTCTCTTATTCTGTGGCCATCGTATTCAAGAGCGGTGGTAAAGGTTTATTAAAAAGCCAATGAGCTGTACGTTTCAGAGGGCAGTGATCTCGTCTGCAGTGTGAACGTAACCTCAGGACACTATTTCCTACACTAACTAAGAACTATCATGTGAATGGAGAAATATCTGTCCAAGCAGTATGTGAGCGAGGCGGCAGGCTCATGTGCATTACCGTCTTCATAAAGAGACCTTGAGCATCTTATTTATGCCGTTATATATTTAGGTGTGTTTGGTGTGGGATGTTATCGGATATAATGAGCACTGAGAGCTTCATTAGCTTTCGACTTCTCATTTTGTTCAAACTAAATGTGGCTGATGTTTTAAGGGAAGCTTTGGGCGAAGATATCCTCTCTGGACTTCATGTCAACATTTTATAGCTGTGCTGCAAGTGTTGCTCGAGGACAGCATCCTCCGAACATCTGAAAGACAACTTTTTTTATGATTACGTGGAGATATTCTCTTACTTTAAACACATATTCTTTTTTTTTTTTTTTTTTTTTTTTTGGGGTGATTCGGAAAAGTTTGAAAACCAAGTGAAACTTGTTAAAGTGAGGGTAGCACTTCCTCTAGTGTCAAAAGACAAACTATCATCACGGCAGCTTCAATTCTCCTTAAACCGAGCCGTCGTTTAAATCAATCTTTATTTATATAGAATCAATTCAGAACAAGAAGGTAAAAAGACCATGTGCATTGTTATGTTTATAAAAAGCAGGTAAAAGACCTTCCTTATTGCTATTTTACAAGGACCTAGCTTAATCCGTCATTTGCGTGCCAACAAAAATGTCCTTTTGGTTTGTGGATGTGTTTTTGTCCAAGTTGAAGGTCTGTGGAGGAGCACAGCTCTTCTTAAAGAAGCACATTGAGGGAGAACTTGAAGGCTGTTTTCAGACCGTGGAAAACAAGTCCAATAATGAGGCCCAGAAGAACACACACTCCTGCAGCCTCCAAGATGTGATGTCTGAAAAGGAAGTGTGTTAACAACAAGTTAGAGGAAGACAAGAGATACAAAGGAGAACTCCTTCCTGAATATTACCCCATATGCTCTTTTGTAAAGCTTCTCGAGATAACACTTCTTATGAATTGCCGCTTTACAAATCATGATTGATTGATTAGCTGGCTAATGTTAGCCTAGCTACTTTAGCTAGCTCGTAGATTTGCGTTGCACATACATAGACACAGAATGGCCGTAAGTTAATGACACTTCAGCAATGAGTATGCTATGCTATTTTTCTTTTCGCTAGTACTTTACTGAAACAGCTTCAAAGGCGCCCTGTCCGTGTAAACAGGATGTTAGCATAGCTTCAACAGCAGTAGGCTACAGCTGGTGGGACTCACAATTCTCACTCATTGTCTTAGTCAGGATATATTTGATCTCTTCTGCGTTCAAGTGTAAAATGTTGATGGTTATTCCTTTAAATTTCCAGTAGGGGGAGCACCCACAAGTATCACAGAGCCTGTGGACCAAACAATTGCGATAAGCAAAAGACTGAAAAAACTGGCTTGCAGTGGGATGTACGCTGAAAAAAAAAGAAAAAAAAAAGATGCAGTGATCAGAAAAAATGTTGGACTTATAGAACGGAAGTGAAGCGTTTCACTTCACCGTAATCACAGAATCTGTTGAAACTGGCAGCCATCCCTTTTCTTTGGAAAGATAATATTCCTGTTGACCGATGGGAATTAAATCAGATTCTCTTCTTCAGCGCTCAGAATTATTTACCGCACTTTTCACTCAGTATTGTCTGCGGTAAAAAGATGAATAACCAGCAGTTCTCTGTGGTAAATAAATTAAGAGGCTCCTACGGAGTCTAATGCATGATTTAGGATAAACTCACAGAGCCTCTGATGTGTAATATTCTGGTCTTCAGTCTTATTATGGCAAAATAATGGTTTAGCTTCCTACTGTGTAAAAGCATACAGTACAGCAGTTCTGCTTAATGTGCAAGTAAATTGTGTTCTCACCTGGGATTATGAGGAGTAAAAAAATGAAATATTAAGGAGGTCAACTTTCTATATTCAGGTGTGTGGCTTTATAATTGAAGGTTTGTTTATTTGTTTTGTGAAACCGGAAGCTTTAATAAACAATATAAATAGAAGACAGTATAAACAGTGAGTATGAATATGGTTAGGTTTGGTCCTTGCCCTACTTTGTGTGCACCTGAATATTTCCACAGTAACCAGGGAATCATCCAAACAAGGTCAGAACACTTGTGTCGAGTTTGTTTTCGTATCTTTTGGATCAGGGCCGCGGCTGAGGGGGTCTCAGGGGGTTTTTGCCCCCCCCCCCCCGAGGTAAAAATATGCCGCCGATCCAGGATGCCTGAAGATTTTGTCTCTCTGCCTCTTACACAGAGTGGAAGGCAGATGCTCATCTTTTGTTTTACTGGAGAGTCCCTGGTGGAGAAGGTCAAGTGGGGTGAGCAGGCAGAGCCTGTATGCACTCTGTTAAATCCTGCACTGCAAAAAAACTAATCCCAACAACATTACACAGCATGTCAGAGCTCCATGCTGCCTCATTTTGCCACTTTAACGACAAACTGATGTCCTGATATAATTCTCTATCCAATGCAAGACTTTCTAAGCTGCAAATACTGATTACTGATCTTCTACTCATGGTAGACCTCAAAGTATAGACTGCAGAGGTGAGGATCGCAGGATGAGGTGAGACCAGACCAGACTAGGCGAGGCAACGTGGTCCACAACAACAATGTCACACAATAGATAGGAAAACAATCATGCAATTTAACAACACAATCTGAATGTATGAAATGCAGTCTCTCTCGCTTTCGTCTGCTTCGGGGCGTCTGAGACCTTGATGAGACCTCTGCAGATAAATACTCTTCCAATAAGAATCTTAAAAAACAATAAAATAATTGTCACCACCAAAACATGCAGCATACTATACAACAGTGCTATACGATGCCTTTTATTGTCCCCTGGGGGAAATTTGCCTTTGACTTCAGTGCTCTGCACGTGAGCTGCCTCCATAATAAAACCAATAAAGAAGAAGAAAACAAATATACAACAACCCACATGTAAACAAGGAGGCACAACTCATTAAAAAAAAAAAACATACTGTATATTTCACATAACTGATGTTGCACAAGATCTGATGTAATTGGATGATAGTAGTGTGTTAGTGCATACACTATAGGCTCCACAGCCTTTGTGCTCCAATAGCACAGTGAATGTTGGGGATGATGTTTCTTAGCTCTCGAGTTAGAGAGTTTCCTCATGTCCCTCAGGGAAGGGGATGCTTGTCAATGCATTTTAATGAGATGCTTAATTGAGGAACACTCGTGTCACTAATAAGACATGAAAAGTGTTTGTGTGCTCCCCAATGTCATGGGATGCAAGGACAGGTGAGAGGAGTCACAGCAGCTGACAACAGGCTGCAGCGAGACAAACACTGCAGGAAGACATCCAGCTCTGTGTCGCTGCTAGGACGTTCATGTTAAGCATAAGAAGCTGGATAACATGACACACTGTAATTAAGGTTTAATTCATTAGGGTAAAAATGCTCTCAATGATCATCACCCTCTGTCAGTGAAAGAGAAGAGCAACAACACTGACGGGTCTCTGGCACCACTTAGTGTAATTGACACAAACAAAAGCCGCATTTTTCAGAGAAAGCCAGAGAGGTAATTAAAGCACGACTCAAACTCCAAACAAGTTCAAAAGTTGCAAGTTTTCGCCGGCGTTGACATTTTGTTGCAGAAACAGGCTGGTAAGCGAGTTTTTCCAGCAAAGCACCGGCCAGGAAAGTGAGTTTTTAAAATGTGGAGACCTCAGCAGAGCAATCATTGTGTCATTGGTATTGATCAACAGCACCATCAAATCTCCAGAGATGTTTTAAGATCATTTATGTGCAGCGGAGCGGGGAAAGTTTAACTCATAGCAGCTCTGTAGCAGCGTCTTATCAACACCTGCACCAGGAGGTAGTATCTGCAGATATCTCTGCAAGACGGACGCTAAGAGTTAGGCTTAGGATATATTTATTTGGGCTTAACAGGTGTTAGGACGAATGACCTTTTTTTCGCCCTCCAGAATAAAGCACATTGAGCGAGAGCGAGCCGACAAGGAACAGCTTCAAATGGAGTCAAAGCATGGCAGGAGGCAGACACCCAATCTCCTGTGAATACAGTTTTTATATTTTGCATTTGAGGAGTAAGGTACTCTTTACTATGTGTGAAGGTGTGTTTTCTGCTTCTTGGTTTGTTATTTTCCTCTGAATGTGAAACAAGTTAAAAAAACACACTCAGTCTACAAAATGAGGGAAAAACATCCACGCAAAGCATAAAAAAACACATGAACCTGTAAACCTGTTACATTCTTAAATATGGATGAAATGATCGAAATGTGTTCATGCTGTCATCTGTATAGTTGAATAAACATTTGTGACAGACTCCCTCTGTGATCTGCAAGGTCTTGATCTGATCCTAAATAAAAGTGATCCCTTCAAGGTCACGATCGTGTCCCTCCCTTCCACTTGTTCGCTCCCATCTTAAACAGAGAAACTGGAGAGTAATAACTTTCAACATGTTGATGAAGTCAAAGGTAAGTCTAGCAAAGAGTGTTTGCGTGCAGAGCTGTGTTGCAGAGGACAACCTTTAGCTTTGTTAAGCAGCCACATTCTTACTGACTTAATTCCCATGTTGCACTTTCGTCTTTGTTGTACATTCATGTAGAATATTTCATGGTAAATAGATGTGGCCTTGTATATTTCTTCCTGTAGTCTTCTGAATACTCAAAGCCCTTTGTTACACCGCAGGTCACACCCACCCATTCACACACTGATGCCAGAGGCCGCTCTCTGTAAAGTGTCCATCAGTGTTAACTCGTCCTTTCAAACACACTCACAAGCTGCTGAAGCAGCAGCGGGAGCTTATTGAGTGTCGTGCCCAAGGACACATCGACAGTTGTCGTCTGCGTGGGATCACACCTAAGACCTTCGGGTTGAGAGACGAGCGACTCTTCTTCTGAGCCACGGTTACCACGATCACATTTCTCTTTATTTTACAATACAACAAGTGGCTTGAAAATCAGTAAATATTGTGAGAAATAGGTTTTTAACTTTCCTCCCTCTGTCTTCCTGTACACACGTGGATGTGAAAAAGATTCAGCTGGTTTTCACCGAGGAAACTTCAGCCTGATTACGCCTCCCCGTTTACCTGAGGCAGATGCACATGAAGGAAAACATACAAAAGAGGCAAACTGAACTTCATCGGTACCCATGCAAAATGAAAACGAGTTTACAAAGAAATAATGTGTTTGGCGCTGTGCAGGGGGTTTGTTTACCTGTGTGAAAGGATGTTATTTACAGAGTCATCCCAAGGTGGAGGCGGCTCTGATATGACTGATGCAGGCAGGTGAGGGGGGGGGGGGGGGAGGGAGAGACTGCTTGTGCAAGCAAGAAAGCCAGAAAGGACAAAAAAAAAGAAAAAAAAGTGGAGGCGATCTGTGAGGAGCACCCTCACTTTTGATGTCGGCGTTTTGCAGTGGGCTGCCATCTAGCACATGAATCCATCACACGTGGCACAGATGTGGAGTGTGATGAATAGACTCCTGACAAGATATGGCGATGAAAATAAGCTCGACAAAGAGCTTGAACGATTGTGACAGCTCAAAAAGAAAAAAGGAAAAAAAAAAGAAAAAGTGTTGTCTGCAGCTGCAGCTCGCTCGCAGGGATTTCACCTCACATGCTTTACAGTTGATGTATTCTGTTTTCACTTCCTGCACACCAGCATCTCCTTCTTTGTCTTAATAGTTATCATCATTTGCATAATGCCGTTTGGGTTTTAGATTATTTCTCACAGCAAAACCAATTTCAATGGCTCCGTCGTGCCCCTCGCATATGTAGTCATAATGGTCATCCAACTGTGTAATTGGACATTTTAAACTGTTAAGCAAGTTAGCGATGAGCAGCACAGAAGAGCCGAGCGCCGCATTCAAGTTGAATGACAGCTGAATGGCGAAGGAATATGGCCGTCACTGTCCAGCACTTTAACCCGCCGTACATTTAAAATCCTCGGTTAATGCAGATTATGTCAACATGTCCATTAAAGACTCTGCAGAATGATGAATACCATTACTGTCAAGAGCCTTAACCCTTCTGGGATGAACCACAATGACTGTCAAATGACCTCGATGTGAATTTGTTATGAAATCATTCCACGAGATTTCTCCTCTTCATTTTTTATCTCGGCGTCCTTTCGGGATATCTGCTAAGGAGATTAGCGGCTGAGAATCAGTTAGAGTTAACTATGACAAGAGAATGACAGTTCATTTAGATGGTGGAAATTGCTGGTGGGATTTCCGCAGGAGTGCCACCAAGCTGGGTTAATACTGTTTGTGATAGCGGCTGACAGGACGCCTTTTGGGAAAGAGTGTTTGGGATTCTGACCTTTTCCTTTTTAACGGAGGTCACAGTTTATTTTTATTTTTTCCGAGTCGATACGTTCAGCTGGAGCTCGAATGAAGCCCACAGTGGGAACGTGTTTCTAAAAGCTCCTGAAGGGAGAAAGAGCCACTTATGTTCCAAAATCACATACATTTAAAGACAACCCATGAAGAGAGCTTTTCAAACACAGCGTGGCAACGGGAAAAAGTCAACTTCAGTGATCTGCTTTGATGTTTGAAATAAGTTCCAAGAGTATAGGAATTTGTCATCAAAGAATCTGCCTGACGTTGTGTTTAGTGTTTGTGGATGTGCTGATGTTGAAGGTGTGTTATTTGGTGGGAAAAGTTGCACTGCATTAAATGTTTGTTCTGGACTAAATATGAAAGAGGTGGTTTGGGTGGAAGTTCTGGAAGCTCTGTGTCGACAGAACTTTTTTTTTTTTTTCACTTTTTGAAAAGCACCGACTGCGCTCAGAAGCTTGAACGTGCTCGGAGAACAAAAGCTTCTGCACGTCCATCCTGTCTCTATGACAACGACTGCTGTGTGACCAACATCGATCTATCGCTTATTATTTTACGTTTTAGATCTGAGATTCTGATTGTTTTTTTTGATCAGACACAGAGCAAAGAGGATGTGGGTTCAAGACATGATCTGTAGAGGGCGAACCCACGGTAAACGCTGCTGCAGGGTGGGTCTCAGATGAGCTGCTTTTCAGCTGAGTGCAAAAACAGCAAAAGAAAAAAAAAGTGTTTGGCGTCAAGTTTTCCCAAAAACATGTGCTGTAAGATACTTTTATGGACATCATTTCGGAGGTATACATCTACACGTCTGTAGGCGATTATGAAAGGTAATTCATGATCACGTGTGGACTTCTTATAAGTTCCCTGGAACATTTGTTGAATAGGATGCACATTAAAAATATCACCTAATGCTCTAAAAGGTCCGACTCCAGTCTCCAAGCACTCTACAAGATGGATCTGACGGCTAATGACTGACTATCTCGATGACAGCCATAACACCATTAGTCTAACCACATTACATCACTTCCTGAACAGGGCTCATATGGCCGCTCCTATACCTCATCGTTTACAGTGGTAAACACTTCTTGAAGCACAGCTCCTCTGCAACTTTTCAAGAAGGAGTGTACAGTGAGAGAGCAAAGGATAATAATGCCGCCCCCACATGCTACTTCAGCGAGCAGGAGGACTGACAGGCCAGAGAGACACATCTGTTGGGTGGAAGGTCAGGGAATTGAAATGATGAAGAATGTTTTTTATCTCTGAATAAAATAATTTAAAAAAATAACCAAAAGTGCAGTTTTTTTTTCTCATTTGTTGCATAGACGTTCATATAATAAACTCCATTGGTATCTTTATTTTGCACAGTGTAAGTGCAGTGTAATCTGTGGAACCTGGTGAGGATGAAAGCCTAATCAGTTCGCGTTTCACTGAGCAGAATAAATTATATACATCGAATACGTGTGAATTATTCCCATTTCAGTGATTCAATATTTAATTTTGGGTGTACTTGACAGGCGGTTGGTCTTTTCCTTGACGGTTCTTTGTGATGAAGGACACACACACACACTTTGAAATCATTGTTTCACAGTCACACAGCGTACACGATAAGAATTCAAAGGGGAGAAATAATTACATGACCCTTAAACTTTGACTTCATAGAAAGTTAGAAGAAAGATTAATGCACTCGGCAGTCTGTCTCACTCCATTTTCCAAGACGCATTATGCGTCGGAATAATTGCTACTCGATGGTTGCCGCAGCTTATGTTTCTCCTCGTTTCAAAAGCATGTCCGTAATTAGACTTTATTTAAAATTAGCTCCAGTCTGTCCATTTAAATGGGGTAACAGAGCGGACTGTTATTCAAGCTTTCTGCCTGCCCTGGCAGAGCAGCTGGTCTGGCAGATATTAGCTCCTTTTAGTGTGCTGACCACTTCACCAAGCCTGATAATATAAGTCTAAAAATTGGATATGGTCACAGAGGGACAAGCGGGCTGAGAAATTTAGAATTACTCCTCATTTGTACGTGATTTACATTTTTTCAATTGGTCTTTTAAAATCCCAGCGTTGGACTCAATAAGAAGATTAAAAGCAAATATAGTTTTTGTCAAACCAGGGCGCTTGGGTGAGAGCTATTCACTTTCACGTCAGCTTTAAGGCCGAGATTTGCTGTCAGGCCTGGTTGCTACTGTAGCTTATTCTGGGATTTAAGTGTCTTCGCGGCCCAGGATCTTCCAACAAACTGAGCTCTGTGTTACTTCAAGTCAGCTAAAGTGTGAGCCGTGGGATGAGGAAAGTAGAAAAGTCGTGACCACTATTCTGCAGCGACAATGAAGGCAGTTCTGTATGACACAGCACACACAACGTATTCACTCAGTCTGAAAAGTCCTTTCACTGAAAAGGGTGACTTTGAATGTGTGTTCAATGTAAGGTCAGAAGAAGAAAACACAATGATAGCCATTGAGAATGAAAAGTTGACTGTACTGCACGACTACTTGTGCTTTACACGCCTCACTTGGAGGTATTCATGGCCTTTCTGGAGAGACCTAACGATTGCCCTTCAACAGAAACAAAAAAAATATTATGTAGAGCTTGCAGAACTGGTGCATTTCAATATAATCATTTCAAAAACAGATAATGGTAAAAAATAAAAAATAAAAGACAAAGAGTGGGCAGCAACCAATTTAGGGATGTTTCTACCAGTACAAGGTATAAGCCAGTACCAGTACCAGTCATCCAATTTGAGCTAAATCAAGAGTCCGAAGAAAAGCAAGGTCAAGGACAAGAGAGCAGAGGTCAAATAACCCAAAGTGAAACACTGGGAAAATCCTGGTAATAGTTGCATAGTATCAGAAGAAGAAGAAGAAGAAGCACATGCACTAAATACCCTGCAAATTTGAGGCCAATCAGCAACAAGTAAGAGTGGCTGCGACTAAACTCCGCCATTGTGCCATCCAAGCAACGTCCCAAGACTGGTGGGGCTCTCTTCTGTGGTGGATGGACTGACAGTTGGACAAGTTAGGGTACTTGTAAAACAAATTAAAAAAAATAGAACATGTTTGAGCCTCTGAGCAAAACGAAAATGAAGCACCTTTCTGTCAGTGTGAACACAGAGGTCAGAACAACAAACGAACAGGGAGTCTGACTTCGATTTTATGAAGAAAGCATGGCGCTTGTATCTGCCTATAGGGACAGAACAGCCTGTCAAAAAAACAGTATGCAATAATTTCCGAACCTAATGACTGACAGCCTGAATAGGATGTGTTTGAAATGGGCTATCATTTTTAAAACGTTGCATTTTATACCTTTTAATCCTGAAGGATAAAGTCAGAGAAACATTTTGACCTGTCTGAGATTCACTTTGGTTCAAGCTGTGTCGCTTCATATCACTGTCCTTTCAGGCAGTCGCAGGGAGTCTTTATCAATCTGGACTTGATCAAAGACTGCGACCGGGTTAAAAAGTGGAGAGAGCTGTGACTACAGGCTCTGGTATAGATCCCAACATAAGCTACAACAGCTGAGCACAGCTGCGCTCGGGCGTCTCCTGGCAGGGAAGTGTTTACCTCCGAGACGTCCGCCCTGGGAGCGAGTCGAGGATTGAACTACCCTGTCATTTGGTCGACAACTGACCCACGTACACCTCGAGTCCTCTGCAGTCTCTGCAATGACAATTTCACGCCATGAGCTCCCTCTCCTACCTGGCTCACAGAATTCCAATGAGTTGACAAATAGCGGGACTGACCTCTGGAGAAAGCTGTGGCCTTGCTCACACTGTGTCCTGCATTGCGTTTTCCAGGAGCAGTTCCCCATGCAAACAAAGTAACCGTGACGTATAAACAGTTTTTACACTTATTGACTTTGTTTATGTTGTCGAGCTAAATGATTTTTCTTCTCAGCGTTTCTGAGAAAGACTCGCTGTAGTTTTCTTCTTTGAAAGCTTTGCTCGATGTGTCAGAAGTCAGGATGGGTATAAAAGACGGGAAATGAGACGAGCTCGTCTTCACATACAGTAAGTATTCAACACTCCTTTCACAAACAACAAATGGATATTCTATGTTTTTTAAAGAGCTTGGAGGAAGCATAGAGGAATGCACAATGCTCTGAGAGAAGTGAGTAAATAACGTGTAGTGAAAAGATAAGTACAAAGACAGATGTGAGAGCGTAGTGTAAAGAGATCTGCAGCGGGAGCTCAAAAACAAACGCCTTTCCTTTTCTCCGGGTGAATCTAGCTTTTCCCTTTTGTTTTTTTGTTTTTTATCCACCGTGCAATGATAGGAAAGCTCTGATAGTTTGTGGGATAAGCCTCCACAGTTTGTGTTGTGAAACACTTTCATGCACAGTGCCTCACAAGAAGCTGACAGGAAAGCTGAGTAATCAGTTTTGCTAATTGGTGCGATTGTGCCAGTGAGACCGTCCCATTCCTGAGACTGTTGAGAGTCTGTAAACTGAGTAAAGGTATTCATTATCTCCCTCGATGCACAGCTTTGATTTAACTTAACCACAGAGATAACATAGCATCTTATTGACGTTAGTCTGTGTTTCCCCTGTCAGCCCCCACACGGCTTCATTGGCCATACTTCAGAGGGACAATGATCCTAAGCCAACGTTGCCTTGGAAGATTATAAATTGTGTGCGCGCAATCCAGCAGACGTAATTGGGTGCTTAAAAAGTTAATAACTTTTAAATAAAAGTGCTCGTCAGCTTTTTAGCACATCACATGTAATCTGTGACCAGGGCTCCAGCAGCCTGTATGCTAATGACAACTATAGGGATTTAATTAAACGATTTTCCTCCATTTTCCAGCATATTTGACTTACACGTTTTAAATGCATTCCAACTTCATTCTGCAGACGGTACGCTTTGAATAATGCCCTCGTTTTATCACCCTTTGAATTTAATTAGGATGCTTAGTTTGTCTTCCTTAATCAACGGACAAACTGGTGTGTGTTTTTTTTTTTTGTCAGAGAGAAACCAAAAGAGGCAGACGGGATGTTTGCCGAGAAGGTTTGCAGGCGCTCTACATTAAATATAAATCCTTAACCTTTGGCATTACATTTTCTCCTGCAGCAATAAATACATAATTGCATATTTCAGTACTTTGGACAGGGGAAATCCAGTGCATCGTGCTTCCAGGAGAGCAGCTCGCATACTGATGACAGGCGGGCCTGAGGTTAAGTTTCGGTGGACAATAACGGAGTAATGAAAACCCAAATCTGATTTCTCAAAAATGAAAAATGGATTTTCCAACGTGCGTACAGTGTTTTGGGAGCTGTAAGTATATCAAGTCAATTCAAGGCCAAGCAAATTTATTTATAACAAATGGCGCCATTGTAAAATTCTTAACAGATCAACAAAACAACAAAGCACCTGAATACAGACGTTAAAAAGGGGGAACAATGTATACTGTAAATACCAGGTGTGTTCTGCTGGAAGGAATGGAGAGCATTACTCTGACTTTGTTTTTTCTTCCTTCCTCTGCTTTTTAAAAGAATCTCCAGCTGTGATAATATGCACCCCACTTACAGTCACTAATGCTACTTCACCAACAAAATTCCAATGGGGATATTCTTGTAAAGCTGTGCATTGTGAGAGCACACAACCAGTAAATCAGGATGCACTTTCAACATCAGCTTTTGTACTGGAAGCACAAAGGAGAGGACATACTGCAGGAGGTATGCGCCTTGAATGAATGTTTCCACTCTTAACAGCCTCATCATCTGTGAATGAATCACGTGCAGCCTTTCCTGCTCAGAGATCTTCAGGAGTTGTTCTTCGATGGAAGGAACAAGCTGCGGATGATTACAGAGAGGGACAAATAAAGGCTTTAGATTGTTGAACAATCTGATTATCTTGTTTCACAGCAATTATTAACTGTTGGGGTTTTTTTTGTTTTTAAGCTAGCACCTCAGAGTATTGTTTCTACAGCTTGATTACGTCTACTCAGTGCTGTTGGAACAACTACATTTCTCAATTTGAGGGATTAATAAGGTCTGAAAGTTAATTTTTTGTAACTCTATGTTTATGTGTCTGTCTACAAACCCCCTCAATGATGACAAAAGTCCATCCTCTCCGTTTACTTCCTACTCCACTTTTCAGAAAATGTGTGCTCAAACAAGCTGTGTGGAGGTTTTCCCTTCATGACATCACAAAGGGCAGTAGCCCCTCCCCCAGGTGGGTGACACTCCCACAGCTAGGTGTTTGTTCTGCCCTATGAGTCTGCCTTCTTCACCGTAAACAATCGGACATGGAACGAGAAAGCCCATCCCCTTCCAGAGAGGGGGCGTGGTCAGACACAGCTCATTATCATATTTAAAGAGACAGACACAGAAACAGCCTGTTCTGAGCAGGGCTGAAATAGAGGGGTTTATAGACATGATTAAATACAGGATCAGAGTGGATTTAGAACAAAAAACTTCAGACACATGTTTTAGGGAGATCTGACACTTATTTCAACTGGTTGAAGAGGAGGTGAATATGTGACCTTGAGGTTAAAAGTTGTTATTAGTAGTGTAAACATGCCTGGCTGAGTGGTGCTATCCATGCTAATCAGAGTAAATAATGTATTACAGTATTATAAGCGTATGTATTCTAATAATACATCATTGTGTTCAGTTGTTTGCATGGTTATAAACCCGACGTTTAAGAACGTCAAAAACGTTCTTAGTTGGCTTTCTGTTATTCAGAAAAAATGTCGTTTCTAAAAAGTCCTTCACTCTCTTTTTTTTCATTCTAAGACATTTTACAACAAAGACACAGTTTATTTAGAAGTGTTTTTGTGTGTATGTAATGTTGGGACTACGACAAAACAGGAAGCGTTAAGCTTTGACTCATGCAGCGAGGATAAAGGTACAACAGTAATCTGCTCTAAACCGAGGCTGTTGTACATCTCATTGTCCAAATGAAGCCCCTTTCCACCCATACGACCTGTTTACACACACACACCTGATAGGCCTTCCTGTTTCCTTCCTGACAAAACCATGAAACGGCAAACACAAAAAAAAAAACCCAGAACAAAGCTACTCCTGAACAGGCCAAAGCTTTGTTCTGTATACATCAAGCTGATGAACACTAATAATCACCGTAATGATGTCTGTTCAAGGGCGCGTGGGAGCGAGGGAGGTGGTTGAGGGCTGTGAGTGTGTGTGTGTGTGTGTGTGCATGTGCAGGGAGGAGACCGGTGTTGTTAATCTGAGAGGCTTGTGTAGAGTTTAGACGGATAGGGAGGGAGCCATGGCTGCTCGCACCGAGATAAGGCAGCCTCCCTGCCACTGGTTAGCACAGCCTCAGCCCCTTCCCAACAACACTGGCCTACTTGCTCCCTTCCTTGGGCCAGGGATTTTTTTTGCCTGCGAGCGATAAGATGCTCCTGAGCATTGCAAAATAGCACAGGTATTAGCCTGCCCTCATCTTCACAAAAGGAATGCCGCGGAATAGCGTGAGGGGACGGGGAGGATGAACCTAAACAGAAGCCAGCCTCCACTCTGGGTGAGCAGATAAGTGGCGCTCTGACGAGGGTTCAGAGAATAAGGAAGGACGGCCAGTGGAACCCCTGCTGGGCCAGATGAAGACAAGCTCACCATGTGGTCCCATCATCCAAAGCCCATTCTCTGCACAGAAAGCACTAGATAGCTGTTTTTTTCCTCTGCTGGCTTATGAATAGATATATATATATGAACTATTTGTGGTTTTACTGCTTAAATAGGCTTGCTTTTGTTTACAATACATTCAGCAGATGTACCATGTTTTCACAGTGCTCATTACACATTGCCACTGAATAATCAGCTAGTTCAGGTTGAGTGATTTTGTTTGCATATCCTAACAATGCACAGCAGTTTATTGTTGAGATGTAATGCTCTTATGTTTAGGAGAACGTGACAATATTCTGGCCGAGCTCTGGATAAATCGACTGTAAGAGACGCAAATCAACGTTTGACATCTACTGTAAAGTGCAAGATTATTATTAGATTTTTTATTATTAGATTTTTTTTAAGCTAAATGGATATCATACATAGGCCCTGCATTATTTTGTTTCTGTGAAACTTTGCAAAATAAAAAGTAACATTTCTGATTTCATTATTCTGAAGAAGATGCACAACATCCAACATGCACTTTGTAACAGCTTTCAGCATCTCATGAAGACACACAAGATTCACAGCAGCCTCTGCATGAGACACTCTGGGCTTTAAAGTGAATGTAGTTTGTGTGCAGAGATAGAAGAAGCTAAGTCTACAATCGCACTGCAGGCAGAAATGAACACGATCTGACTCTGATCTTTTCTTTCACAACAGTTTGAACAACCAAAGTCACATGTCCTCTACTTACACGCAAGGCCACTTACATGTGTGGCCAGGTCTGAAAGCACGCCGCGTTGGAGGTCTGGACGCTGGCAGGATGTGGATGTGGGAGTCACACGCTCTCAAGGAAAACAGCTGGGATGGAAGTAGTCAGCACAGGGACGTTAATGTCTGACGTCATAAGTATTTAAGGTGACGCTTCTGTTCAAGAAAAACTAGTTAGGTCGTATTGTAACCAGTCTGTGTTTGAAAACACATCAAGAGAAGAAGAAGACGACTGCAGGTTTAAAGAAGCTAAGGTCCCAAACCAATATCGTGGTTGTCCCAGTTTAAATTGTTCACTGTACCTTTAAGACATTCTGTACGGATGCTGTCAGGGAAGTTACGTCACTCGACCTTTTTAAGCCCTTAAAGTCAGTTTCGAGTAGTGCTGAAAACTGAGCTCCTGTTTCCATCTTCTTCTTCTTATTCTCGACTCAACAGTGACGTCAGGGTTCATGTAGACACTACTTTTCTCATGTGTGATACAAAATATAGATTGACAACCTGGTTTTATAAAGGTTGATGTTAAGTTAGTAAAAAATACCGGGGATGGTGGAAACCCCAGACGCATTATTGTAAACCTTTGGCTTACCTTGACGACAGAGGGACAGACGCAAACTGTGACCACAGTCGAGGTCAGATCACGTGTCTGTTTCACAAGGAGGTTGGCTGTATTGTTGGTGACAAAACAAGCTGTCAGCCATTAGAGCTTCTGGATAGATCTGTCAAAGGAGGCGAAGAGGAGCTCGTGAAACTCTTGAGAGTGAACCCAGGTAAACTGGCAGCCACGATAATGGAAGGTTAATAAGCGGCCTCTCAGCTCATTACAGATCAGGTAACATTCACTTTCACTCTGATGTCAATCAGACATGTCTTCCTTGTCCTGGAAGCAGGAAACACCGTGGATCACTTCAGAACAGAGTGCGGTTCACACAGGAAGCTGATACCGTCACAACACTAAAACCTTTCACAGTGACATTTCACAAAACAGAAAAAAAATTGTAAAAAAATAAAAAAAATCACACCATTTTACAAAACAAAACATTCAACAGAAACACAATTCAAAACAACACAGCTTTGATTTCTTGTGTTTTTAAGTTTTCTGAAATGACTTTGACCTTTCTCACCATTGCGTCGCAGTCAGATCAACACATGCCGGCTTCATGATGGGTCTTTGTCAAACAAAGAGTGAGGTCTTCTATCTGTTCTTTTGTAAAGTGTCTCGAGAGCGTCGTCGGCGCGATACAAATAAAGATTGATTGACAACACACGGCGTCAGCCAGCGTTTCACGACTTGGCATGAGAACACTGTGCTGCTGCGGCGATGTAAATATCCCCTCCAAAATCTCAAACATATTGGAAAGTTATGATTAAACATTGATTATGTACGCTCTCTCACTCAGCGTTGATTGACTTGTGGATGTCTCGCCGTGTCTCCGTGCTCCGTGAGTAACTTCAGAATGAACTGAAATGAACAGATGTCTACTCTACAGTGAGTCCGGGCACAGTTTAATTACAATGTGCACAGTAGCACAAGTGAACCTGGCTGATTGAAGTAAACAGTGTGTGATTGTCAGCACATTATCCCCCCTCCCATCCCATCCCATCCCCCCCCCCACCTCCAGAAGTATCTCTGTGTTTAATTAAGGACTGTGGAACTTCTGTTTTGGAAGATGTGCTTCACAGAAGACAGAATGACTGCCTGGCTGCTGAGTTTTAAAAAAAACACACACAGGCATTTACACTTTTCAGACGGAGGAGAGTGTTTCATTTAAGGGTTTATTTTCAGGGTGACCACTCTAAATGTCCCCGTCAACGACAGCACTGACAGGCGGGGGAACAACTTATTGCACGACAGAAAGAGAGAGAGAGAGAGAGAGAGAGAGAGAGAGAGAGAGAGAGAGAGAGAGAGAGAGAGAGAAAGAAAACAGCTGCTGGTGAAGAAGCAAAGTGAATCACAATTAATGTCAGGTACCTACAATTATTCCTCTCAATTTATAAGCTGTAAACACTCAAACTGAATACCTCTGCCACTTCCTGCTGAAATAGTTTATATACACATATATATTCCTCTTTATACCTCCAAATAGCACCTGCCATGAAATTGCGCTTTAAGCTTCAGGGTGAATCTGCCAAAACACTTCAGTCAAGCCGAGGAAAATGTGGACCACTGTTTTATTAGGTAAACACAAAGTCCAGCACAGACACGGAGAGTTTCCCATCAGAGGACGTTTCTACTTATCTCACTGTATTTAAGTCAACTCTTCTCAAAGAGTGTTCGGCCATTTAAATAAACATGAATGTTTGCACTCATCATCCTGTTTGTGTTTCATATACAGATTGTTCGATAGTGCAGCCTGTTAAACACGAGTGTAGTGATGCAGAAGGCCAACGGTGAAATGTTCAAAGATTATTAGGAGTTAGAAAGTGATGATGATGATGATGAATTCACTGCAGCCACAGACGGACAGACACACACACACACACACACACACACACACACACACAGACACACACACACACACCCATCACACTTGGCCTCATTAATGCACTGCATTAATGTTGCAATCGAAATTCAGGGTGGATGTCAGCTTCAGAGCCCGATTATATGTGTAGCTGCTCGTCGACATATATAGTCCAACATTTCATGTATAACTTTTACCCTAATAACATAAATTAGATTAGATTAGATTAGATTAGATTAGATTAGGTGACTTTCTTGTCCATCGTGGTGGAAATTTGTCTTTGGCTTCTCCAAAATATAAAAAACACATAGGACAAATTAAGACACTCCACAAAGTACAACAATACGCAATAAATAAATAAATAAATAGTTGTGCAAACAGGCGGCGAAAAAAAAAACAAAAACATATATATACATATATATATCGTCTCTGGAGCGTAAGCCATGAGTGCCTGGTCATGACCACAGGGGGGGGGGGGGGGGGGGGGGTGATCAGATTTGGAGCATGCGGACAGATCACAGTGAAAATGGATGTGTTAGAAACTACCCGGGGGCGCCGATAGCTCAGCGGCAGCGACAGCACGCGTACCATGTTGTGAGGCTTTGCTCCTCGCGCGGGCGGCCCGGGTTCGCGTCCGGCCTGTGGCCACCTTCCCGCATGTCTCTCCCCACTCTCTCCCCCTTTCCGACTCTATCCTCTGTCCTATCAATAAAGGCAAAAAGGCCAAAAATAAATCTTAAAAAAAAAAAAAAAAAAAAAAAAAAAGAAACTACCCGCAAGATCAGACTCAACAAGCTGTCATGAGCACAAATCTAATATATCCAACAGATATCAGCCCAAATATGTTAACTGGAATTGTAGGTTGTTGCGCTTGTAGAGAAATCCAAGGTGCCTTAATGCATTGTACCAATGCAGTGGTGATGAGACATTGTTCAACACAAGGAATGACATAGTCGACTACAGTTCAAACAAACAACGACTGTCCCTCTCCAGCAGCACGGTATCCCACATAGACCATCCAAAAAATGTTGTCTATTTTATCTCTCTGAGCCGTGAGTTTTTCAAATGTGTAAGAGGCCCAGACGTCCTCGGAGTGGTGATCAGATGTAAAGCAGGAGACTCAGAACGCCCCGAGCACTGAGGTTTTTTTTAATCCTCACAGTTTTAGCAATATGAAGCTTATTTTATTGGAACGCCATGGCGGAGGGGGAATTCAAATTGCTGTCATACAATATTAATTACACTGTGTGCCTGGTGAAATTGAAAGAAGAAGAAAAGAAGCAGGGCATTGAAAGATGTGATGAACAGAAAATTAATTTTTGACTGGTTTTCAAGGACTGTAAATAACATTCTTTAATTATTTTCTCACTAATTTTCTTAAATACAAGATTTCAGATAAAAAATGATGATGGAAAACAGGAAGCAACATTCAAACAGTCTCTGTTGAGCCATCTGACTGGGAAAGACACGAAGATGGGATTTATTAAGCAGAGAATGTGTTAGTGATGCTCGTCGTCGCTCTGGTTTATCTACTGGTTTCATGAATGCAGCAATATAAGACGAGTGATATATTTATTACAATCTATACATAGATAGACATGAGGTGCACAAGTTCCAACAGGAAGAAGATTGCTCGAACAGCCATTTGATCATTTCTTGAAAATGTCGACTCTCAACATGAAATACAAAAAAAAAAAGGGTTTCGAAAGTGTAAGAAAAAAAGTGGTTAGACCAAATATTTACTTGGTATGACATGAAAAATTCATACCATTCATAGTTCATTTTAGATCTATGTTGGTGCCCAGCTGGGGTCTCGAGTCAGCAGAGTTTTCTCCAACCTTCAGCGAGGTGATCTAGCACTAACACCACCCGACGTCCGTGACGCCCAGCCACCACCATCGTCTTCATTCATACAGCAAAGTTAAACTTCCAAGTGAAATATCTGTCTAAACACTGTTTACTAAAGAGCAGATATAATAAGCATAGCGCAAAAAAAAAAGCTTAATATGTCCCGATTGATCTCTTCTAGATCTCGGGACTCTTGCAAACCATTTGTGCCAATCTTTCAGAACGTTACAAAAAAATTGGCAGGGTTTTTTTTTTTTTTACATTTTACAAAAGCTACAACTACTTGGCAAGCATCTTCCATAGCTGGAAGCGTTTTTGCTCACTTGCTCATCTTATCCAAAGATGTCTGATGAACACAGCCGCCCACATACGCATCAGTTGCTTCCATTTAGAAAAAAAAAAAAAGCATGTTGGATCTTGACACCCAACGAGCTGCACAAACTTCGTGTGCACCCACAGAAACATTTATGGGAAAAGAGTCGGCACCACAGCGGGAGATTGTTTTGTTAGAGCACACTGGGCTCTGCAACATGTACAAGCTGGAGTCAAGCTGAGCAAGTCAGTCATTTACTAAACAGCAACTTGTTTAATTCACCACATTGAATGTAATTGATCCGCGGCTTCAGTTACAGAAAGAAATGACAAAGAGACAATGTCATTGTGGATGGTCTGTGACTTTCCTTGGGGGGGGGGGGGGGTGTCGAGTGAGTTTGTGACTTCTCAGCAGAGGCCAATTTATTTACAGCCCTCCACTTGTGGCTGTGTAAATATTCTTCACGAGGGAGGATGCTGTCACCAAAAGAACCGCACTCCATCAAAAACAACCCCTTCTTGTCAGGGGGCTAATGTGACGGCGTATATCACAGCAGGCGTCCGCCCCCCTGAGTACTGAGACGCCTGGACGGTGGCATTGTTACGAGTAATGGGGCTCCCAGAGGAACTACACATCCGCCGAATGCGAGTCGTTTTCAGTTCGCTACAAATGTGTGGTCTTCCCAAGAATCTGAGGCATTGTTCCAGTTCACCAGCCAACACAGGAACAAGTATTTATTAGTGCAGAGTTGAGGATTCTTGCTGCTTATTACATCATAAAGATTGTTCATGTCGGCAGCCCCCCTCAGGGCGGGTCATGCTGTTCATCTGGAGATTAAATTTCCTACCAGTTATGGAGTGACATATCGTCCTTCCAGTAACAGTAGTCATAACAGTAATGGAGAATAAGGGAAATAACCATCCATAATCTTGCCGTGTTGTCTGCTTGTAGCCTGAAGTTTTTAGCGTGACCTCCTTAAGGAGCTCTTATTGGATTAGACTGTCATGCCACTGGACGGATGCGTGATCAAACACTTTTATTCTCCTCAGCAGTCTTTATTACACACCATCTTCGGGGGGGATGACTCATAAAGAGCTGTTATGAATCACTTACAGATGCATGCTTAGCCTGCAGTTTGAGACAGACAGTACAATATGAGATGGAGGCCTCTAATTTGAGTTCATTATGCGACTATTGTGCCATTATCAGGTTTCTTTCGTCAGGTTGTGACCCATTAGCAAGGTCTCAGAAGCTATTTCCTTTTCAATAGTCTCTAAATGGAGGCCTGTGGACTATTTAGAGGGGACCTCCTGGGGGCTAATGAGATCAGCACTCAAGGATGCATAATTTAACCATATGCCTCATTCCAAGGCTCAACATGCTACAATATTTTAAATATTCATAGGTTGTTTAAGCTAACCATTTGTAGATCCGTTTGCAGTCTGCAAAAGGTTGAAGGAGTTCAACAAATGCAATGACATGGCGACATTACTTTTTATAGCCTGAGTCTGTTATTGCCATAACTGTCCCTTTATAAAAGCTTAATGATTATTGGCTGTGGATGTGTACACACACACACACACACAGACGGGCTCCCTACTGGGGTGAAAGTTGGACTGATTACCCGATGAAGAAATAGGCCTTTAAACGGGCCTGGAGTAAATATATCGTTTTTGTTATGGGTTTGTTGCTCATTACGTTACATCTTCGTTCAGACAAACGATTGCATGCTTTTTTCATTCACGGTACCGAAACGTATCGGAAGAAAGCATTTGATAACCTTCATTTTATTTTGAAGGGGTGGCTTTTAATTTGGCATTTAATGGGTCTTTTATATATGGGAGGAGGGCCGTTCTAGAAGTATTAAAGGGACAGCTGAGTCTGAAATGGAGGGACCGAGGGGCCCTGAAATCCTAGTGACGTCCCTGCGCACACACACACACACACACACACACACACACACACACACACACACACACCTACACACACACAGACCAAATATTAAGTTAGGAAATCAGCAATTAGCATGAGACAATATCATCAGCAAGCAGTACATGACTTTTTATTTGAGGACAAGTGAAAATATTAATTTGCACCTAAGGTAAAGTCAATGAGTTAAATCTCTTAAATTCCCCTGCATAATCAATAGTCACCACTAACGCTCAAACAGCCCACTCAGCTCTCCCCCTCGT
This sequence comes from Symphodus melops, assembly GCF_947650265.1. Taxonomy (NCBI): domain Eukaryota; kingdom Metazoa; phylum Chordata; class Actinopteri; order Labriformes; family Labridae; genus Symphodus; species Symphodus melops. The sequence continues at coordinate 27,873,690 of NC_136694.1, forward strand.
GTTGTATTTACATGCACGTCGATGTGCTTCCTGCCTCATTAATAAAGACAATGAGAAAAGTTTGTGTCTTGTGATTATGTCGGGCTGTTAAGAAGAAGAAGAAGAAGAAGAAGCCTGCATTATGCCAGAACAATGGAAGGTAAAGAGGGACAATAATTCACATTACACAGCCCACTCCTGTGCAGCAGAATCAAAAGGATAATTGTACCTCCGTCTCTAGTGATGCAAATGTAACACAACTTCAGAACAAAATGATAAGTGCCCTCTGAAATGTGCGTATTTTGCCAAGCATCTGTAGACTCTTTTACATATTCATGTGGGTGGATGACTCAGAAGTTTTGTTGATATGATAACAAACAGCAGAGGAAATAAATTACAAGGACTCCGGCTATAATTATAAAGAGCTGGCTCATACTTTAAAATCATTCACCGCTTTCTGCAAGAATGCAACACCCATAATGATCAGCAGGTAAAGCATGTTTTCTTTCACACCTTGAATAGAAACCATTTGTCGACTCATTTCGGCTGAAACAACAAGCTGCGTTTTGTAGTTGAAGCCCTCAATCAAAGCAAGAGGAACATCCAGACCTCACATATAAATCACATCACGAGATTTGGCTTTGACTCATGAATCGTCTCTCACTTGATCTTTCCTTTTTGGTCTAGAATTGGGTGTGTATCGTCCTCACGCTCCACATACTCTCAATCAGGGTATTCTGTTGTAACATCAGGGGAGGAAGATACTCAGGCCAGATGAGAAACTTCTCATTGCTCTCCTTGGATTAGCAGCAGGGGTGATGCAACACATAAGATTAACCACTAGAAGTTCAAAGTAGGGTCAACTTCAAGTTACTCCTGAAACCATAGACTGTGCTTAAGACATGCACTATGTTTGCAAGGAGAAGCCAACGCCATGACCTTTTCTAAAGCCTAGCAGGGGTGACACCACTGCATGAGGATAATGGCATAGTATATCAGTAAGGGAAAATAAACACTATAACCACATGTGAAGGCTTCTGTAGCCTTAGGATTAGAACTTGATTGCAGGACTAGTTCCATTGGGGAGAGCTCAGACCTCATTTGTAGAAGCTACAGTCTTCCCTGCAGTAGCCCGAGGTTGGACTGAGACACTAGTCTGAGTCATTTGCTTCATGTCATCCCCATTCTCTTCCCCTCGTAATTCCTTGCTCTCTGTAACTGTCCTATCACGATGAAGGCAAAATTGCAAAATAAAATAATTAAAGAGGGCATATTGTACCCCCTTTTCACCTTTCCAAACACTCCCCCTGTGGTCTAAATGAAACATCTGTGCTCTGCTTTGATCAAAAATATAGCATGAATCAAGCAGCAGAGGAGGTTTTTGAGCTTGTAGAAACCAGCTCACTCAGAACGCTCCGTTTTGGTGTGTGTGTGTCTCTTTAAATGCAATGAGACCCCCTGAGTTTTCCCAGTAAACGCCACTCCTCTGGAGAGTCAATAAAAATGGCGGATCTGCACACAAGTTTTGCTCTAGACTGGAGGTGGAGTCCGTTGGTGGAGATACCAGAGGAGGGGGAGGAGATTTTCTTACCAGAATCCAACTTGTGATGTCACAAACTGAGAACATTTAAATATATACAGACCATGAAGAAAGGACGGGGTGGATTTATTTCAAACTTGGTGGGTTGATAGACACTCAGGCTACCTATATAAATGTTCAAAAACACTGTATAAGCGGATTTTTCACATGACGTCCTCTTCAAGTTTCTTTTGCTGTTTTCATACATGCATTGACCTTCTCAAACGTCCATGTGCATGTGTGAACGCAAGGAGATAAAACTACTACCCGGCTGTACATGTATTTTTCCACCTCTTAAGGTTTCAGTGTGAAGTTAGGAAATGTTCAGGAAAATTCACTCTGGGGCAAAAGAGAGCACTTGATGCAACTTACATGCAATCTTCTAATAAGGAAAAAAGCAGCTTCATGCCCTTTTTTGCAAAACAGTTTATTTTCCTCCACTCTCTGGTTGATGCTGTGGATACGTCCAATATCATGTTGCAATAACATTTAAAAGCAAAAGGCTGACTCATTAAAGGGTCCAACTTTACTTTGGCTGTCATCTTGGATATATCTCTTAAACATCACGACCGCTGTGTCCTTGCTGTTCTGCCTCCTGAGACTCTGCCACTCTCCTGTCCGATTGGGTAAACTCTACACTGTGAGGGACAAACAACTTGAGACAATTTCAGGGGCAGGCTGTCCTGAAACTTTCCAGGGATTTTTTGATTGCATGTGTGTAAAACACATTTGTCAAATGAGCTTGGATTGTAGGAAATTAATCGAGCCAGGTGGAAAGCAGAGGAGTTCATTGGCTGCGATGCATTCCCATCAGCTTTTGTCAATTGTGACATTTTAAAAATGTCTGCAAAAATCCCGCTTACTCCCATTTTTGCTCTAGTCAGAAATGTCAGCATCATCCTTGATATAATTTATTGCTGATCTCAATTATAGCTAGTTATACCTTAAAAAGCTACCAGATACTACAACTCACAACGTTGTCCTTATGGCTTTTTGGTTTCTGAGAAAATGGCGTAACTTCTCATTTCATTGTGTATCTTCCTTTTTCTACCAATTATGGCGATTTCTAACTCTACAGACAATTCAAACTGGATGGACAGTCACATTTTAAACTAGTTCCATTTGATGCTTTTTCTATTTAGCTATAGCTGCATAAGCATCTAAGCAGCAGTTGATCAAAAGCTTCCCAGCTTTCTGTTGTGTCATTTCTATAGAATACAGTCCTTGGATTTGTGCAGCTTGTGAAGATAAAAGATGTGAGAAACTGTAGAAGCCTTGAAAAGTTGTACCTTTGCCTATTACAGTTTTTAAAGTCTACACATGTGCACTTTACTGAGTTCAGGACTAATGATACGTACTTGAAGAACAAGATGTACAGAAAAAGCCCTTGTGTGAAACACAAGGTCTTTACATTAAGCCTGTATTATGTAGAGTTCTTCTTTCGTGCACTTACTGTAGTGGTGCCTCAACTTAACAAAGGTTTTGGTTATCATGAGTGTATGAAAAAGAGTCACAGCCAATCATCATGTGGTCCAGAGCCTTACTTTAATGGAGCACTAGGCAGTCCATACTGTGCACAAGGATGTTTGACCTCTCAAGTCCAGTTGGTTTAGTGTGAGTGCTCTCTTCTGTCACCAGGCACAGTACACTTCCTCGGACCTGGCATGAATGGAAGGTGAATAGATAACCTATGGTATAGATGCTAATGCACGAGCACATAAGCATGGGTACACAATGTAGACATGAATAACAATCCTCGCCTCCATTTTCTAAAAAAATCCTGGAGTAGCTGTATCTGACTGAACTGGTTCAGAGAGAGTCTGTGAAGTTGCAACATATTCTCCGTGTTGTTCTCAGATGAAGGAAACAGACTAGACAATGCATCCCTTTTTTTATTTTTATTTGTTTTTTGTCTGCCTGTCTTGTAAATTAAGCAGGCCTTCATTATCTTATAAAGCCATGCATTTTTTTGCCTTACCATGTTATATACAAGAGGTAACCATGCTCTGGCCTGGTTAGACCTGGAGCACAGGCTAGTGGGGGGGGGGGGGGGGGGGAATGGAAGGGGGGCAATCGGTACAGGGCAACTGGGTCTAGTTCAAGCTCAGAACATTTTTACTCCCCATGAACACATTCAGGTTGAACTCTGCCAAATAAGAAACCTAAAGGAGACGCGTGAAAGATGTGTTTCTGGACAATTTGAGTCAACAACTGATCATTTCATAAACTGAAGCAGATTGTACAAATGTAGCAAGTATTCAACTTCATTTAATTATATCAATCACCATGTGTGTCCTTTCCAAGCCCAGAGTCTGTCTGCCATTAATCATTTTTATATTTCACTTCACTTCAGCAGAAACTATGCTTTGATTAAAAATTGGGTCAATTATATGAAATTAAGTTTTCTTTTCACATAATGAAGCTCTATAACACACACCTGGTGTTTCAGACACTTCCAAATTGGACGTACAAGTACAAAGTGAAATGAAAGCACACTTCATGTTTTCCCCGTTCGGAGGAGCAGACTTGCGATATACCTCCCACTCGAAGTGATTCCAGCATTATTCAACTTTTATGGTTTATGGTGAATATGGAAAAGTCCACAGGCGGTTTTGAGGGCTAAACTGTCCCCTCTTGAGTGTTGATGAAATATTCTTGGGAGTTCATTGCATTGATGATTTTCCTCAAGACCTGGCTCTGAGCACAGAGGTGGAGCAAAGCCTTCAGTTTTTTTAATTAACTAATTTGTGCGACTGTGGGTCATTGGTAGGTTTTTTTTGTTAAATCCCCAGCTACTGCAGTCCACAGCTGTGTCTCATTTAATGGGGCAAAGGGGGGTTTTATCCTTCCAAGGACCTGGACTATGAAGGACTCAGCTTTCATAGCCTGGATAAACTTTTTAGGTTGATGTGAAATGAGTCTTTTGATCTACAGAGGATACCTGTTTGTGCCACCAGCTGTCCATGGACTTACTCTTTCCTGTTCCACCCCATCACTTAGCAACCTCTCCAGCTGCACTGGCTCCAGATAACATAACAAATGTCACCTACCTTGACCTTTTATTTCAGGGATTTGAAGCTTTAAGCCCTTCTTTTTAACATTAGTATCGGTAGATTTTTGACTGACTTGAACCAATTTAGTTTTTAAAGCCTATTACTCAACTTCAGAGTCTGCCAGCTCGTTTGAATGGATGCACAATAAATCTCAGGATATATGGAGCCACGAAGGATACATGGGATGGATCCTTCGTTGGCCTGAGGAAAGGAGGATGCATTTAAATCATTTCCTGAAATACGCCTTCCGATGAATGCGGCCTCTAAATTGGGAGTGCTATAAACGCAAACTACAATGTTTTTCCACTACATTTCAGACAACAGATTTTCACTTGACAACTGCAATATGTTATGTAAATTCTTAGGTCAATGTGGTATTTTCATTAAGCAGCTGGCTGAACCAGGAAGCGGCGTATTTCTTTGAGCATCTGTTGTAGTGTCTGCATGTCTGCACACATGAACAGAATTTACAGTAGCACATTCAGATAGGACACACCTGCTCGGTGAATGATGGTGGGCTTCTGTACCAGGTAAAACTCTCTTTACTCAGCCCATATGTGAATCACAGGCTCTTTGTAATAGCCCGACTCTGTCAGGAGAGAGGATGTACCTGTCAAATCATTTAAATTACTACAACCATTGTTCAGATGGAAATGCTTGGATCAGCGCTTTGACGTTGTGGAACTTCCAAGGCCTTGAAAGCACGCCTCACTGAGTTTTGGTGTCTTTGCGAAGCAGTTTTTTTTTTTTTTTTTTTTTTTTTTCGCTCTGTGAAATGTTTCTGTTCAAACTCGAGGAATTTAATCAAAACCAACAGTCTGAAGTTCAGCCTGGTGTATTTTATAAACACTCATAGGGAGTCGCACAATTCTGAATTGGCAATTTTCCCCCTGAAAACAAACAAGTAGTGACGTAACCAGTTCAAATAGAGTCCAATGAGGAATTTCTTATTCAGCCCAACTGTGCTTAAACTAGATGTACCAATGCTGTCAAACATTGTCACACTATATGTTGGATATATATTCAAATACAGATCAGCATAATGATTAGTGACTAGTACGCTTGACCCCAAAGTCCGGTTCATTTGATCAGTGTAAATGCAAACGTACAATACTTGTACCATATGTGTTCTTACCAACAACTGCTGAATCTGACTATTCATACGGACGTATACTCTGGTATCAACAGATGTTACTAATATGAACGCAGACCAAAGATGGAAAGGGGAAATCGTGCTCAGAAAAAATCCCCACTAATTTGAAAATGCCTTAACTAATTGGTGCGGCAAAAATCGCTCAAATTTGCATATTTGATGGAGTGGGATTGTCTGTCATAATTTATCACCATCAAAAGGAATTTTTTTTTTTTTAATGTATGACAAATTATAATTCCATCACAATAATGGATTTTTATCCTACATGTGCATTAAGCTGCAATTCGCCTCTGGACTCGGTTCTTCCAAACTTGGACTATTTCTCATACCTGCAGAATCATCGGAGAACCCGGAAATTACTGAGAGTTATCATCTTGCATTTTAATGTCATTTGTATACGTCTCACTCCTGCATGCTCCCAGTAGTTAATGGCTTCTTGTAGACCCTTGACTGTTCATAAATCAGAAGTTCAGCTCGGGTGCTATTACAAATTGAGTGATCCAGCCAAAGCTGTTGTATCCATACATCTTCTGTGTTGAGTGTAGGAGGAGAGAGAGGGAAACACAAACAGTAGAGCGTACAGTATTTCTGTGTCATTACTCCACGTCAGTTTCACAGACATGCCATAAAGTAGGCTTGATTCGTGGGTTAACAACACAGACTGTGAAAATAATGGTCATCGTTAACATGACGTTAAAGCCTTGGCCTTTGCTCTGTTTGTTTGCTTTTTTTTGGAGCCAGAAGTGTCATATTTTGAGAAGAGCGTGGTGCTGGAGAGACATCTGTTTGGCAATTCATTAGCTAGTCTTGTGACTTTGTCATCAGAGATCCTCAACTACAAATCTTAAAGGGCCACAAACATTTATTTCAATGACTCAAAGGGCCGTTTATTGAGGTTGATCATAACTGTTCGGGGGCCACAAACAGGATAGTGAGGACCCCTTGCTATAGGAGCTTCGAAAGGTCTTGGCAATTAGCAAACTTGCTGCCAGGCTGCAAATGAAGGACACGATACATACAGGTAAAAACTCTGCCATCTCTTCATCACACCTCGTCTGCAGGAAAAAACAACAATCCAGACTCCTAAGCACAAGCCAACACAAATAAATGAGTACATAAGAAAAGCAGTGTAAGCGAGCAAGGTAGGGCTGCTGAGTGGAGCGATAGATACATGCTAATCAATGCTAACATATAAACATAGATTTAGATAGATATCGAAGTCAACTCAACCAAGTCCATTTATCCGGTCGACAGCAGTACAAAAATTGGCTTTGGACAAAAAATAATAATTCACTCGCCTGTATAGGCTACATGTCTATTTTTCTGCTGTTAATTTTGTTGTTGACTATAATGGACAGCACCTCCCTTTTTGAATCAGCCTCAAGTGGTCATGCGAGGAACTGTATTTTTTTGGCACCTGCATGTTGGAGTATTGGGTGGTAGCCACTTACAATACCTGAACACTAAAAGGCTTATAGAAAGAGCACCTGCTGGTCTGTTGATGCATCTCAAGTGGCAAAATGATGTGAAAATGCACAATGACTGTATTTAAAGCTTGACAGGAGGATGGACAGAAGGACCGTAGGAATACGCCAGGAACTTCAACACTCCCTTGATAACTTCATTATTAATGCCTGTATATCCACCGCCATAATGATGTGTATCATTAATCATGGATTTTAGTGTGTAAAGCATAAAAGGAGACGAAAACAGCCACTGTGGAAGAATATTCTTTATTTATTTGTGGACAGACAGCCCCTCGTCATCGGAAAAAAACTGCCTCGTCACTCTCAGAATTATGAATGTTGGACTACTGCTTTCTGTTTTGCTCAGAGACTTTTGTCCCATCTGCAGAGCCTCTATGACTTTTAGGATTATAATGAGGCTGTTGGAGGGTCTAAAGGGACTGTAGAGATCCAAAATAGCATTGTTCTCAAATGACTTTCTATTCCATAATTACAATCCTACAGGATTAGCCAACATTGTACAAAACAAAAGTGCAGCGCTCACTTTGTGGAATTTAAATTCTTGTTGGAAATGGTGACTGCTGGATCATCAACAAGCAGTGATATCTTTGTTACCTGTTTTCATATTTTCTACAGTCAAGAATAAATTATTAATGAAAGGCAAAGCAGAAAGATGTGGAGCTGCAGGGGCGTTGTATCACTGACTGTTTTTAAATTTACAGAGTTTAAACTGAGGCGTGCCGTTGATATGCACTGGATTTATGGGGTTCTTTTGGAGTAGAGCCCCTGCAGGGAAAACCCTATTGCACCTTTTAAAGAAGTGCCGGTGCCAGAGTCTGGAAAAAGACGTATGAGGCTGTGGACATCCAATTGATTTTCAGTCAACACATCCCTCACGTAGTCTTTTATGTGTTAAATTATTTAAGCACCACAGCTTGAGGGAAGTGAGTTTATATCCTCCCAGAGGACCGGGTAACTTACCTGTGTCACTGACTATTTCGCATCAGGTATTTCACAGTGATTCAAACGTATTAGTTAAATAGCTTTTCTGGATTGGCCTTTTCACCCATGGTTGAAAAGGTTTTGAGCAGGTGCCGCAGGGCCCGGCACATTATCATCACAGAGAAGGCTCCTATCATTTCCTCCATGTATTAACCGACGGCCCTTCCCAGCTTACCTCTCCGAGCATCGTTTTATCACGGCACAATGGACTTCCCCCTGCAGCGTTCTTGGTAAATGGCCATGTTCATTATTCATCAAGGATTAGTGTCATAATCGATTTTGTCCAAACGGCCTGCATTCCACAATGTGTTCTTAATACCTCCCCGAAGAGATGCTGAACTTTGTCACATCTAATTAGGTCACACGAGCCGGGCAGACAGCTTTTACATCCTCTCCATTACATGCCTGATTATTGGTGGGGCATTCTTGGCTCTAATTAACATCTCTATACATTTCTAGCTTTGGCACATGGTTGGTGTGACATCTTGTTACAGCGGGAATGTTAAACCAAACAGGTGCAGGATTCTTTTGAAGGCTTTTCATAGCCAGCATGCCAGCAGAATATTTCAAACTGTGTGCTTTTATTTGATAATGACCAATGTATTCATCCAAAAGTGATTAGATCATTGTAAACATTGGACGGATACCATTTCCCCCAAGTGAAGGTCACCTTCAGAATCTGAGAAACCATTTTTATTCTCAGCTCCAGCAGCTACATGCCCGATGTGTCTGCAGATTGCGTATGAATGCGTGTGATTGGATTAGTTGCTTCTTCTGGGCACTTTACATAGCAACCTCTGCCATCACTATGTCAATGTGTAGCTTTGATATGCAGTGTAAAAGCTTAGCATCCAGTTTTTAAGAATAGTGAGTCCAACCCAAATCAAATGAAAAATTTGACCCGCCTTGACTTTCCGATCACTAAGTAGTTTGTGTGCTTTTCGTACAGCTGCCCTGCGTCTCCTCTGGCCCTCTGGTGATGACCGTTCTGTTCTCTATTCCCAGCTGTGAGGTGGACCTGTGGTGCATGTGACATCTGTATCTGCCAATGGACGTGTTAAGCCTGTCAGCTCCACAGCGCTCAGCCTGTCAGTCAGCCTCAGCAGGAACAGCCTGGGACCACAGCTGTCATAATGATCCAACAAAAGAAAAGAACAATCTGCCCATCTTCTCCCGGCCTGACTCAAACTATGGGTGTTCTGGAAACAGTCGTCGGCTTGTCATTCAACTGATACAGACGAGACACTGAGCCGGGCTGCTCTAATTCGTGACTGTTGCACAGGTTGTCCTCATCTCCTCGGTTAATTTTAATCATTATCTACAAATCAAACAATTTTGCGAATTTGCATACGCCAAGCAAAGCCAATTTGCACTAATAACTTCACTACAGTAAGCCTGAGTTAATGAATGCACAATAGCGTTGAGTATGTTTGCAAATCTAACGGGAGTGTGTTTGATTATTTCACTTAAAACGAGGTCAGTGACAGGTTTAATGGTCCATCAATTCCATCAAAAAAGTTGTTTTTGTGTTGCTGTTGAATGTAAGATATGAGCCTGTTAGTATGACTCAATATTTAAACTTATGAACTACTGACCGTTTTTCCCTACTTCTGCGTTCTCTCAGTGCTCGTTTATATTCAATGAATAAAACATACTGACTTTTATTGATATTGAGGTTCAACATTAGGTTTTTTTTTTTAAATAAAGCTGATATTCTGTTAGATGGATGTTCTGCTGTGACTTATACCATTCAGCCGGAGTCGGCTGACCACTGACGGGTGAAAGGAATATCAGTGATTATCGGTAAATAGTTGCACCTGTCAGTGTGTCGGATATGTTAGGCAGCAAGTGAACGTTTAGTACCGGAAGTTGATGTGTGGGATTCTGGAAAATGGGCAAGGTTTAGGATTGTAAGAGACTTTGACTAGAGCCAAGTCGTCATGTCTGGGCCAAAGAACCAGGCCAGAGAGGCTCCAGCTCTGCAGCTCTTGTGGGGTGTATCCAATCTGAAGTACCTTCCACAGGTGGACAAAGAAAGTACAAGTGAACAAGCAACAGTGACGCTGATGTTTGTGTGTGGAGGCACCGTCCAGGAGAGCTCATACATGACTGTGCAGACACACTGTAAGGCTAGTGGTTTTATTTTTAGGGCTGACCGGTGGATATAACCACATTATAATCAGACATCAGTTGGGTCATTTATATACTAAATAAATAGTGATCAGGCCCCAGTGTTGAACCTTGAGGTACACCGGCAAAACTCTCCAATATTTGGACAATATAAACAGTGTTTTCTGTCCTTAATGTAAAGAAATTAATAAAAACACGCCAAGTGAAAATTGTACCAGTTTGATAACTTAGAAACCATTGATTAGTAAGATCTAAGACTTTCTTGAAATGAAGGTGGACAAGACCCCACTCCTCTTATCCAATAAAGCATTTGGTAAAAAGGACTGGCGGTAGAGTTACATTTAATAAAATTGCGATAGGGTGTAATGAGAAGGAAGTTACGTTTAAATGTGTAATTAACCTTTCACTGATCAATTATCATCAGATTTGCTCAACATGATTTTTTTTTTCCCAGTTCGCGTGCTCTTTTGTTCAAAGTTTTGGAAACCAATCGAATGTTTTTCAGCCCTGCATGAACACTTTTAACACACTGCCATATCATGTGTTGAGTTCTGTCAAACAAAAGCCCCAAAACATCGAAAACTGTTTGCAATAGTAAACTGAGAACAAACACTATTAAAAGCATTTTTCCTTGACAGTTGTTCATTAAACATTACAGCCCCACTGGGTCCATCACCTTTATTTTCTGTTACAACTAAAATGGTTTGTATTGGTTTCCTTGTTATGAAAAACAACCTTTAGTCAATTGCTTCTATTTGAGAAAGATATAATAAAGTGGACTCGGGGTTTTCCTCTAACATTGGATTACTGGTCACGGGAACCTCTTTGGAAGACCAAACTATAAATCAGACCCGGAGGTAGCTTGCTCGCTGACTCTTTCTATTTTTTGATCTTTTGCCATTTAGAGACAGCTATGAAAAGGTTAGTGTGTCAGGCACTCTGGGAGGGCGGTACTGTGAGAGTGTGTGTATGAATAGAGCTTACAAGAATAGCCAATTAGATTTTAACAAGACTACTGGAGACGGACGATCTTTCACTGATGTACACACGTCTTTCGCCTTAAATCCCTCGGGAAGATTGGTAGAGGTAAAACAAGATAGTTATTCAGATTCTTTTACCCTGACTGTCACTGCTGATAACACTAGATGACTTCACTTGTCAGGGAGCTTTAATTTGTACACTTATTAGTGACTTAGTTCTGAGTGAGCGGATGAAAAGAAGAAGGCGGCAGTCTAATAGTGCACTGAAAAACTGCTGAAAAGGACTTTATAAATAAAAAATTATACATTTACAGCAACAAAAAAACCCCATATAATATGGAAATGTGATATGAGTAGTTGATATGGGTGGACTTGTGATAAATGAGCTGGATCAAAGCTAAAGAGAACAAAGACAATTAAAGAACCCAAACACAATTTATGAACACGGTCTCTGCTCAGGGTTTTTTATAGTGGATGGAAGCGATTGGCTCAGGTGACTCTATAAGTAATCAAATCCTGCCAGTAACCAGTTAGCTGCAAGAGCAAACCATCAGACAAGCAGCCATTATCTTGTGAAGTAAGGACGCAAACCTTCAGTACATCCATGTGGTTGCTATGGTAACCCTTATAGTTGCACAAGGGTATCGGAAATTAACCCGTATTAGAAACAAAGTTCTTATAGGCATCTTTTTTTTTTTTTTTGTCATTTTGTTTATTAATATTCATTTGTGTTGTAGTCAGTGTTATATTTTGGTTCACACCAGAAGATTTAATTTTAGGGTAATTTTTTTTTTTTTTTTTTTTTAACTTTTCTTTGGAAAGAAATCGGGGAGAAAGAGTGGGAAAAAACATGATGGAACAGAGCCATAGGTCGGATGCTAACCTCCGGCTGTCCGCTTGGTGGACTGTGGCCTCTGTACATGGAGCGAGCACACCGAGCACTAGTAGGCTTGCAGCAGCATCGTTACTTTTTAGCATTGAGAACGTAAATAATCCAAGAAAAAGAACGTCGCTGGGTAAGTTTAACACACTTGCAGGCAACGGTAGCTAAATGATGTGTTCATCTGAGACCCTCAGCAGCTGGGTTGTGTTGTGTGTATTGATATTATGCATGCACGGACAGCTTTGTCCAGTGATTAAAAACATCACCGGGGCCTTTGTCCTTTTACAGCAGTTGTTTGTTTCTGCACCAGCAGTGCCTATTTGCCTTTGAAAACCAAACAGCAACACTTTCTTTTTTTTCCAGTAAGGGTGCTGAGTTAAACTTCCACCATGCTGACTTTACTTGTAAATGAATGAGAAACTCTTGCAGAGGGCATTAAACTGACAGTTCACATTTCTCCCCACTGTTAGTGTTCGACAAATACACCAGTGGCTGTAATGAGGCGACGGGTTGACTTTGCCTTCTGTTACCCAAAGCGGCGTTTTAACAAGGGTGTTGAGAAGACAGCGCTGTCATATAGTTCTGAGTGGGAATACCACGTCGTCTGCATTCAGATTGCAGTCTCACTTGCTGCTCAATGAATAATGCAAAGACAGCTCGTCAGGTGATAAATTCTCCAGTGTAAATGTGCAATGCACATCAGGAACGCGACTGTATTTTGACATGACAATGCATTGTGGGATAGAGAGGGTTTGTGCCAATCTGCAGAGAGCTTCCACTAAAAACACTCCAGTGTTAAGAGCTGAACAGGAAAGGCTTGACATGCTGAATGTGAAATGATCAGGGATGCTTTGTTTTCTAATGTCGACCTCCTCTGATGACATTTCATGCACCAATAATGCAATCACAAGCAGACAGAGAATTTGCAGCGATTGCCTCGGGATCATAAACTTAAAAACCCCCTTTATATACTTTGATCGGCTCATTTTCTCAGCTGCTGCTTTAAACACGAGCCGTGTCATTCACCCAGGTGACGACAGGTGAGAACGAAAAAAAAAAGGGGACAGAACTTCAACCGTCGCTCGTTTCAAAAGCAACGTATCAAATCTCAATGAAGCCTCCATTAACTTTGTTGTATTTCCGTTCTCCAGAATTCAAACTGTGCAGCTTTTTGTAGCAGCGAGCAGTTTCTTAATCCGATTAAAAATGTAATTACTGAGCTTTACTTTATTCAGAGAAAGTTAACAAAGATGCTTTGTCAGGGTTACACAGTGGATTGTTTGGAAACTAAAAAAACCCCGTCAGTGTTGTTTTCATTTGGAAGAAACTGTATGCATGGACAAATGAAAAGCTCCAGCAGACCAATGTTACAACAATGACCTCTCCCCAAACGACAGGTCTTTCCATCACATGTCGGCACATGTAGAAATGACTGATTCTCTGCTCACAGGGATGTGCACGCTCTGCCTTCATGTACCAGGATGCAATTCTCCTGTGAGCCATTCTCTTTGGCTTCTGCTTGATTAAATGTACCGTAAACTGAATTTTGAGTCACCTGACACACTGAGCTGTGTCCTCGATCATTTGCACGCATACATTTCAGACACGTTTTTTTTTGTGTGCATTTCTGACAGATACCAGTTTTTGTGCAAGAAACGAGTTAATCTGATCTTCTAGTCTCCTAGTCTGTGGTTATCTACAGCTGTTTTCATGACTGACCTGCCCATGATTGAGTCACATGTCAACCCTGCATTACTTTATATCGCTTTCAAGAGCCATTCTTCAATTTAAAGGGGGGTTCTGGATTTGTCCCACTGTCCCCTAATTTAATCACAATTGAGTCTACTTGTAGTAGATGAATGGACTGGAGCTTGTGTCCTTCTTCTGACTGAGTCACATGGGACATGTTGCTGCAGGAGCTGGGGATCGAACCCATGACCTTCTGGTTGACAGACGCCCCCTGACTGTTTTTTTGTTTTTTTTCAGTAGATGCATGGTTTCTTTTTTCTCGCTCTACTTTGTGTGGAGTTGATATTCCTGCGTTTGAGTCGCTGATTAGCCCGGATACATTTCCAGAACAACACATTTTGCAGCTGTGAAAAGACACAGGAAACATCTGCTTCAACTGCAGGCGTTGTTTCATACTTATAATGTGGATAAACGACGTCATTAATCTGCAATGCAACAATCAAGGCCTCGTCATGCTCCTGAAAGTTTAAAAACACAGCACTTCTGTTACAAGGAATAAAAAATGCTGCCTTCATGACCAAAAAAAAAAAAACGATAAAAAGAGAGAGAGGGCCATCCAGTGTGTTTGTGTGTGTTTGTGAACATGCATGTATGTGAGTGTACAGGTGCATTGGAGCATACTGTACTGTGTGTTTACAAATGTTGTGGAACTGAGTGCTTTGGTTTTTTCTCCCCTCCTTCACAGTACACTCTCTTCATGCCTCATTTCTGGAACCCGTGTAACCACAAACATCAACAGCACTCACTTGTTGTCTGTCGGTTTGATTTGGGCCTCCTCCAAACCAAAGTGCACCCCAGTGATTTCTCATTATCAGCGTTGTTGCACGTGAAGCGGTGAGTCGGCTGCAGCGGGAGAACAGCAGGAGGACGCATTTTCATCTTAATGCCCCCGCACACTCTTCTCTTTTCCACCACTTTACATCATTTGGGCTCAGAGGTGCTCCACTCCGCCTGTGGGAACTAAATCCCAAGTCCTCCAAGCCATCTCACGTATCAAAAGAGTGTTTGAATGTGCTTTGATTGCTCACGCTCTCTCAGAACAGGTGCTGACTAAAAAAAAAAAAAAATGTTCTGACACGCAATTGAAAATCTACTTTCTGTCTAATGTGTCATTAAAGCACTGAGTGTCAGCTGCATACCTTTCACAGCTCAAACGTGAGGATGAAAGTATTTTTAAAGACGCCGCGGTGAAAATGGATGCACGCGTCACAAACTGTGTGTCGGTACGAATGCATTCATGTGTGTTACGTGGAGCAGACGTTTAGTGAGTGGATCGTTTGTCCCAGCTTTAGACGCTCACACGTATCCTCAGATGATTATTATTAGTAATAATTGGCGGAACAAAGTGAAGCCTTAGACTTAGACTTAGACTAAACTTTATTGATCCTTTGGGATGACTCCCTCAGGAAATTTAAGGTTCCAGCAGCATGTACAATAAGAGTAAAAAATAAAGATAAAAATGTAACACAAAATACAAAAAGTATTGTAAGTAACAATATACAGAATAATACAGCACCAATAATAGAACAGAACACTCTTCCATTGGAAGGAAAATACCAGAAATATGCATGGTGGGAGCAAAATATACCAAAAAAAGGCAATGATTATTGTTGCGATTATTGCACTTGGTTGAGATTATTATTGCACATACGAGTAAAAAGTGTCCATGTGTTATTGAACAGTGAGAGTAGAAGGAAAGAAGGAAAGAAAGAAAGAAGGACGCTCCAACTCCTACCCCTCTGTCCCGTGTGCTCTGGTCCTCCCCCCCCCCCCCAAGTGAGGAGTTGTAGAGCGTGATGGCCTGATGGACAAAGGAGTTTTTGAGTCTGTTGGTTCTGCACTTGGGAAGGAGCAGCCTCTCACTGAAACGGCTCCTCTGGTTGCTGATGACAGTGTGCAGAGGGTGGCTGGCATTGTCCATAATATCCAGCAGTTTGTTCAGTGTCCTCTTCTCTGCCACCGTCACCAGAGAGTCCAGCTTCAGGCCGACCACAGAGCCGGCCCGCCTGATCAGTTTGTCCAGTCTGGATGTGTGCTGTTTGGATATGCTGCCCCCCCAGCATACCACGGTGTAAAAAAGCACACTGGAAACCACGGACTGGTAAAACATCCCCAGCAACTTGCTGCAGATGTTAAAGGACCGCAGTCTCCTTAGGAAGTACATCCTGCTTTGTGTCTTCCCGTACAGGTGGTTGGTGTGTGTTGTCCAGTCCAGTTTATTGTCTAGACACAGCCCGAGGTATTTGTAGGAGTCCACGGCCTCCACTTCAGCTCCCTCTAACAGAAGAGGTTGCATCCTCTGTCTGGACCTCCCGAAGTCAATGACCAGCTCCTTGGTCTTAGAGGTGTTGAGCTGTAGCTGGTTCGTGTGGCACCATGCAGCAAAGTCCCCCACCAGTGTCCGGTACTCCTCCTCCCTTTTGTGTTTGTCAACAGCTCACCTGGTTGTGAGCTTTTTCTGACCCAGAAGCCAATCGTATCACCCTGCTGTGACATGTTTTTGTTATGATGCAGTCGTGCCTCATCTGCCTTGATCCTCCTGTTCCTCATCCCCTGTCAGTCACTCGTGTGTAATCAGTGGGGGCGTGTCGGCCGGTTGCATCTCATCTTCTTCTCTACCGGGGCTCTGCGTCCACTCATCGCCCCGGTTCTACTTCCTGTCCTCTCAGTCGTTGACAGATCCTTGGCTCCCCTGTTTATATCACAGCGTTTGTTTGTTCTATCTTGTTGCTAGCTTCAACGCCAATCTTCTCGTGTCTTCTGCTCACTTAAGGCCGCTCCTTTGCTCCGCACTGCACAAGTATCACGGACGATCTCTGCGCGGATCACTCAACACGTTTGGGACACTCACTGAAAAAAATAAATAAATAAAAAACTCCTCGCCATGATTGCTCACAGAGAGCACGGACATTGAAATTGAAATGACAATGAGGATACGCACAAAAGAACATTAAATGATCATTGAATATATGCATGTGTCAAAGCATGGAAATCAATTCTCCATGATTGCAGATATCTTTCTTATGTGAAAAAAAAACAAGCTAAAAATTAAAATGACATGATCAACAAACAGTTCAAGGAGAGGTCAGGGAAGAATTACGAGTGTGTACTGAGCGTGAACCTCGAGATGAAGGCGAATTAAGATAATATAAATCATGCAACCTCAATCGATTTCAGCTCAAGAGATTGAAAACATGCAAAGAACAAAGAGGCTTTTATTTTTTTTGGCACTTTGATGCAGAAAACAAGGCTGCAGGGCCTGCTGTGAAGAGTCAATGCATTTCCATTAATATGTACATTTGCCTTTCAAGGATATCGTGAGACATTAAAGGACAACAGCTTTAAAGTGGAAATAATGCAACCTTGATCAGATGAGGATGTAAGCAGTCCAGAGTAATGTAAAGAAACTGTCTTCTTATATATATATATATATATATATATATATATATAGAGAGAGAGAGAGAGAGAGAGAGAGAGAGAGAGAGAGAGAAAGGCTCAAACAAGCGAGCAGAACTATTCAAATCATTCGACTGTACATGTTGAGACGCCTTTGAATAGAAAAGGATCACGGATGGAGAGCATGCTTCACACTTTATGTGACTATATTGAGTAAAGATGGGAGAACATAAACGTGTGTGTGTGTGTGTGTGTGTGTGTGTGTGTGTGTGTGTGTGTGTGTGTGTGTTGTGGGGGGGGATAAATGTTGAAGGTCTCAGTTTCATCCGGGGATCGCAAACATTTGTACTCTGTCTGGTCCTGGTCTCAGACTGGGTGGACTTTAAGTCAGAACCAGTCAGGACCACCACTGACAGTCTTCTTTATTATGATTAGAAGGAAAAAAAGAGCAAATAAGATTAATTCACTCATAATGAGATGTTTATCCCCCAGTTGGAGCCACAACCTTCCTGCTTTTGAGTGACACACATGCTTCACACAAAAAGGTCTCGGTCTGGATCCCCCAGTGTCTGGGTGTCAGAGCACTGTGGTCTCAGGTGTGTCTTGGTCTTGGTTAGTGGGTCCTTCACTTCAACATTAGGCTGAGGGGAGGAGTTAGTGTGGGTGTCTCTACTTTATAGGACTACAGATACATTACTGAGGAGGTGGTCATACTGTATTTGGCCAAAAGGGCTTTTTAAATTATTGTATATTTCTGTTAAAAAAAGAAAACATGGAAATATAGATGAGATTTATCGACTTCCGTCAGCTTTGCTGCAAGGTTGACTTCATCAACGTTTAGATTGCAAGAAAGTTTTTAACTTGCGGTTATTGGAAAATGTTGCAGTTAAACTTTTCCCTAAATTGAAAGCAGCTCCCCTTAAACGTGTGAAAGAAAACCACTTTCACACTCGTGAGCTGATAAACACAACAGCTTGATCAGTGGCCCCGGGTGTCTAAATCTGAAGTTCTAGGCTCCTCCTTAGCAGCAGTTTGGCACACACGAGTGTAATTGTTGGCTGCGTAAAAGTCTGCTCTCAAGTTTGAATTGGCTCACAACTAATGTTGGGATTTGATGGCCCATGAAGAATGCACCTGATGGATCCTTCTTAGCGTGGAGAAAGGAGAAGCTCTTCTTCAGACGCGTGAAAAGAGCCTTCCAGACGGGGCAGCCTCTGATGTGCAAGCTGGTCTGCAAACACGCACTCAGAAGAAGAAGCATCACAGAAGTGAGAGTGAAGATCTGCTCAGGCTGCCGTTTCAGCGTGGAAGATGTACGAAGACGTACGACAGACGTGTTATTGGCTAAGAGACCGACGTGGGGAGAGCAGTGCTGTGTGTGTGTGTGTGTCTGTTTTTGTGCAGCTCATATTGTGCCGTGCTCTTTTGCACTTTTGAGTTTGTTTGCCCGACGTGGCGATGAAGAGGAGTGTCCCGCTCTTCGATCAGTGTGGCACAGCATACAGAAAAGACTACAGGTGTGAATAAGTGAATTAAAAGACATGGTCCACAGTACAGATACGAGACAGTGTCCGGACCTTTCCTTCTGTATCTCAGCGTGAAAAAAAAAAAAAGGACTGAGCTAATCGTGTGGGCAAAGGGGGGCGTGGCATGTTGTAGAGCAGCCAATGGAAGGGACCAGTTTGGTTTGGTTTTCTAAAACACCACAAAGATTTTTCTTTAAACAGCAAAACAAGATTTGGTTGTCTCGAGAAGAGGGGAAGGATTAAAATAAAACCATGTTGAGACCTCTCGGAAACTACTGGAAGGAACTTTTCAAGGAAAACAGGAGTGAAAGAAATGTAATTTTTTTGTCAGCAGACACTGACAGCACCTTTAGATTCCTTTTTTTCTAAACTCTTAACATTAGAAGATTAAATGATAGTTTTGCATGGACTTTTTTAAGGTTAAGTTTACGATTGTAATAATGAACACTTAAGCGGTGTGCAGTTTGCTCCTTTCCCTCCCACAGAAGCGACAGCTCGGATCAGTCTGTTTACACCACGGCGCGTTCTGCTGCCATTTCTGAGTGTTCAGCATGTGAGAGTTCAGCTTCCTTATTCAATTACAGGACTAAAAAGGAAAAGGTCTTTCTTTCATGTTGAATTCACACTTTAGAAGCGATTAATGTTAAAGGTCTACAGCCCGCAGTTACACCACAATGAGCATGTGATAAGATATCCAACATTAAATATTGCTTCTGTTAAATCAAAGCTCTTTGAGACAGAACCGCCTGCAGGGTAATGGTCTTTTTTCTTCTCTTTGCCACAAAGGTAACCTTATGATAAGTTCATCGTTTGGTGTGTGATACGGAGCTGACCTGCACATGACCTGATGGAAACATTTAGGTTAGAAGGCAGATACGGATAAATAACAAATGGGAATTTAGAATAGGAAATGTTGAGCATATTCTGCTTAATGGAGTTGGACTGTGTAAAAAGGACGCAGCTCTTTGAACTCTGAGTGGCAGCGAGGAGCTTTACGCTGTATTCACATCTTAGCTGTTTGAAACTAACTATGGTGCTCTTTGTGGGAGCGTTCTTTTGGGTGTGAAAGCTCAGATGAATTTTGCATCTTGCACATTTGTAAGGGAAGTTGCCAAAATGTGCAATGCCTGCATGAAAAGAGTCACGTAAAAGTGTTTCATTTA